>NC_091836.1:73593383-73908971 GCF_037783145.1 Equus przewalskii
TTGAAATTGTTAAACAAATTCTTCAAAGCTGAGTGTGAACCTATGTGAGAACATAGCATGGCTGGGAGCCAAATGTGTGTGACACAAAGGAGAATTCACACACACTCAGGTTTTTCTCCCCAGACTTGGACCAGGTACTCATGAGAAAGTCTGAGGGCAGAACTAGAGGCCTGAGGAGGCATTCATCATGGAACAGACCTGGTAGAGGGAATAGCAACCTCTGCAGGATGGGAACAACATCTCACCTAGGTCCTTTCCCCTAAGGAACAAAAACCTTCAGCCTCTGGAGGAAGAGCACAAGTGAAGCCTCCTTGGTGCTAAGGGAAAGGAGCAAAAACAAACTCTATAAATCCAGGCTGAGATGGGTTCATCAGAAGTCCCCCACAGCACTCGAGGAGGGCCAGAATCAGCAAGAAGATCCAGGAACACAGCACTAAGACAGGCTAGACCAGCACAATCAGTGATAGAATATCCCCCAGCTCCCACCACCAGACTAGCTGGGCTCAAGAGACAAGTAACAGAGTTCTACTCCTGAGGGAGTGTCAAGAACATGGAGAGCGGCCTATCTGTGGCACAGAAACAAATGGAAGATCTAAAGCTGATGGTGGGGTAGACTTGAGAAAAAACCTTCTGACTCATCAACCCACAGCCTAAAGGCAAGGTAAAGTGAATGTGAATCCTGTGATGCATTCACTGAGGACATTTACAGCAACAGCAGGAAGAAATGGATGACCTGGATGGTCCTTTACCTACAAAAGAAATTGAATTTGTAGTTAGCAACCTGCTAACACAGAAAACTTCAGGCCCACTTGGCAGCTGTGGTGAATTCCACCAAACTTTTAGAGACTAAATACCAATGCTACACAATTAGCCAAAACATAAAGAGAGTAAATGCTTTCCAAATTATTCAAGATCTAATTGGGGCCATATAAATTAGAGGCCGTTTCATAAGTAGAATAAATGGATAGGTAAGGGATGAGTTCAATGTCACAACAAGATTCTAGGAAAAGCTACTTTTGCCTCTAATTATACAGCTTAACTGATGAATTGTCAAAGAATTACAGGTTCAGGGTGTGATTTTAATTAATACAAACTTTAAAAATTTGTGACATCATATTTTTCTATTGCAATAAAAATGAGTAGGTTCTTTCTAAAGTGCATTCTACAGAATGTGAGTGTCATGGGATGGTCTAAGGAGTATTCTGAAGCCAATATTGTCTTAAAGTTTCAAATTAGTATTTGTTAACTGAAAGATCTGAGACATCTTTAAATAAACATATAGCTAAAAATTTAGCCTATTGGCCAAGATTTACATATTTTCCCTTGAATCTTTTATAGACATACTATCAGTATTGTCACATAAAACTGTAGAAAACTGAGTGATGTCACACGGAACTAGAGTCGCATCTTAAACAGACACGCACGCACGTACACACACACACAGATATCCTTGGGTAATACTGGACTTGGAGCATCACTAAGACTTCCAATATTCCACAAAAGTGAAACTCCTCTATTAAAGTGGCAAAAGAAGACACAGAGACAAAACTGTTTGAGAAAGAATTGTTTCTTTGAAGAGAGTTATCAGTCAATTAGACTCTATAAATACTCATCCATCAGATAAGTAACATAACACAGGTTTAAACAAAAACATTACAAGTTTACGAAGATTGCCAAGTCCTGTATTTCTATTCATGGTGGAAAATCTCCACCTTTCTCACATGACATATTCACAGTATCAATTTCATATCTTCCAACATTAACAGGGCAAAGTCAAGAATAACATTCTTTGTGATAGGGAGTCCAGGCATGTGAGAAGCGCTTAGCATCATTGCTGTCTTCCTTACAGGGGAGGTGGACTTCATCCTGATCATTTGTTCTTATGCTCTGATGCTCCACACTGTCTTCCACCCCCCATCCGAGGATGTCCAACTCAAGACTTTGGACACCTGTGGTTCCCATCTCTGTATCATCTTAATGTCCTATACTCCAGCCTTCTCTTTTCTCACTCACAGGTTTGGGCATCATGTGGCTCCACATGCCTACATTTTTGTGGTCAAGATCTATGCTCTGGTCCCACCCATGGTGAAAACCATCATCTATGGAGTAAAGACCAAGAGGATATACAACAGGTTCCTCAAAGTTTTCAGCTTTTCAAAACCTATGGACTAAGTCCTTTTCTGTGATGAGTAATATTTGAAAAAATATTTATGTTGTCTATCTTAGAATGTGTAGTTTCTCCACCAAGCACCTCTTTAATGGTCAGATGACTAGAGTTTTTCTGTGGGAAGTAACTCATTCAAAGATACATTGTATGTTCAAATACATGTAACTGTAAACTATCAATGTGTTGCAGAAATATTTTCCCAGTCAATAGTGGGATTACTCTAAAATGAAAATCTCACTGTATTGCACAAAAATAACTGTTTGTACTTAATCACTAAGACTACTGTGCAGTGTATTTAAAAGTTCCATTTAGCATAAATGCTTGAATTTGTCATTACGGAAAACATGAGTCCAAACATTTCTGTCTTGGAGATGAGGGTTATAGATGAGCAGGAAGCTATGAGAAAATCTCACTTTGACTTATCTTTTTCTGGGCCATTTTGACAACTCCGGAGTTCATTCTAGTATGTTGTGATTGTTTTCTTATTTATTCTTACATTACTGTCTATTTCTCATTTTGTGAGGGAGTGCTACTTTATCATCCATACTTTCTGACATATGATGTGGAGCTTAATTGCGCCCAAACTACTTATCTTTCACATAGTAAGAGAAATGTATTGTTCTTTTTAAGACTTTATTTTTTAGATCACTTTTAGGTTCATAACAAAGTTAAGAGGAAGGTACAGAGATTTCCATACATCCCTTGCTCTCACACATATATGGAGTCACCCTTTAGCAACATCTCCCACCAAACTGGTACATCTGTTGCAATTATAATGGGCCACTAGGTCACAGTGTAGGTGGGAGCTAACTTCATTCTAATACCCTAGGGATGAGGAGGCTGTGATTGCTGATCTTTTTCTTATCTGTCAGAGGTGACCTAAGGCCATGTATATAGGTGGAAGCACTAGAAAACCATTTGTGAGTTCCACTGACAAGAAGAGGGAGGCTCTAGGATCATCAATGTTGATATAACTCACAAATCAATTATATTCATGGAGCAAATTATAACAATTCACTTTAGTAAAACTCTGACCTCATATGCAGTGCAGGTAGATGTTGATGAACTTTAGTGGAGAATATGAAAGAGAAACCAAACTCCTAATCCCCAAGATTTAGTAAATGAGGTAAGTGCTATTTACTCCTGGATGCTTGTGGACTTCTGGTTCACATTTAAGCCACTTTGAGAGCTAGATTTTCTACCTCTCTAATTGGCAACCACAATCACTGCGTATCCAATGTTTTTTGAAAGATCCATTCATATCCTATTATATGACTTGATTAGTCTTGTGACTTTCTGTATTGGAGAAAAGTAACTCTATACATTTATTGCCTATGTGCTTTCTGACATTCATTCTAAAACGTTTCCACCAAGTATCCTTGTTAGAGCAGAATGGGCTCAACATGGACAGGTCAGGATCTTGGAAATATCTTTACTTAACATCATACACTAAAATAAATGTCAAATAAATGATGAGTCTAAATGTAAATAAAAACAAACCAACCTATCCAAACATTAGTAGAGGACATATGAAAGTATATTATAAACTTAGCAGAAGGAAGAGCATCCTATGAAAGACTCAAAATCCAGAACCAATAGAGTAAAACATTGATAGATAACTACATAACAACCATAAACCATTTTAAGAATTAAACAGTAATATATTAAAAGAAGGTGGTGATTTTGGATAATTTTTCAAAGTCATTTTCCAAACATTGTAGATAATGTAACTACAAAGCAGTAAGATTTAAGTAAAAACCTAATAGAGAAACATGAGTTGTTATCTTCTCAATGTTGTGTGATTTTCTTCCTTCAAAGAGTGTACATTTCTATGGTAGGAAAATGGCTACTTGGGACAGCCTCTTGACAGGCTCTAATGCCAGTATTGGACAGTCTGCTTCATTCTACCTCACTGGGCTTCCTGGTTACGAGAATGTTCACCATTTTATTTCCATCCCCTTTTGTGTGTTCTACCTGATTGGAATAGTGAGCAACTGCACAATTCTTCACTTCATCTGCACTGACGAGAGTCTCCATGAGCCCATGTACTACTTCCTGGCCATTCTGTCCTTCACTGACATGGACACGTCCCATCTCAACCTTGCCCACAGTACTAAAAACCTTCTGGTTTGAGACTAGGGAGGTTGAGGTGAATTCTTGTGTAGCCCAGATGTATATTGTTCATAGTTTTTCTGTGAAGGAGTTATCTGTGCTCCTAGCCATGGCTTTTGACTGCTTTGTTACCATTTGTGATCCTCTGAGGTCTTCCAGCAAACTTACCCCACAGCCTATTGTCTACATGTGGGCCTTCAATGTAATCAGATGCTCCATTGTCCTCACTGTTGTTCTTGCTTGTATTCCCACATTTCCTTCTGTTACTCCAATGATCTCCCTGCCTATTTTACTTCCATCAAGATCTCATCCAGTTGGTGTACGCAGATATCTCATTCAACGTTGTGTATGGCTTGTTTGTTGTTGAATTTTACTGGGGTTTAGATTTTCTAGGGATCTTTTTATCTTATGCTTTCATCCACCACTCTGTGCCAAGCATTGCATCTTAGGGAAAGAATCAAATCCCTCAATACATATGCCTCTCACATTTGTGCTGTGCTCATTCTGTATGCGCCAATGATAAGGCTATTCTTAGTGCATTGTTTTGCAAAATACTCCTCCCCCATTATCCACATAAGCATGGCCAATATTTACCTGTAAGTTCCACCAGTACTCAACCCAATTATTTATAGTACCAAAACAAAGCGGATTTCCTGAGGCTGTCTGAGCTTGTTGTCACCCAAAACAGTTGGGCTCGCTCACACTTAGACGTTATAAGATTCCCTATTATTTTGACCTTTGCATCAATTTTATTCATCTTGAAGGTAGCTTGTACATAACTGCATGGACATATTTTGTGCATAAAATTCCATAATAGCTAATAAGTTCTATACATCCCTTCAAGAAAAATATTGTTCTTCTTTCTGTCATTACTTCCTAGCTTTAAAGTATCTCAAAATCTTGGTGCCAGGAGGTTTAGTAAGAGGAAATTTATCTCATTCAAATAATTTATGGAGATAATTTCCATTCAGGTTTGAAGAGAAGTCCAATTTTCCATCTTAACACTTAGAGAAGTTAATTTGTTATTCAAAGATAGCAGAGATAAAATGTAATAATGTTGGCATTGGTAACTACAGGTACAATCTTTCTCCATTGAGGGAAATAGACCTCATTATCCTGATGTTGGGCAAAACTATAATCAATTGACTCTTTGAGGTTAGAGATGGAATAAATGAAAAGATTGCATTTCTTTGTTTCCTTTAATTCTATCTTTTTTTTTTTTTTGAGGAAGATTAACCCTGAGCTACCATCTGCCACCAATCTTCCTCCTTTTGCTGAGGAACACTGGCCCTGAGCTACCATTCATGCCCATCTTCCTCTACTTTATATGTGGGATGACTGCCACAGCATGGCTTGACAAGTGGTGTGTAGGTCCACACCCGGGATCCCACTTGGTGAACCCCCGGCCGCTGAAGCAGAATGTGCAAACTTAACGCTATGCCACTGGGCCAGCCCCTCCTTTAATTCTATTGGAATGACTGTCAGATACAAGTTGGGCAAAAAATGCATAGACTTAGTTTTCTCCAAAAACTTACTTACAAGACAAAGACATTATTTCTTACATTCTATGTGGTCTTATTTTCTACAACGAGTCCAAGCTCTGGGGCAAATCATAGGTGATTCCCATCTACTCTGTCCCATGCAAATTGCTACTTACGGGATTTATTCAACTTTGCTTTGTAAAAAGGCCTCTTTTCTGCTTTCTGTATAGACTGACTTGCTCTCTGTCTTCTCCTTACCCTTCCTCAGCCCCATATTTTTCTCATTTTTGTATGTAGAAAAACTAAATATGCAAAGACTTACATGTGATAAACACTGAGACAGCGACAGAAAGTGACAGAGAGATGTATACATGTACATGAGGCAGACATTTCTCCTTTGAATTAATTAAGGTTAGTCAGGAAACAGATTCCATACTTGAACTGGATAATGAATAATTTGATAAAGGGTCAGAGGTCATTGAAAATACATGAACAGGATTTAGGAATACCAAGTGGGGAGAATATATATATTTCAGATGGGAATTTGCTGCCATCAATATTCCTGAAGTGTAAAGGGAAAAAGAGTTTACCAGAACTTAGAAAGGGCAGCATGTGGAGAAGGACACCTGTGGAGACTTGCAGCCCCCATGAGGGACCAAAATTGAGGCTTTGGTGGGGAGCCAAAGGAGTAAACACCTTAACCAAATGTTGTTCTGTGTTCCTGTTTCCTGTGAGTTCCATCATTGACCAAGTCAAACCAGAACCCAGAGAGCAAAAGGAAGTGTTGTTGCAGTTGATTGTGGTGCGACACAGAGCAGGGTAGATCTGGAAAATAGACTAAGCCTGGCCTTCTCCCAGAAATCACTCTGACTTTCATATTTTTATCCATTATCAAGCTTTGTGGTCTAGGTAGTGCTCTAGCCATAGCTCTAAATGTGCATCTTTGTCTGTCATATTCTCGCCATCCTAGTGAATCATTCAAAATCGAGTTTATGACCTAAGATTGCCAAAGAATTTGGTAGTGGGAGGTGAAAGTTCTTTTTTATCTTATCTATCGTATATGTCAGAAATATATAGATCATATGACAAAGGAATACAGTTGGATTGACTAATGATAATCCTCTAAATTTGGGATTCTTGATCATATCAAACTTAGGTGATGTTAAAGTGATTTAACTTAAGATTAAAGGAATTAAGGTATAAGGAGAATTCTGAGGCATCCCATGCCGGTGAAAGCAGCAAGTTCAAATCATGTCTCTGATTCTTCACAAGGAGACCTCTGGTGATGGAGTTGTGAGGATCTTTCTAGTAGTATGGCATAAATACTCTCTCGTTTTCATAGACTATCAATGGATGGTGAATTTCTTTAGTAATGGAGTAAATTCTCTTTATGAGAACTGTTACTTCTATTGGGGTCGTCAATTCAAAAAATCCCAATTCTCAGTTGACTGTGTTAAATATAAAAGTGCCTGAAGATTAGTAAGCTATAACATATTTGCAATAAACAATATTTTAGTTGAGTAAATAGATGATAGATTCGTTGTGTTATAATTAAACCAGTATTGCCAAGATCAAAACTTTTTTTTACATTAGTTTCTGTACTAAGCAGGACTGACATTACAAATGCAACTTCCTCCCTGATTAGAGATTTCTTATCATTTACTAGCCCGCATTCCAGTCTTGCTACATGGCTCAAACCACTAACTGACATTTAGAAGTCAATATTTTTGATAAACATAGGGAAATGTTATTCATTGAGTGAAAGCTTCTGTTTATAGTCAGATGAAATATATCTAATCTGTTTCATGAGGAAGAACTCTATGGCACAGTGAAGAAAGTACCACTCTAGACGAACAGGTTTGAGTGATACTGTTGCCTTTATTGCATATCGTATGATGTTTTAAACAGATTTTATTTGTTAGAGTAGTTTTAGATTCAAGCAAAATTGAGTAGAAGGTGCAGAGATTTCCCAGATGCATACTCCCTACTGTATGATTTTGAGGGAGGCAAATCACATAACAGATACTTGTTTTATCTAGTATATAATACTAGAACTGAATCGGAGTCCCTTCCAGCTTTTATATTATAGATGCTATGTCCCTCTCATTGGCTACAAGAGGTCTAAAATTCTTTACTATCCTATTATATTCTGGATATAAACTAATATTTCATCTCATGTTGCACAACATCATTTGTTCCAGATGGTGAGGAAATAAATATTTGAGACTCTCTGTTGCCTTCTTGCCCCTGTATTCCCAAAGAACAATATTCTGCTGCAACCTTAGTGATGGAGAGAGGTGCTTAGGAAGGGCCTTAAACTGAAATGGTGGCACTGATAGGGTTACATGCACTGTCTTGCATTTATCCTGGGGCCTCATATCTCTAAGGGCTGGAGGAAGATTTATTGACTCATCCTTCTTGCTCTAAGCTTTAGAACCATCTCTCATGACAAGAGGAACAACTCTACCAAGTATGTGAAACCTGGGAAAAATAAAAATGGGAGGTAATATAAAAATACAAAGGGGGACTTGAGAGACAAAACGGAAGGGGGTGGGTACACAAAGGGTGAGAAGGAGGACCAGTAGATTGGTTCAGGAAGGGAGAGGTTGCCAGTTCATCACAGGGCACAATTATCATCAAAATATCTTCATTGCTCATGCCCATGCTCTTAGCATTCTAGCCAGACTCAGACTTTTCAGATAGGACTTGCTTAATATTCACTGTAGCTGGTCTCTTCTCTGTCCATGGGTGTGATACTTAATACAAGGTAAAGGACTATTTCTAGACAGAGAAGAAAAGGAATTCCAGAATAATATTGGGGTTACACCAGACAATGTTCAAGATCCCTTCCAATACCAAGTATCAGTGATTTTTAACATGACATTTATTACAGCTCAGAGCTCTAAACTCTACATTATAAGTCCTTCATATTTTTGAGTTTATAAATGAATTCCACAAAATCCGTCCTCCTCCTCTGGGGAATGGTGGAAGACATCACAAGGCCATGTGAATGAATGAAATTATAGGATCAGGGGCAATAGGAGTTGGACTGTCAAAATGAACCAGTGCTATAATGTAAGGGGTTGTAGAATAATAGGTGGACCAGATACTAGTGGATATTTATCTGGTTGTAACTTCAGAATAGTAACGTACCTGCTAGATTCCTAGCTCATTGAAGTTACAAAGATCTCTTTCTTTTTCTTGGTGCGACTTCCCGTTCTAACTAGACTCTGTTGTTTTTTTTTTTTTTTAAATTAAAATATTCACTGAATAAAATGGAAAATATATAGGTAGAGTCATTATAATTGTCAAAGAAATTTTGAGGTAGGAAGAAGATTAAGAGTAATTCATATTTCTTCCTAAACTGAATCTTCACTGGATGAAAGAGAGACGAAATAGATATAATTCACTTCCCAACCCTCAGCTTACCTAGGTCATTTTATGAGTTGACTGCTCTTGGTGTTTTCCTCTACAGAAGGATACTCTATAGTCTCCCCATATCTTCCTCTCTCTCATTAAACTTCAAAGAATTGTTTTCCTCATTGTCTTCTTCATCATTATCATCACCACCACCATTATTTTGTGGTCACTGTATGTAAGGCTCTATGCTAGGTATTTCACCTATAATATCTCCTTTAACTCTTAGCACAATCCTGTCAAACTGTTGTTATCTTCAGTTTACAGAGGAGGCAACTTTGATACAGAGAGAAAGAAATCATTTGCCTACGATAAACAGTGAGCAAGCGTTGGAACCAGAATATAACCTAGGTAAATGTCGTAGTAGAACTAGGGGAACAGTGTGCACAAGGAAGACGGCGGACAGCTGTCTCCTTGAAACCTCAAGAAAAAGTATTGAGAGGAATGAAGGTATTTCAGACTGGCCTCCAGATCAGACATCTTACAGTTTTCAGTTAAACTTCATGTTTTCTCTTTCTCGGCAGTAGGAGAGAGAGGTTATACAATCAGAAAAATGGTTTGGACTGACTAAGCAGTGAAGTGAAAAGAAGGCGGATTTCTAAGTTTGGATTATGGAACAGAATGAGGAAGGAATCAACACAAGGAATGGATAATAATGGAAAATGTGGGTATTGAAGGTAACAATGAGTGCAAATGTAGGAAAGAGGGTGAAGTAGAAAAGCAGGGATTTTAAGAGGTAACAAGCCAGGCATATTGAGGGAAAGAGCAGGGCCGTAATTATCAGTTCATAGGATATGTGGGTAGAATTTAATCGTGATGTCAACAGTCGGAAACACTAAATTTATCTCTGGAATGTCCTTGTTTGATTTCTTGATTATAGGTCTTTCATTTCCTAGAAAATTGTCCTTATTAACCATCCCAGGAAAATATCTTCTGCATTCAGGCTTTATCTACATGGAATTGTAGGCAAGAAGATTTGGAGGAAATTGGAAGGGGATTTGATGTCCCAAAGGGCCAAAGTAGACTTTACAAGACAGGAAGATGCTGATTTTTTAATTTCCAGTGGGATGAAACCTATCCCATAGATTCAAACTTCTCGAAACAGCATTGGGTGAGCATGTATACTCAGCAAGAGATGGGCAAGGGATTTTGAGACGTGGCTCGTCTTTCTTACTTCTGAGATGTTTTGTTTTTTTCTTTTGATTTGACCACAGAAGAAACACTAGAATCTAATGAGGGGAAATGTGTTTTCTCATTTGGTCTTAGTAGGAAACACTTAGTGTCAATGTCAGATGCCAATAGGCTTTTTCTCAGCAATAAAATTTTCTGTTATTTGGCTTTCTTTTGTTTTTGTTTTTTTTGTTTTTGCTATTGTGAGTTTCTATTCTACTTTCCAGAAGCCCTATCTATCTATTGTTTTGCATTTTTTTGAGAAAGAACTAGTCTCTAAATTATTGATCAGTTCTTAAATGTGATAGAAAGAAGGTTCTGTATCTTTAAAATGAGACAGTCAATTGTACTTTGATTAAATTATATAGTTTAGGACAATAAGAGCGTTGCATATAAATATTACATTTTATTGCTAAAATTTTTTAAATTCACATATTCTTCAATCTTAACCTCTATTTAACTCTTGGGAATACTGGCCCAAGACCAAATTGATATTAGAATTGACTATATGTAGATATCATGCCTGTGCCACCAGTTGTATAGTTGGAGAAATGTTACTAAGAACAAGAAGCATACTGACCAAAACTTACCTGAATTCTGTAAAGATATCTTCCACAGTGTTCTAGTATTATTGAAAAATCTATCAAGGGAGACAGATAAAGGCATTTAATGTGAGCCACTGCAGGAGTCATTTAAAATAAAGCTAAGGTTAGACCAATAACCCTGGCCAGGAAAGTTCCTAAAGAAAATCATAAAATAAAAATTGCCATCTAGAAAAGATTGTGTGTGTCCTGCTCAGGTAGTATCTTTATAAGAAGAAAATCCATATTCAGAAAAGATGTTTATGGTTCTGCATCTGGGAAGCAGAAGAGAAGGTGTTTGCGGTTTTAAAGTGGATAGTTTACTTAACTGACAGCACTCGGCAATGCAGTGAAGAAAGACTAAGCAAAAATGTGGGGACGCATTTAGCAGTGATTATAGGTAAGGACTAAAGTTTTGTTTTGTTTTCTTCCTGACACAGATGCAAATCTTATCACTGCCTTCCCCAGTAGAGTGTGATCGTGAAACTGGATTGTGGTTTAACAGTAAATGCTATGGCAACCTTGAACTCCAGCAATTCCCTGTCTTCCACATTCTATCTCACAGGTATCCCTGGATATGAGGAATTTCACCACTGGATTTCCATCCCATTCTGTCTCCTCTACCTGGGTGGAATAATGGGTAACTGCACCATCCTGCATATCGTGCGGAGAGACCCCAGGCTCCATGAGCCCATGTACTACTTCCTGGCCATGCTTTCTCTCACTGACATGGGCATGTCCATTCCCACAATGTTATCACTTTTCAGGGTGTTGTGGTCCATTTCCAGGGAGATCCAGTTCAACATCTGTGTGGTCCAAATGTTTTTCATTCACACTTTCTCCTTCACTGAATCATCTGTGCTGTTGGCCATGGCCCTTGACCGCTATGTGGCCATCTGCCACCCTCTGAGATATGTGACCATTCTCACCCCAAGACTTATCACTAAAATTGGAATTGCAGCTTTTCTTAGGAGTGCCTTACCCATGATTCCACTTCTGGCTCGGCTGCCCTTCTTTCCCTTCTGCCACTCCCACATCCTTTCTCATTCCTATTGTCTGCACCAAGACATTATTTGCCTTGCCTGTGCTGACACCAAGTTTAATGTTATATACGGGATGATCGTGATCACTATGCTGTGGGGCATGGACTCTCTGGGTATTTTTGTTTCTTATGTGTTCATCCTTCACTCAGTATTAAAGATTTCATCTCGTGAGGGGAGATTTAAGTCCCTCAACACATGTGCATCCCATATCTGTGCTGTCCTCATTCTATATGTGCCTATGATTGGGCTATCTATCATCCATCGTTTTGGCAAACACTCTTCCCCACTCAGTCTCATCCTCATGGGTCATATCTACTTATTAGTTCCACCTGTGCTCAACCCAATCATCTATAGTGTGAAGACTAAGCAGATACGCCAAGGAGTTCTCCACCTTTTTCTCCCACAAAAGATCAGTTCTGCTGTGATATAGTTACGTCCTCAAGAGAATGATGGCATCAGTCTTAACCAAGGAAATATATAGTCGTTTCTCTCTTCTGGGCATGTTGGCATCAGAATTACCAAGGAAAGACCACTCAAAGAGCAGAAAGAGCCAACACAGCATCACAAAAAAGTCCTACAGGAGAGAGTTGGTGTCCACTGAGACTATACAGCTTGCCTTAATTTGAGCTTCGTAAATCTCCTTTAAGTATGAATATGTTGTAGTGAAGTGTGTGGGAAATCATTTCCATCTATTCTCTCTCATTTCTAATCTGAGCTGTTATTTAAGATCACTTATTCATGAAGTTTTCCTTAAATATGCTAAACCCATATTTCTTTGCATCTTGACATTCTGTGTTTGTCAGGAAATCTTATATTACCTTTGTCATTATATAAATGTATTTGTAAATCTGCTTATTTTATCTTCCTTAAAGATGTAAAAAATCGTATCTTGATATAAGAGCATATTAGGACTCAAAGTAGAAGTTATCAGCCCTGATGTTTCATCAGTATCATCTTTTAAAAGTTTATACACATACTCTGCCCTTCTTTTCCTAAAGAGGTTTAGACTCCTCAGGAATAGAAATGGGCCATATGTACATTTTTTTACTTAATTTTTAGAAGTAATTTTAATCTTGTAGAAAGTTGAGACTCAGTAATTTTTGAAAGCCCCCAGATATTGTCATTAAAACCAATAATTATAATTCCTATAATAAACGTATCTTAATACTAATATGCAATATACTATATATTTAAATGTAAAAAAAATATGACTCACTGAGGTATAGCTACTTATAAGTTTGTGGTAGCAGGAAACAGTCATTTAAGTCTCTTAATCCTTATCCAGAACACTTTTCAATATACAAAACTGTCTTTCTTATCACTCTGAAATTGTCTAGCACGTGGCAGTGAATAGAGTTACATAAAAAAACTTGCAAGGTTAATTGAATTTTCTTAGTTCACATCTGCACAGTTGTTCAAAGACGAAAAATAAATGAGGAGAAAAGAAGAAGACTTTAAGAATGCTTTATAGCTCCCCCAAATTTTGTCAGTCTTAAACGTAAATAATATGTTTCCCTTATCTCATTTTAGCTATTACAATGACCTGGGCCTCTAACACGTTACTCCCTGGAAGAACCAATGCTATGCTTGGTGTAGCAGAGGCACTTAATGATTATTGAATGTATAAATGGTAAAGAATGAAATCAACCACTGAGTGAAGAACGACTAGTTTAGATATTAAAAAAAGCCTTGGTGGAAAAGATTTGACCTCTCCTGAGCCCACATTTCGTACAATAAACGAGATCTTACTCACTTAAAAGTAGGATTTCAATTCAGGCATATGGAGCACATCTAGTTTCCATTCGCTTATTTCTGCTTTCTGGTTTTAATTCAACTGTGTCTGTTTCCACCTCTCATTGTCCTATTTCTTGATTCTACTTCTAATTACCTCTCTCCTTCAGAATATTCATTTGACCAAACGCATATCCACTGAAATTAAGCCAGATATAGGAACATCAAAATTAGTTAATATTCAGTATAATAAAGTAGTAAAGCAAAATTGATAGGAAAAAAAAATTTTAAGGAGAATGTGAACATTACTATCAGCTGTATGTTGTACAATTAGCATAACTATTTATATAATCTTTAAAATAAGATCTTCAAACACAAAATATATTTTCAACCTATGGATGCTGAACATACCTTTCCTAGTACTCGTATGCCAAAAAAGAAAAAGTTTTATCAAATTTTTTCTGATAGAAATATATTTAAAATATTGCATCTTCTATTTTGCATTTCACGTATCTGTAAAACTATTTCAAATGGACACCTACATAGATAACCCACTTTTGAGTTTACAAATTATTATCTACTATACTAGATCCTAAATTTACTACTAGAGTTACAAAATAGTCATAAAATATATTTCATCAAAAACATTTAGAAACATATATTTTCAAAATTAAGATAGTTCTTCCCAGTAAAATATAGTTGGTGAAGAGATCAGTGATTGAATACATGAATGAATGAATGAATGAGTGAATGGATGGATGATAAGGTGGTGTTATGAATTCAGAACAGATGCCTTATCTTGTTTTTGGAATCTTTTTTTTTTTTTTTTGAGGAAGATTAACCCTGAGCTAACTGCTGCCAATTCTCCTCTTTTTTCTGAGGAACAGTGGCCCTGAGCTAGCATTCATGCCCATCTTCCTCTACTTTATATGTGGGACGCCTACCACAGCATGGCTTGCCAAGTGGTGCCATGTCCACACCCGGGATCTGAACCAGTGAACCCTGGGCTGCCAAAGCAGAACGTGAGCACTTAACCACTGCACCACTGGGCTGGCCCCTGGAATCTTAATGCAAGCTAGAGTCCAGTCCTCTCGCAAGCAGCTAGTGCTCCTAAAACAAGAAATCCTCTTATTCCTGCCTACATTTCAATAATATAATTGAAGCATCTATTGTTTCCATGTGGATTTATAAATTAGGAGACACTGTTACTCATATTACCTTGTTTTATATAAAGTCAGGAGTATTTATTTCCCTTTTGAAAGCATTCTCTTCCTTCCTGCCGATTCTGTAAGATATCCAGAAGCCCAAATAATTTATTTTGTCTTCCAATCCCTTATCAACAGGAAAAATGCAATGCAATTGTTTTCATAATGTCAAATGTTATCCTTTGAATTAAGCATTGATTATCTTTATGCTGCAGAAGGTCTTTTGTGGCAAAAGACAATGGCGAGAAGAAATAATAGCAGAGAAGATCGGTATTTCCTTTACCATCTAAGTGTTTGGCATTTTCTTCTATACAAAGCACTGTTGCAAAATACTTCACTATTCCATTTAGTCATTCATGTTCAATCTAATAACTTAAATAATAAAAACACAATTTCATTAAAAACAGTGCAGCATGGATAACCACCTGATTACACAAAGAATACAGAAACAGCCATATGCATTTATAAAGAGAATGATAACAATCGAAACATTTTCAAGGAACTCAATCTAAATAATTCAAACACTAGACCATGTAAGTATTTATATTATGTTCATGATACCCTTCTTTATTGTCTGACGCCAGGGAACTATTTTAGCTCTTTTATTAGTCAAAAGTTGAATGTTTTCTAGTGGAGAAAAGGAATTACATTGCAGGAATTATGGCAGATAGATGATAAAGTATGTCCCAGGTCCTATAATGCAATTAGCAGGAATTCTCGCTAGACTGGGTTAGCTAATTAGAGGTCATTCAAAGTTACAGTATGGTTTCTTTTCTACAATATGGCTTCCCTTATGTCAACCTTGTGTTGAGCTGGTATCACTAACACTTTGTGGACCAAACAACTTCCTAAGGCA
Organism: Equus przewalskii; assembly: GCF_037783145.1. Classification (NCBI taxonomy): domain Eukaryota; kingdom Metazoa; phylum Chordata; class Mammalia; order Perissodactyla; family Equidae; genus Equus; species Equus przewalskii. Next base: position 73,609,147 of record NC_091836.1, read on the forward strand.
GCATTCTTGTGGCAGAGATTCTCACAACGTTTCCCCTGGGGACTCCTTTCTCTGCTCTGTGAAAGCTTTTGCTTTTCAGGCCTTGACTCCTTCAGTTTTCTTCTAGGGCTATCTTTTTGGTAAAATGCTAAAGAAAAGTGAGAAGGCAACACATGTTCAGCTAAAACTTGGAGGCATTTGCAGGAGAGGACAAGGGTATTACTCAGGGGAGCCCGGCGAAAACGTCCTGCTGTCCTAGTGTGAAGGGCAGTTTATGAATTATACCCACCACTCTAATCCCTAGTCTGTGATGGAGGGTGATTACAGTACAGAACTGAAGTTAGTTTCTGAACATAGAGTTAAAATGTTTAGTAGAATTTACGGAAGCTTTAGGAGCAAGAGCTAGAATTCTAATTATAACCGTTCTTTAGTTTGTTCAGAGATATTTCTGAACCTCAGACTATTAATGTGTCATACAGCCTCTTTTGATCTCATATAGATATTTAGTATTTAAAATATGATTAAAAATATAGAAATAATTTTAGGGAGTCTGAAATTATTGTTAGATATTAGGATATGAATATGATTCATGAATAAACTTAAGGCATTGGATAATAGTATCTGTCTTTTTTGACTATGTAGAGATCTCCATTAATTGCCAAATTATTCTTATGAAAAGACCACTAAGTCATGGGGGATAAGCCAAAGATGGGTAAAAGACAGAGGCTGTAGTAACAGACCTCAGATGCTTTATGGCTGTTGTGACAAGAAGAAAGAATGACAGTACAAGTATAAATTAGTAAAATTTTGAGATAGTTAAGAGTCTGAAAGAACTGCTTTTGTAGTTTGTTTTAACATTGCTGTGGCTTTAGGGATTGCGCGTGACAGTAGGCGTATGGCTGGCACTTCAACTGCTGACCAAGCTAGTCACATTGCTGCAGAAGCCAGATGGGTAAGGCAACCACTATTCTTGGAAATCTCCATCTACATGAGCAGAGCACTGAAAGTGATATTTATTAAAGTTATTATCTTGCCTATGTGCTTTTGGGCAAACCATTGAAATCTCTAAGCCTCAGTCTACTTTTCTATAATGTACCTTTCTGTCAATGGCATTGAGGTATTTCATGGTAAAAATATGATAATTAAAACATAAAAATTCAAATTGAAAGAGGACTGTGGCATTTTCATACATTCTTTGATTATTTTTACAATATCGTGAGATAGAGCTTATTCTCTTTGTAACTGAAATGCATTAAAACTTCATGAGCAAAGGAGCAAGAACAAGAAAATCAAGAGAATGGCACCAGATTGTTGGAATTATAATGGGCCATGGGATCACAGTAGGGGGATGCTAACTTAACTCTAATACCCTCCAGATGATGAGGCTGTGAGTGCTGATATATTATTGATCTGTCAGAGATGGCCCAAGGCCATGTCCACAGATGGGAACATTAGAAAAGCAGTTGTGAGTTCCAGTGACAAGAGAAGCTCCAGGATCAACAAGGCTGATATAGCTCACGAATCAATTATATCCAATGATCAAATGATAACAATTGTCTCAAGTAAAACTTGGCTTCACTGCAGTGTAGATACACATAAATGAACCTTGGTGGAGAATGTGAAAGAGAAACCAAACTCCAAATAACCAAGATTCAGTAAATGAGGTAAGTGCTATTTACCCTTGGATCCTTTTGGAATTATGCTTTCCATTCATACCAGTTTGAGGGATGATTTATCTACCTCTATAATTGGTAACTACACTCACTGCTTAGACAGTGCTTTTTGAAGTGTCCATTCTCATCCTGTGATAAAACTTGGTTAATCTTGTGGATTTTCATGATTGGAGAAAACTAACTTTATGGATTTATTGCCTAAGCTTTTTCTGACATTATTCCAAAAAGTTTCCACCAAGTTTCCTGGTCAGAGGAAAATTAATGCTTAACACAGAAAGGTCAGGGTCTGGGAAAATATCCTTACTTAATATCATATGCAAAAATAAATGATACGTAACAATGAATCAAAAAGTAAATAAAAACTAACCAACGTATCCAAATATTAGTAGAAAACATAGAAGAATATGTTATAAATTTAGAGAAGAGAAGAGCATCCTATGAAGGACTCACAATCTATAATCAACAGGATAAGAGATTGACAGATAACTACATAAATGACCGTAAACTGAGTCAAGGATTAAATGGTAATATACTAAAATAAGGTAGTGAATTCAGGTAATTTTTAAAAATCATTTACACACTTTATGGATAATGTCCTAACAAAGAATTAAAAATTAAGAAAAAATGTTATAGAGAAACATGAATTGCTATCTTCTCGATGTTGTGTGCTTTTCTTCCTTCTAGCAATCGACATTCTTATGGTAGGAAAATGGCTACTTGGGACAGCCTCCTGACAAGTTCTAATCCAGTATTGGACAGTCCGCTTCATTCTACCTCACTGGGATTCCTGGCTATGAGAATGTTCATCACTTTATTTTCATCCCTTTTGTGTATTCTACCTGATTGGAACAGCAGGCAACTGCACAATTCTTCACATAATCCACACTGACAAGAGTTTCCATAAGCCCACGTACTGCTCCCTAGCCATGCTGTACCTCACTGATATGGGCATATCCATCTCCACCCTGCCTACAGAACTGAGAGTCTTCTGGTTTGAAGCTAGGGAGATTGAGGTGAATGCTTGTGCAGCCCAGACGTATTTTATTCAGACTTTTTCTCTAATGGAGTCAGTTATGCTCCTAGCCATAGCTCTTGATTGGTGTGTTGCCATTTGCAATCCTTGAGGTATTCCAGCAAATCTACCCCACAACTCATTATTTATATAGGGGTCTTCCTTGTAATTAGATGTTCCATTGTCTTCCCTGTTGTTCTAGTTCATATTCCCACATTTTCCTTCTGTCATTCCCCTGTTGTCTCTCATTCTTTCTGCTTGCATCAAGATGTCATCCAATTGACCTGTGCTGACTTCCCATTCAACGTCTTGTACGGCTTGTTTGTTGTTCCATTTCATTGGGGTGTAGGTTCTCTAGGAATCTTTGTATCTTATGCCTTTCCTCCACTCTGTGCTAGGCATTACATCCCAGGGAGGGAAGCTCAAAGCCCTCAATATGTGTGTCCCCCACATTGGTGCTGTGCTCATTCTGTATATGTCCATGATAGGGCTCTCCTTAGTGCAATGGTTTGCAAAACAATCCTTCTCCATTATCCATATAACCATGACCAATATTCACTAGTACTCAACCAGTTATTTATAGCATCAAGAAAAAGCTGATTCACCAAGGCCTCCTAGGGATATTATCACTCAAAAGAGTTGGGCTTGCTCACACTTAGAAGGCATAAAATTCCCTATTATTGTGACCCTTTCATCAATTTTCTTCATCCTGAAGATAACCTGTTTAGAACTTCTTTGACACATTGGATGCATAATAATTCTCTGATAGATCATAAATCCTTTCAAGAAAAATATTGCAATCATTTCTATCATTACTTCCTAGCTTTAAAGTATGTCCAAATCCTGGTGCCCAAATGTTTAATAAAAGGAAACTTATTTCATTCAGATAATTTATGGAGATATTTTCCATTCAGATTTGAAGAGATTCCAATTTTCCACGTTAAAACTGGCTTAGAGAAGTTAATTTACTATTCAAAAATAACAGAGATAATATATAGCAGAGTTGGCATTGGTAACTAGGCACATTCGCCTTCCTTTTAGGTAAAGTAGACATCATTCTCCAGACTTTGAGTCAAATCATAATAAAATGGATGTTTGACTTTAGAGATGGCATAATTGAAAAGATTGCATTTGTTTGTTTCCTTTACTTCTATTGGAGTGAATGTCAGAAAATATTTGGACAATAAATGCATAGAGTTAGTTTTCTTCAATGCAGGAAACTCACAGGACAAATCAAAACTTGACACCAAAGGGGCTGTATACTCATCATGAAATGGGATAAAAATAATATATATCAAAATCTCTTGTTTAGTGTGCACCTCTACTAGGCAAAATGTCACATGTGCAACAATTTAAACAAAAATAGTGCAAGAGAGATGCCAAAAAATCGCCATTAACCGTAAATGCCCATGACTCTTGGTGCCTCACACAATTCCCTATGAAATAATAGGAAACAAACAAACAAATTTTCAGCACTCAAATTTAAAGTCAACATTTAATAGGAGAATAGAAATGGGTCTGAGTAACTATAAAGAGAGTTCAAAGAGAACCCAAGCTAATTATTTTTATGCAAATACTATTTTAAATCAACCCTACCCCCCCAAAAAACTCCCCTTGGTTAAATAATAGGAAACGGAATAACACAAATAAACACATTTTTTTTGCAATATTATGGCTAGGATTACCTCAAAAGAAGAAGTATCATTCAAAATAATGAAAAGAATGAAAGACTATACAGAACCATAGTTGAAAAAATTGATCTAGGGAATAAACTTACCTCAAGAAACATAACAAAAAAAAAAGACAACAAACTTTGAGTTTCAAATGAATTTAAAAGATCAAAAACTCTGTGAAAATATAGTTTAAAGATAAATTGAGATAAGAAGGCAGATTTTATAGCAAAGAGGACCAGTGAATGCTAGAGAATACCAAAAAAGAATAAATAAATACATGCAGTTATATTAATCAATGGATGTTTGACTTTAGAGATGAAATCAATGAGAAGATTGCATTCTTTTAGCTTCCTTTACTTCTATTGGAATGAATCTTAGGAAAAGCTTGGGCAATAAAAGCATAGAGTTAGTTTTTTCCAGACACTCACAAGAACAAGGCATTATTTCTTCCATTCTGACTATGGGGTCTTATTGTTCACAACAAGAATCCAAGTTTCAGGGCAGATAAAAGGTGGTTTCCGTCTACTTTATTCTTCCCCTTATCCTTTCTCACTCCCAGCTTTTGTTCATTGTTGCGTGTAGAAAAACTAAATATGGAAAGGCTTATCTGAAGCTTTCTCTCTTATCCTTCGGCAACTGACTTCTTTGAAGTCACTCCCCAATTTGGGGGGAAAAAAGGCCTTTTGCATGATTAATCAAAAAATGAACAGAAAGCTTTTTGTAAAAATTACAATGAAGAAAAATGTTACACGTATTAAAACTTCATAAACTTGCAGATAGTGATAGCGATGATGATAAACACAGAGATAGAGATAGAAATTGACAGAGATGCATACATGCATATAAGGCAGACATGTCTCCTGAACTAAGGTTCTTTCAGGAAACAGATGTCATGCACAGACTGGATAATGAAGAATTTGATAAACACGTCATCGAAAATATGTGGGCAGGATTGAGGAAATCCAAGAAGGGGGAATATATATGTGTGTGTGTGTGTGTGTGTACAGAATTTCAGATGGGAGTCTGTTGCCATCAGCAGTCCTGAAGTGAAAAGGGAAAAAGAGTTTACCAGAACTTGGAAAAGGCAGCATGTGGAGGAAGACACCTGTAGAGAGATGCAGCCACCATAAGGAAGCCAGAATGAGGGCTTGGTGGGGAGTAAACCCCCCAAATGAATGTTTTTCTGTATTCCTGTCAGTTCCCATCATTGACCAAGTCAAACAAGAAGCTAGAGAGCAAAAGGACCTTTTGATGCAGTCCTGTATGGTCAAGGCACAGACCAAGGTATATCTGGAAAATAGACTAAGCCTGCCCTTCTCCCAGAAACCACTCTGACTCATGTTTTGATTCTCTCTCATGCTTTGTGGTCTAGGTAGTGTTCTATCTATATCTATATGTGGATATTTGTCCATCACATTCACCCTATTTTAGTACACCATTCAAAATTGAGCTTGTGACCTAAGGTTGCTGAAGAATTTGGCAGTGGTAAGTGAAATTTCTTTTTTATCCTTCTATTTTATACATGAGAAATATGTACACTGTTTGGAAAAGGAGTATGGTTGCATTGACTAATAATCCTCTAAGTTTGGGAACCTTGATCATATCAAACTTAGATGATGTCAAAATGATTTAAATTAATGTTAAAGAAATTAAAGTATAAGGAGAATTCTGAGGCACCCCTTGGCAGTGAAGCAAGTAAGTTCAAATCATTTCTCTGGTATGTTCAGAAGGAGACTTCTGACAATGGAGTTGTGGGATTTTTCTAGTAGCATGGTATAAATAGCCTCTCAATTTCATAGACTATCAGTAGACGGTGAATTTCTTTAGTAAAGAAGAAAATTTTCTTTGTGAGAACTATCACTTCTATTGGGGTCATCAATTTCTAAAAACACCGATTCTCACTTGAATGTATTAAATTTAATGGTGCCTGAACATTAGAAAGCTATAACACATATGCAATAAACAATATCTGAGTTGAGTGAAAAGATGATAGATTCGTTGTGTTATAATTAAAACAATATTGCCGAGATCAAATGCACAGTTGAAAAGATTAACAACTGACCACATTATAAAAGTAATTTCTGTACTAAACAGGACTGACATTAGAAATGGAACTTCTACCCTGCTTAGAGATGTCTCATCATTTACCAGTCCGCGTGCCAATCCTGCTGCATGGTTCAATCACCATTAGACATTTAGAAGTCAATATTGTTGACAAAGATAGGGAATTTTATTCATTGACTAAATGCTTCTATTTATAGTAAGATCAGATGTGTCTAATCTGTTTCATGAAGAAATCTTTGGCACAGTGAAGAAAGTACCACTCTAAAGAAACAGACTTGAATGATAACATTGCCTTTATTGAATATTGTTTGATTTTTTTGAAGAGATTTTATTTTGTAGAACAATTTAGGTTCATAGCAAAATTGAATGGAAGTTACAGAGATTTCCCATATACATACTCCCTACTGTATGATTTTGAGGGAGCAAATCAATAAGTGAGTCTCGTTTTGATCTGGTATATAATAATAGAACTGAACTAGAGTCACTTCCAGCTTTTAGGTAATGAATGCTATGTACTTTGGCTACACCATGTTTAAAATTATTTACTACCCTATTGTATTCTTGATACAAACAAATATTTTATCTCATGCTACATCATTTGTTCCAGAAGTTGAGGCAATAAATATTTGAGAATCTCTGTTGGTTTCTTGCCTCTGTATTCCCAAGCTGCAATATGATGCTGCAATCTGAGTGGTGGAGAGAGGTGCTTGGGAAGGGCCATAAACTGAAATCATGGCACTGACAGGGTTACATACACTCTCTTGCATTTATCCTGGGGCCTCATATCTCTAAGGACTGGAGAAAGACTTACTAACTCATCTTTCTGTCTCTGAGCATTAGAGTCATCTCTTACAGCAAGAGGAAGAATTCTACAAGTATGTGACACCTGGGAAAAATAAAAGCGGGAGGTAATAGGAAAATACAAAGGGAGACTTCAGAGACAAAAGAGAGGAGGGAAGACATCCAAAGTGTGAGAAGGAGGATTAGGAGACTGGTTCAAGAAGGAAGAAGTTCTCAGTCCATCACAGGACATAATTTTCATCCAAATGTCTTTATTGTTCATCCCCATGCTCGTAGCATTCAAGCAAGATTCAGTTGTTTTCAGATAGGACTTGCCTGAGATGTCCTAGACTTTATGGTTAGTGTTCTCCTCTGTGCCCATTGGCATGATGCTTTCATAGGATGAAGGACTATTTTCAGACATAACAGAAGAGGAATTCCAGAGTGAGATTGGGAGTACACCAGACAACATCCAAGGTCCCTTCCAATTCCAAGTATCTGATTTTTAATGTGACTTGAATTGCATCTCAGAGGTCTAAACCGTACACTATAAGTCCTTCAGATTTTGGAGCTTATAAACTAACTCCACAACTAACTAACTCCATTCCTCCTCCTCTGGGGAATGGTGGAAGGCATCAGAAGGCTGTGTGAATGAGATTGAAATTATAGGATCAGGAGCAACAGCAGCTGGACTGCAAAAATGAACAAGTGCTACAATATAAGGGGTTTGGGAATAATAGGTAGATCAGATCCTAGTGAAGATATGGAATATAGTGAATTTTTATGTTGGGGTAGCTTCAGGATACTGATGTTGCTGCTCAGATTCCTATCTGACTGAAGTCCTAAAGATCTCATTCCTTTTCTTGATGAGACTTCCTACTCTACCCTAGAGTCTTTTCTTCCCTCACCCCCCAAATTGGGAGTGAACAAAAAGAAAGTATACAGGTAGGGTTATTATAATTATCAGAGTAATTTTGGAGAAGAGAAAAACATCAAGAAGAAATTCATATCTCTGGCTAAACTGAATCATCACTGGATGAAAGGGAGCTGAAACAGATATAATTCACTTCTGACCCTCAGCCTACCTAGGTTATTTTGTGAGATGCCTGCTCATGGGGCTTTCCTCTATGGAAGAATACTCTTTAGTGTCCCCATATCTTAATCACTCCCATTATATTTCAAAGATTTACTGTTGATATTATTGTTGTTGTCATCATCATTGTAGTCTTCACCATCATCATCGTCACCATTATTTTACAGTCACTGGATGTAAGGCTCTACGCTAAGTATTTTACCTACAATATCTCTTTTAATCCTTAGCACAAACCTGTCGAGTTGTTATCTTCAGTTTACAGAGGAGGCAACTTTGGTACAGAGAGAAATAAATCATTTGTCTAAAATTTAAAAATTAGCAAGCAGTGGAATCAGAATATAACCTAGGTTGATGCGATAGCAGAAGCAGAGGAACAGAGTCTGAACAAGGGAGATGGTGGACAGTTGTCTCCTGAAAACCTCAATAAAAAGTCATTGAGATGATTTAAGTTGTTCGGACCGGCCCCCACATCAGATACTTACCAGTTTTCAATTAAACTTCATGTTTGCTCCTTTTTGGCAGTGGAAGAAAGAGGTTATAAGACCAGAGAAATGGTCTGAACTGATTAAGCAGTGAAGTGAAAGGAAGGTAGGTTTCTAAGTTTGGACTGTGGACGAGAAATTGGAAAAGAATCAACAAAAAGAACAGAAAATATAGGAAAATCTAGGTATTGAAGGTAACAATGAGTCCAAAAATAGAAAGGAGGGTAAGCAGATAAGCAGGAATTTGGGGAGGTAATAAGCCAGGCAGATTGAGGAAATTAGCAGGGCCAGAAGTATCAGTTCATACAAAATATGGGTAAAATTTAATTATGAGCTGAACCATCAGAAAGACTGAATTTATCTCTGGAGTTTGCTTATTTGCTTCCTTGATTATGGGTCTTTAATTTCCTAGAAAATAGTCCTTATTAAGCATTCTAGGCAAAAAATATTCTGCATTCTAAGTTTGTCTGCATGGGACTAGAAGAAATTTAAGAGAATTTGATGATTCAAAGGGCTAAAGTAAACTTTATAAGACAAGAAGATACTGATTTATTAATATACAGTGTGAAGCAATCTATCCTATGGATTGTAAATTCTCAAAACACCATTTTGGTGAGAATGGATGTTTGGCAAGTGATGAATTTGTGGAATTTTGAGAGAGAGGCTCATCCTTCTTACTTCAAAGATGTTGCTCTTGACCACAGAAGTACTGGAGTCTACTCGGGGGAAATATATTTTCTCACTCGGTCTGAGTAGAAAGGATTTAATGCCAAAGTCAGATGTCAATAGGCTTTTTCTGAGCATTATAATTTTTTTGTTATTTTGCTTTCTCTTGTTTTTGCTTTGAATCATTAGTTTCTACTCTATCTTTACACGATGCTATGTATCGTTTTGCATTTTTTCATATAAAGAAACTGTCTCTAAATGATCATTTCTGAAAGATAATAGGAAGAGGTTTCTAAATCTTTAAAATTAGAATCAGAGTCTAATGTATGTTTCTTAAATTATACAAACCATTAGTCTAAGAGCATTACATATAAAAATATATATTTTATTATTATAATTTTAAAAATTCACATATTCTTCAAATATATATTAACCTGTCTTTATATTTTGGGGATGCTGGTCCAAGACCAAACTGATATTAGAGTTCACTATTTGTGGATACCAGGCCTGTGGCATCAATTATATAGTGGCAGATATGTTAGTAACAACAAGAACCATGTAGACCAAAACTTGCCTGAATTCTGTAAAGATACTCTGCATGGTGATCTAGTAATATTGTAAAAGCTATCAGGCTCAGAAAAATGAAAGTATTTCATGTAAAACTGCAGGATGCAGTTAAAACAAAGCCTATTTTAAGACCAGTAACACCGGCCAAGAAAGTTACTAAAGAAAATTATAAAATCAAAAATGTATTCTAGAGGAGGTTGTGTGTGTGGTGCTTGGTAGTGTCTTCAGAAGAGGATCATCCATGTTCACAGACGATGTTGATGGGTCTGCATCTGGAAGCAGAAGGGAAAGTACTTGTGGTTAAAAAGCAGATATTTTACTTAACTGACAACACTGAGCAATGCAATGAAGAAAGACTAAGAAAAAATGTGGGGATAAATTTAGGAGTGATTATAGATAAGGATTGAAGCCTTGTTTTGTTTTTTTTCCTGACATAGATGGTGATCTTGTCACTGCCTTCTCCAGTGGAGTGTGATTGTGAAACTGGATTGTGGTTTACCAGTAAGCCCCATGGCAACGTTAAACTCCAGCAATTCCCTGTCCTCCACATTCTATCTCACAGGTATCCCTGGATATGAGGAATTTCACCACTGGATTTCCATCCCATTCTGTCTCCTCTACCTGGGTGGAATAATGGGTAACTGCACCATCCTGCATATCGTGCGGACAGACCCCAGGCTCCATGAGCCCATGTACTACTTCCTGGCCATGCTTTCTCTCACTGACATGGGCATGTCTATGCCCACAATGATATCACTCTTCAGGGTGTTGTGGTCCATTTCCAGGGAGATCCAGTTCAACATCTGTGTGGTCCAAATGTTTTTCATTCACACTTTCTCCTTCACTGAATCATCTGTGCTGTTGGCCATGGCCCTTGACCGCTATGTGGCCATCTGCCACCCTCTGAGATATGTGACCATTCTCACCCCAAGACTTATCACTAAAATTGGAATTGCAGCTCTTCTTAGGAATGCCTTTGCAGTGATTCCACTTCTGGCCCGGCTGCCCTTCTTTCCCTTCTGCCACTCCCACATCCTTTCTCATTCCTATTGTCTGCACCAAGACATTATTCGCCTTGCCTGTGCTGATACCAAATTTAATATTATATATGGGATGATTGTGATCACTATGCTGTGGGGCATGGACTCTCTGGGTATTTTTGTTTCTTATGTGTTCATCCTTCACTCAGTATTAAAGATTTCATCTCGTGAGGGGAGATTTAAGTCCCTCAACACATGTGCATCCCATATCTGTGCTGTCCTCATTCTATATGTGCCTATGATTGGGCTATCTATCATCCATCGTTTTGGCAAACACTCTTCCCCACTCAGTCTCATCCTCATGGGTCATATCTACTTATTAGTTCCACCTGTGCTCAACCCAATCATCTATAGTGTGAAGACTAAGCAGATACGCCAAGGAATTCTCCACCTGCTTCTCCCCCCAAAAATCACTCGTGCTGTGATGTAATCATGGCCTCAAGACACTGATGGTATCAGTCTTAATGATGTAAATACATAGTGTTTGCCTTAGGTGTGTTGGCACCATAGAGTTACCAGAGAAAGACTTCTTAAAGAGCAGAAAGAGAGCCAACAAGCATCACAAAAATGTCCTACAGGAGAGCATTGGTGTCCACTGAGATTATATAGCCCTCCTTAACATATGTTTCATAAATCTCCTTTAAGTATGAATATGTTGTAGTGAAGTGTGTGGGAAATCATTTCCATCGGTTCTCCTCCATTTCTAATCACATCCCTTATTCATGGTCACTTATCCATGAAGTTTTCCTTAAATATACTAAACCCACGTTTCTTTGCTTGTTGACATTCCATCTTTTCTCAAGAATCTTATATTGTTTTTCTTGTTATTTAAGTGTGTTTGTAAACCTGCTTATTTTATATTTTTTCAAGATGGAAAAACTCTTTTCTTGATATAAGAGCATATTAGGGTTAAAAGCAGAAGTCATCAATCCTCATGGTGCATTAATATTATCTTTTAAAAGTTTATACACATCTTCTGCCCTTTTATTCTTGAGGAGATTTAGTTTCCTCAGGAATAAAAAGGGGCCCTCTCCATATTTATTTTTCTTTTACTTAATTATTACAAATAATTTTTATCTTATAGAAAGCTGAGACTCCGTAATTTTTGAAAGCTCCCAGATATTGTCATGTGAAGCCAGGGATTATAGCATTGAAATAAATGTATCTTAATAACAATGTAAGTTATACTATTTGTTTAAATGTAAAAAAAAATATGACTCACTGAGTTATAGCTACTTACAAGTTTGTGGTAGCAGGAAACAGATAATTCAGGAGTCTTAATTTTTATCTAGAAATCTGTTCAATATACAACACTGTCTTTTCTTATAACTCTAAAATTACCTCTCATGTGGCAGTGCATAGAGTTGTATAAAAAGCTTGCAAAGTTAATTGAATTTTCTTAGTTTGCTTATGTACACTTGTTCAAAGACAAAAAATAAGCAAAGAGTAAAAAAGAAGACTTTAAGAATGCTTTATAGCTCCAATAATTTATGTAAATCTCAATAATAAGAAATATGTTTTCACATATCTTATTTTAGCTACTGTAATAAGTGTGCCTCCAAAAATTTGCTCGCTGTAATAATCAGCACTATGCTTGATGTAAAAAAAGTCAGTTATTAATTATTGAATGTATAAATGATAAAGAAAGGAATAAATCATTGAATATAGAAGGACTAGTTTGGATATTCAAAAAACATATTGCCAGAAAAGATTTGACCTGTCTTGAGCCTACATTTCATATAATAAAAGAGATCTCATTGACTTAAAGTTAGGATTACAAATTTCAGGCATATGGAGTACATATAGAATTTGCATGAACTTATTTCTACTCTCTGATTTCATTCAACTATGTCTGTCCCTACCCCACTTTGTCCTATTTCTTGATTTTATTCTCATTGCATCTCCTTCAGCACATTCACCTTGATCAAAGGCATATCAACTAAAACTAAAGCCTGTTATAGGGACATCAAATTTAGATATTATTCAGTGTAATACACTAGCCAAGTAAAATTTATAGGAAAAAGGAGAATTTTGAGGAGAATGTGAACATTATCATCAGCTGTACATTTTACAAGTAACATTTAAGAATATATATCATGTTTAAAATGATATTAAAATACAAAATATATTTTCAACCTATGTATGCTGAACATACCTTTCCTAGTGCTTGTGCTCCAAAAAATAAAAACCTTTATCAAATTTGCTAACAGAAATATATTTAAACTTTTGAATCCTAGATTTTGCATTTCACATATCAGAAAAACTATTTCAAGTGGATCTATACACAGATAACCCAGCTTTTGATACACAGATAACCCAACTTTGGAGTTTATAAATTATAGTCTACTATACTAGCTCCTCAAATTTAATTACTAGAGTCACATTACATTCATAAAATATATTTTACCAAAATATTTAGAAAACACATATTCTCAAAATAAGGTCATTCTTCCCAGTAAAATACAGTTGGTGAAGAGATCAAGCATTGAATATATGAATGAATGAATAAATGGAAGGGAAGGTTGTGTTATGAAATGAGAAAAGATACATTATCGTGTTTTAGGAGTCTTAGTGAAAGCTGGAGTACATTCCTCCGACAAGCAGCTAGTGCTCTTAAAACAAGAAGCCCTCTTATTCTTGCCTAGGATTATAGTAATATGATTGGAGCATCTATCTCATTTGTATACGGATTTATAAATTAGGAGACACTCTTATTCATGTTAGCTTGTTTGGTAAAGTCGTGAGTATTTATTTGCCTTCTGAAAGCATTCTCTGCCTTCCTACAGATTCTGTAAGATATCCAGAAGCCCAAATAATAATTCATTTTTGTATTCAAATCCTTTATCACTAGGCAAAAGTGCAATGCAGTTGTTTTCATAATGTCAAATGCTACTCTTTGGAATATGCACTGATTATCTTTCTGCTGCAGAAGGTCCTTTGTGACAAAACACATTGGCAAGAAAAAATAATAGTAGAGAAGATCATCATTTCCTTTACCATCTAAATGTTTGGCATTTTCTTTATACAAAGCATTGTTGCAAAATACCTCATTGTCCCATTTAGTCATTCAGTCATTCGATTTGATAAATAATAAAAATATAATTTCCTAAAAAAAATTACAGCATGCATAACCACCTAATTACACACAGAATATAGAAACAGCCATATGCATTTATAAAGAGGATGATAACCATGTAAATATTTTCAAGGCGCTCAGTCTAATTAACTCAACCACTTGACCAGGTATATGTTATGTTCATGATGTGCTTTTTTATTGTGTGATGCCAGGGAAATATTTAGCTCTTTCATTAATCAAGAGGTGAGTGTTTTCCAGTGGAGAAAAGAGATTACATTGCAGGAATTACGGCAGATAGATTTACAGACGATAAAGTATCTCCCAGGTCCTATAGACACAATCAACAATAATGCTTGCTGTGCGAAGAGCTAAACCAGGAAAATTGCATGTGTGTATACAAAAGTACCAAATGAATCAAGTGAACATAATTCTGACCATTTGCCATGATTTTCTTTTCCTTTTCCTAAGAATTATCCTGATACAATTTCATCCCCGTTAAATCAGAATGTTAAGAGGTATAACAGATTGATTTAGGTTCAGCAGTTTGACCCACTATTAGGTTATTGTACTTTCTGTCCCATAATCATTGCAACTGAGACACCGAATCCACTAAAGAAGCTTAGGCTCTCCTGCTGTTGAGGTCCTAAGGCAACCTGGCTTTTGTCCTTCTTGAGTTATAGATATTCAAGTTATCCTTGGTTATCATGGCATAACTCAGAATGCTTCCATGAAATATCCTGTTTTTTGTTTACCTAATCTAACCAAAGTAATTTTTCTATTGTTGGTAAGTGAAAGTCTCTATTACACCAAGATATTACAGGAGATAAGAAATAGATATTTTCTGGAAGCTAAAGGAAAGGTTTTTGAGAGAAAACAGAAAGAAGTATTTTACTTATAGGTCCTATATAATATATAAGGACCTATCAGGGAGTTCAAATCATTAGCATTTATTATTTGGTTAAGGAAGACATTTATCCTTCCGACAGATATTTATTAAATTATTTGTTTATTCCGAGTCCTCTAGGTGTTATGGTGAGACCAGATTCAGAGCTAATCCCTGAACATATGGAGTTGACATTTTGTCCTGTCTATAGCAAATTGATGTAAAAGAGACATTGTGTATTACAAAAAGGATATTTAAGTCCCTTGTGCTATTACAGTGATATTCCATTAATTATTACTTTACTATTTTGAGATACTCTTCAATGGTGAGTGAGCAGTTCCTGTTTATCCCATGTCAGGAATACAGTATTTGTAAATATGAATTTTTAAAGCTCTATTCAGAGGTTAAGGGCTGTGGGGACAGATCTGCCAAGATTGATTCAAATTTGACGTTTGGGCCTCTTCCTCCATGGTGGACTCTGCTGTTCATTGTTGCTTCATTACCCTTGGGTCATTTTGTTTGGCTACAGAGTCCTAGTACTCTCATCTTTATCTCTTTTGTCTTCACTCCATAAACAATGGGATTCATGGTAGGTGGCACCAGTAAGTAGAGGTTTGCCAGGAGGATAAGGGCATGCCTGGGCACATGCTTTCCAAAGTGATGGGTAAAGAAAGAAAAGAAGGCCAGAGTATAGAATATTAAGATGACACATATATGAGCTCCACAGGTCCCAAAGGCCTTTGTCCGGGCTTCCCTAGAAGGTAGTCGGAAGACTGTTCTCAGAATTAGCCAGTAGGACAGGGAGATGAGGAGAAAGTCCAGCCCTGTGGTGAGGAGAGCAGCAGTGAGCCCATAAATGCTATTAAGGGCAATGCTATTGCAGGCCAACTTGGCGATGCCCATGTTCTCACAGTAGGTATGGTGGATGATATTGCTCTGGCAGAAGTGTAGCCGGAGAATGAGGAGGACACCTGGGGTGACCACAGCCACACTTCGAGCCACCAGAGCCAGGCCCACCTTGCTAATGAGAGAGCCTGTAAGTAGGGTTGCATAATGGAGAGGTGAACAGATAGCCACATAGCGATCAAAAGCCATGGCCAGTAGAACAGCAGATTCAGAGAGGAAGAGAGCGTGAACAAAAAACATCTGTGTGAGGCAGGCAGGAAAGGTGGACAGGGAAGAGCCCTGCGAGAAGATGAGAAGCATTTTGGGTACTGTGACAGTACAAAGGAGGACGTCGTTGAATGCCAGCATCCCCAGGAAGACATACATGGGTTCATGGAGGCTTCTGTCCCAGGCTACCACCGCCACAACCAGGCCATTGCCTATCACAGCCAAAAGATACATGAAGCTGAAAGGGATGGAGATCCAGATTTGGAAGTCTTCTAAGCCTGGGATACCAGTCAGCAGAAAGGCAGTGAGATGTGTGGATGTACAGTTGGATGTTGTTATAGAGACGTGGCCAAAGTCTATTACGTGAAAGAGTAGAGAGCTAGAGTAAATAATAACAGAATATGAGTACATATTTCTTCATCCTAGTCAAATTCTAACCATTAATTTTGGCTAGAGAATTAGATGGAAAATGAAATAGTCTGAGAAATGTTACTAAATAACTGAAGGATAATGGGAAAATCACTTCCTGTTTATGGGGCATCTTATTCTCTCTGAAAACAACTTGTGAAGCAGAAAAACTAATAGTTGAATACTTTATTTCTTGTAATGTCAGTTGGTATAACTACCTAATTTATGATATGTCTTTTGAACTTGTAACTGTTATATGTATATATTTTTGCCTTTCTAAATTGATAATAAATTATTAAATACAAAAAAAGTAATTTTCCTTTTTTCTTTTCTCTCTGTAATACTGAATAGAAGATTGGAGAGAATTAATATTCCATTCTTCACTGGACAAACTGAATGAGCAGAGATGGGTTAGATGATAGACTGATGCATAACTGGAGGCAGCATGAAGACTCCAATTCTTCTTCCTCATCCTGAGGGTGTGAGATATGTTACCTTGGCCTATTTTTTCTATGACAAGGAAAAAAATTCACTCATCTGGCTCTCATTTGAATCGTTGAAGTTAATGATTGATTTAAGATGAAATTTGAACTGCTACGCAAAAGTTGTGATTATTCATACCCTAGTAAGCACTAACTCTCGAGGATCGTGAAATGGAGTTATAGAAAACAAATAAAAATTCAGAGTACAGAATTTTCTCATTCAGAACAAGAAAGTCACTGAAGAATGTCAATGCCCCTAATTCTTCAATATCTATCATTGAAAGAGCCTTCTATGACGTAAAGTGACTTCAGTTTTCATGTTCACTACCACAGAATAAGATCAAACTTTAGCAACTTTTTAAAATAGCAGTAGTTCTTGCTTTTATTATATCAAAAGTTATAAAATAAAAATAGCTTTTCTAAAAAAACCCCTCAAATATAAAATTATTGTTTGTCCAGGCCTATAAAACATTAGATCAATTAGTCAAGATTGTAATCAAATGCAGTGCTTTTGGCAAAGGCACCATGTATGTTTATAAACACTTTTGACTTCAAGTCTTTGGCAGTTTCAAAGTCATGGATAATAAATGCTATTTCATCTAAAAAGAGCTACAAAATATAGAATCTGATCACGCTGCACTTTTCATGGGGAGCTGTCACACCATCAAGCAGATGGGAAACCGCCCTGTTTCAAGATATCTATTGTCCCTTGAGGTAACTGAAATCCTTTTAAGATGATCCCAATGCTTAACAAGGAAGCAGGAAAAATTACCACATTATGAACACAAATTTATCTTATTCTCCCTCATACTGCCCTTTCTCTCTCTTTCACAAAATTCAGATGAAGAATAAAAGACAAAATGTCCCACCAAAAGGCAACACATAAAATAGAGGAAGTGACTTTTAATGAAACTCCAAGAGAAAGATTTTTTGAATGTTTTTTTGTTAAAAATATGGAGGTATAACTATAATTTTATTAGCCCCCTAAGACTGAGGCTTTGCTTCATATTTTTGGTTGTCTTCCAGAAGAGGCTGGTTTTGCTGTGTGACAACTACACACAATATATCAGTGTATTAAAATAGAAGACATCTCACATGTCATTACAAGAGTGGGAAATATAGCAGTAATGGTAAAAATAATAATTGCAAATATTTATAAATGCTTATAATGTGCTAAGAATTTTCCTAAAAAATATTCTAATCACTTTACGTGGATTACCAATTTAATGGTCAAAACTAATATATAAAATAGCTATTGTTGATATCCTAATTGTGAATGCAAGGGAACTCAGGCACTGAAGGGCCTTCCCAATGTCACATCACTAATGTGTATGTAAATTGTTGGAAATCCAGGGATCCTAATTGAAAAACTCACACTTTTAACCGCTAAACTATTCTAACTTACCTCTTAGATGCATGATTTTTCTAAACCATTTGGAACGTAAAAGAGCAGACCTTGAATTTCCTCTTAGTACCTCCCACAATGATATTTGTAGGTGTTAAGTAAAAAGTCCTGTCCAGCTGATAAGGATTCAGGAAAGATATGCATATGTACATTTATATATTCATTAGTATTGTACACCGATATCTGTAAAGACAACTTAGGGAATAACCTCAGGGCTGCGAAATCTTTTGGGTATTTTACAATTGAGTGAGGGCTTTTACACCTGAGACCCACAGTCAGTATTTGGATTAGCTGGCTAAACTTATCTTCTGTTCTTGTAAAATTATATTTTCCCTATTTCCATACTTGTAAAATTGTATTTTCCACTTTTGAACTGCATTTGATAATTTTCCATCCCAAATGAAGTCTCTGAGCAACATCTCTGCACTTTTTGCCAGCTCAGTATGTATTCCTTGGAGAATACTCTAACAAAAAAGGAGGTTTCCTATTGCACGACACTTCTGGAACATCCACATGTTTTATGACAAAGCCAAACTGTAGAGGCTATTTTAATATGTGTAAATACATTACCAGGTGTCCTTTAGTGACATATTTTGAGGTTTTACAAGGGAAAGGCATTACAGAATATTTGAAGATCCCCCCCACTTTTGAAATGAAGCTTTGTTATTAGTACATATTACTTTATAAAGCAGTTGTAGGTTTACAGAAAAATTAAGCAGAAAGCGTAGAGTTCACAAATATCCCCTTAACCTCACCCACCTAGTTTCCCCTCTTATTGTGTTGCATTAGTGTAATTCCTTTCTTACAATTGATGAGCCAATAGTGACATATTTTTATAAGCTAGAGGCCACAGTTTCCATTAGACGTCACCATTCATGTTGTATATTATATGGTTTTGAGAAATGTGTAATGGCGTGGATCCACCATTACAGTATCATACACGATTGTTTCACTGCCCTACAAATCCACTATGTGTTACCTATTTGTCCCTCCTTCTCTGTAACCCCTCTGACAACCGCTGATATGTCTCTGTCTCCGTAGTTTTATTTTCTTCCACAATGTCATATAGCTGGAATCATGCATTACGGTAGCCCTTTCACATTGCCTTCTTTCACTTAGTAAAAAGCATTTAAGATTCCTCCATGCCTTTTTGTGGCTTGATAGCTCATTTATTTTCATCGCTAAATAATATTCCGATGTCTGGATATACCACAGTTTATGTATTCACCTAGTGAAGGGCATAGTGGTTGCTTTCAAATTTTGACAGTTATACATAAAGCTGCTATAAATATCCATGTGCAAGTTTTTGTGTGATAATAAGTTTTCAAATCATCTGGGCAAACACAAGGGAGTATGATTTCTGGCTCACATGTAAGAATATGTTTAATTTTGCAAAAAACTGCCAAGCTATCTTCCAAAGTGATTATAGTGACATGACTATCAAAACAGATGTCCCTCTGCTTGCATTGTAAGGGATGGAGGACAGTCTGAAAAGTAAATACTTCGCTGAAATACACACTATATCAAAGATAAAAGGCTTTCATGATTAATATTCTCACAGCTTAGTTGTTCCCAAGGATACTTGCTCTGGGGATAATTGACTTTGTTTTTATTTGATATAGGACCTTGTCTGAATGGCTATTCAAATGCTCCCTGAATCTAGTCATTTATCCAAGGGAGGGTTTTATAGAATCAAATACTTCTTCTTCCTCAAAATGTCAACTTCCTTACCCAAGGGATGAGGACAAGAAGCATACACATCTTATCTACTGGTCACTGGTTTTTTCAATTGTCCTATTCAGTTTATCAAAATGTGACTCTGAAATATCATTTTCAATTCCACATACTCACTAAAATCTTTGATTTTGGATACAAAAACTGAGACAATTGGAATCAACCTCAGAAGCACGATCAGGACTTTTTCCTTGATTGATACTTTTCCATTTGTATTATTTTAGATAAAGAAAATGAATAAGAGGACGCACTTCGCCACCATTCCACAAGAGAAAATTTTAGCAATTCCAAACACAGTACCATTCCCATCTATGGGCTCTTAACATTCTCTGAATCTACTCCATCTGGTCTCAGGGTGTGTTAGTGTTCGGGGATGAGGCTGGTCAAAATTTCCATAGAACTGGATACCCTATTCCTCTCTTTCCTTGGGATTCTTACAGAAATTCTTTTCCTTTTGAGTCAGCACCATTCTCCAAAACAACTAGTGTTGACTTTGGGAGAGAAAACACTAATATCTTCACATGAAAAGTTCATAAAACAGATATTGGTAGTTTCTTGTAGTACATGCTAGAATTTAACTATTTTGATATTTGTCCCACTTATCTTTGATCTTATTTCTGTATCCAACCTCAGCTAAATCTTGATTTTCTTCTCACCTGACATCTCAAAGCAACTTGGCTGCTAGAGTCCTTCATTGGTAGCTTTCTTTCACTACTACAAAGCCCAAATCACTTGTGACCCAGTTTGGGCTCCTTTATTGTTCATGAATAGCTACCTTAAGGGACAGGAATCTTCTGGGAATTTCTCGTCTTTTGATTAATTTAAAGTTATTAACTCTTGACTACTCCATAGGAATGCTCTAGGAATAACCCTGGTGGTCTAGTAGCTAAGCTTTGGCACTCTCACCTCTGTGGCTGGGGTTCATTTCCTTGTCAGGGAACCACAGCACCTCTCTGTTGGTTGTCCTAACTGTGGCAGCTGCGTGTTGCTGTGATACTGAAAGCTATGCCCCCAGTATTTCAAACACCAGCAGAGTCAATAATGGTGAACAGCTTTCAACGGAGCTGTCAGACTAGGAAGAAGGACTGACCACATGACATTATCTTTAGCTAGAATCTTTTGAGATGCAGACTTGAAATATAATTGATTGTATAGCAGATTATCTAAGAATTCTGAAGCGATATTCTGAAAGTATCCCTCTTTCATGGCATGATCTTCTCTCCTCCGCTCTATAAACACAGAATTAAGTCAGGGGACCATTGGAGTCATGGTGTACAGGAAAGCACTGAGTCATGAACCTTTGGGATTTCCAGATACAAGGACAAACCCTGAGATATGGAGGCATTCTGTGAAGTAGTGAAAATTCAGTGGAAGCACCCAGTGACTGTAATCGAACCCATTGAATCAGGTTATATTTCTCGTTTTTTTCTTATCCAAACATCAAAGTTCAGGGCTTCTTATTTGATATATTTCAGTTGATATAAGGAAGGCTTTTCATCTCTCTGATGGGGCAGTATACATTGAGGTATATTAGCAAAGATGTTTCCTGGTAGCAGGCAACAGATTCTTCAACTCCAATTAGCTTTTTAAAAAAGTAATTTACTGGCTCATGTAACCATAAAATCAAAAGGTAGATTTATTTAAGAAGGTATTTGAGTCGGTAGTGTGACCCGATCTCTCTCGTTCTCTTCCACTTCTCAGTTTTGCTTCTTTACCTTTGATGCCATTATTAGCAGGCATTCATTTCATGAATTCAAGAAGGCAGTTCTTAAAAGTGTATATTTCCTCATTCATATCTAGCAGGAAAAACATAATCAGTACAATATTTTGAATAAAATCTAAGAGCTGAATTCTGTTGATGTTAATTGGCCTGGAGTGCATTATGTGTTTCTTGAATTAATAACTGTGGCTAGGTGAAATGTATATGCTGATATTATTAAAACAATCAGAGACTACCCTGAAAGTGTGGCCAATCTCACTTGAACTCCATGACTGAGAAATTTGGAGTAGTATTGGGAAGAGGGAAGGGGAGATGACTGCTGAAGAGACAATTAACAAATGTATATCAACGAAATTTATAGGGAGAGACAGTGATTAAAGTTGAGGAGTTAGTTTTCTACGGTTAGGAAAGGGGCAGGGAGGAGACTGATTCAGCCCAGTCTACCTCCTTCTTATCTGGCTTATTTACGTCCAGGGTGATTTTAGCAGCATCTAGAGGAGCCCCACATAAGGAAGAGCTTTCAGAATGAATTACAAAGAACACCTGGTATGGTGCAGTAGATCCTGCTATCTCTACACCGAAAATAGGGGTAGTCAGGCTGGTGAAAAATTATTGATAATATTGGAGTGGGAATTTCAATGTTGGGTGAAGATTGAAACACATGAACTTCAGGGTGCATTTAATCCCCAGATTAGGATCATTGTTATTGCCTAACAGTTTCTACCATTCACATTGCATTTGTGCAGGCTCAAAGAAATACTATGACCTTGACAAGTAGATACAATATGTTAAAACATAATGGATATTGACACTCATAGATTCAGTATAACAAGAGATGTAAAACAAACCAGAAAATCAAGAAAGGGAGATTTCCCATAGGTAGTTTGGAAATTCTAATTTTATTAAACTAACATAGAAGACCTTCTGGTATTTCTAAAGGGTCCATATTGCTGGCGTGTACAGCAATGCAGATTGGTAGTCACACAATAACAGTCAACTTTTGAAAGATGAAAGTCAAGAAGATGTTTCTAGATCTGGTTTTTGTGAGCCTTAATTGGGGAAAAAATGTTCTTAGCTTTATTTGGGGTTCCTGACTCGTCCCCTGCTAGAGGTCTATTTCACTTATGTCAAGTGCTTCTGCCTCAATGCTGGTGCTGCAATCAGTTTTCACTCCCAAGATGGCTTAGCAGAGTCTCCCAAGTTCATCTCTCTTATTTAACATACACAGGAGAATAAAAAGAAGAGATGATTGTGAGGGCTAATGGCCTCCCTAAGTTGCTATTAAAATTGATGAGCAACTCCAATAATGTTCTTTCTTGTGATCATTCTCATTAGTGCATATAATTCCAGTTCCAAGGTAATAGATTCCAGTGGAAAAATAATAACAGCTCATGTGTAGGGAAACACCACTTTCATAGGAGAGAAGTATATAAAGCTGTGGTTACAAGCTATGATTTTTGGTGGAGATTGTACAACAATAAGATTAAAGAAAAATACAAACACATTATGAATTAAAAGGAATTTATGGACATATTTTTACCTGAAGGGAAAACAAAAATTGACTCATTAAATGTTTAATAGCCAGAGAATTGAGGCAGTTGGATTGCAAATCTGAGAGAATACCAGTTAAATAAGAAGATTCCTTTAGTGGAGATAAATAATTATGATACTCCGTGGTTAGAGATGTAAATCAATGCAGATTGTCTTTGTGCGTAATTTTATTTTCAAAGTTAATTATATTTTTACCTTCATGTACTCCTAAACTCGGAAATCACAAATCCCCTTAGCTCAAAGCAATCTAATAATCACTTATTTTAACTCACTCATCTGAATTTATTATGAATTTCTTCTATTGTCACCCACTATCTCATTCATTACCAGTGTTGAGAAATTTTTAAATATCAGTCAGAAAACACTGAATAATACAAAACTATGCTACTTTTTCCACAGAGAAAGATTCAAGGTAGGGTTCAATAATATGATACTCGTTTAGAATTTTCCTACATGCTAAGTACAGGTCTCAGTCTTATCTTTGTAGTTGATTTCACAAGATGGCCACTAATCTTAAATATCCATTTTGCTCCAAAGCAAAATCATCTACACAATTGGTTTTCTCTATTACCTAAAAGACTGATGTCATTTTTCCTGGTTTAGATTATGGCCTTCATTTTTTTGTCTGCTTTGTGGTCCATGTCCCCAATAATTTGCTATCATTCATTTATGTCTTTATTCTTTCAATACCTATTTTGTAGGTCACATGTATGCAAGTTTCCTTGTTAGCATGAATATCAGTTAAAAGAATAGATGCGTTTCCTGTTTTAAGGAAATAGACACTTCACAATGAAAAAAAAAGAAATTGTTTCCCAGGTAAGATAAGGGCATTGAGTTCCAAAACTAGAGAGTTCTGGAATTATATCAAAGACGAGAATGATAAATGAGAAACTAAAAGTAACTATGGCAGAAAATGTCCATTGGTTTCTCAGAAAGTCTAGACTGAGGGTGACATGGGCTGGCAATATACTGTTTAGATGCACAGGTCGGGAAATGAGTTATATTTGCAAGCTCTCATTTACGATACGGCTTTTAGAAGTGTTAGTAATTTCCTATGCATGTCCAGAAGTCTAGGCTTTGTAAGCATAATATTGTGGAAATTTTTGGTGTTTATTCTTTTTTGTTCCTGTAGTAGGTCTATGAAAGCCTTAGAAAACAGTAAATTGTGGGAGTGAGGAATATGTAAGGCCCTATACAGTTTCTCAGAAGTTTATGTACTGGCTCATGAAGGATCTCCTTTTCATTCTTGACAGGGCATTCTGCAAATGAAACTTACCTAAAGCATTGCTGTTATTTCTCTATTGTAATGTTATTTTGATGACTCATTGGAGACAAAAATTATTTAAAGAGGGTGCCCTCCAAATAAAATGTATCTTTCCTCTATCGCATCTTCTTCGGGACACACTCTCCAACAGCTACTGAGCTAATAGCCTACATTTATTTGTTTGGTTACATAATTTCATAAATCAGCAGAACACTAACCAGCAAACAAAAATTTGAGACAACGAGTACTACTCAGCATGCCAATACACCAGTTAATGGCTCATTGCAATCTTTTCCATGATTTTCTGCCTAGTTTTCCAAGTTTTAAACTGTACCTATCAATAGATGTCAAAGGAGTGTGGACATGTACATGGTAAACTAGAAGAATATACTTGTAAAGTAATGTCTAAACAAGACAAAAGTCTCACAAGTAAAAACTGAGAAAATTCGATGTAATTTTAAGGATAGATAGTAAAAAATCATAGAGGAGACATTTGTGGAAGATGTTCATCAGAAGTTACATTGTAGTCAGGTTACAACATGCCCTATACTTGATGCCTTATGTTTTGATTACAAATCTTCCAACAAATTCATGGATATTCAGGGATATTGAGGGATTTCTGACAACGCAGATTATTTTGAACTCACGCTTTATTTGTACAATTATTTGTCGTCTATTTTAGTTGAGTTACTTAAGGAAAATGAGGATATTGTTGCACTTCTCAAAAACTTTCAGAAAAGTGAGAGACAAACGTGCATGAGGATTGTGAACATAGAAATATTTCTTAGTGATATGCTTCACCCAAATTAGAAATTAATTTCTTAAGGATTATTCCAGATATATATAAATAATCCTAAAGTCCTCTCTTCTATAATTTCAGTAGATTACCCAGAATACGGGTGCATATCTCCTGAATTTTAATGCAGTATACAACAGAGTTGAGAAAAGGAGGGCTCAGTAGGTATATATAACCCATGATAATGTGCACCGTGGGTGGAACATGTTTCCCAAAGCGATGGATAATGGATACCCCCAGCATGGGAACGTAGACCAGCAGCACAGCACAGATGTGGGAAACACAAGTGTTAAGGGCCTTGAATTGTTCTTCCTGCTGTGGGGAACTGGTCTTGGCCACATGAAGATAGTCTCTTTGGCATGAGGATTATTTGAGGCTGGTTTCTTTGCAGACAGGAAAGCAACTGAAAAGTAGAACTTGCTTACCCTTTTGTTAAGAGACATTTACATTGTAAAGGAAATCTCCATCTGTAAAAATATCTCCCTCTGTACCAGGAAGAAGGGGAGATGACCTTATCTCCAGAAACTCTTAATCAATGGGGAAGGCAAGGACTCAAATCTGCATTTTATTGTGCTTGTCTGGTAACCTCCTGTAACTGACTTCCCTTCCCCTCCCAAATTGGCATTTCTTTAAGGATTAAGCACCTTTCCTTAGGCTAGGAACTGATTGCTGCACCCACCTGTGACCACCCAGCTCAAGACAATAGATTTGCCTCCTGCTACGCCAGCCCTCTGAGGTAGCAGACCAATTACCTGCTGTGTCCATCAAGCGCTGTGCCGACAGGGCAATCTTGTGACTATTGTGGGAGGGACATTTCAATCATATGTGAAATACCCTGTTTGGGGGTATATAACCACTCTGTATACCTCACTTCTTTGGTGCCCTTTCTTCCTTTGGGAAGAAAGGCCCCAGGCCATGGTTCTCATAAAGCTTTGTTTAATTTTCTCCTGCTATTCTGTCTCATGTGAATTTAATTCATTCTCTGGCCAGAATAACCCAGAGAAGGTAGAGGAAATGTCTTCCTCCCCTACACTGGGAAGCAATGACTAGTACAGTCATCAGAATCTTCAAATAAGAGAGAAGAATGAGTAGAGAGTCCACTCCAAAGGTAATGAGAATGATGGTGATGCCATAGATGCTATTGATATGGTGGTCAGAACAGGAGAGTTTGATGATATCTGGGTGCAGGCAGTATGAGTGGGAGAGCACATGGGCCTTACAAAACCTCAGTTGCTTAATGAGAAAGGGTCCTGGGAAGATGATAGCCACAGCCAGTAGCAAAAGCCGCACACCTATCTTGGCAATGGTAGAATTAGTCAAAATAGTAGTATACCTGAGTGGATCGGAGATGGCCATATAGCAGTCAAAAGACATGGTGAGCAGAATGCCTGACTCCATTAGGAAGAAAACATGGATGAAGAACATCTGAATTGGGCAGGCATCAAAGTCTATTTCACAGGCATTGAACCAGAAAAGCTTGAGTAGTGTGGACAGAGTGGCAGCAGAGAGTTCTAGGTCACTAACAGCCAGCATGGAGAGAAAAAGATACATGGGTGCATGAAATGACTATTCCATCTGAATAATTGCTAAGATGATGATGTTACCCATAAGGGTAATTAGGTACATGGCACAAAACAAAATGGAATCACCAAATGTGAATCCTCCAACCCAGGGAAACCAGTCAGAAGAAAGGGTCTGTAGCTACTATTGTTGAAAAAGACGATGATGTCCAATATCAGGGACAGGAGTCAATGGTCTTTTGTCTCTAGAGCAAGAGAGTCTTGATTAGCACACCATCACCATTATCCTCATTTAATGAAGAAACCTACATAATTTGTTTATGCTGGGTGTTACATAAATCTCTTTCACTACCTTTCCAAAGTTCTAGTCAGAGAAACATGTGGACACTAATAAACTTTTATACAAGAAAGCATAATATGAAAATCATATCAACTATTTAATCTTCTCACACAACAATATTTTAATCAAGACTTGAAATGTCATATAAAAACAGTGTCCCTGAATTTTTCTTCTATTTATTCATAGAAAATTTGATATGGTTGACAGGAGAGGACAACCTAAAACTAGTTTAAGATTAAAGTCTAGGGGAAGAGATAGGAAGTGGAAAACTCTCTCCTTTATTCTTATGTTTGTTATGGCCAGCTCAATTTCTTCACAGCCAGTAAGGCAATTGAGTGAGAGAAATATAGGGGATATAGGGAAGTCTGAATATCATCCATACAGAGTCCTTATTCTTACAGAGAGAACAGCCTCATATCCCTGATTAAATTAGAATCTTCCTTTACTGGTACATAACCACAGGCTCATATTAGGATAAATTCTGTCTCCATTATTTTCATATTTTTTTCTCTATCAATTTAATCTTAAAAGCGTGGACTAAAGAACAAGACTTTGGTTCAGTAAATCCATATTCTATTCCTCCATCTGACACTAGCTGCATAATGTTGTCTAAATTGTTTCTCCTCTCTGAACTAAGTTTTTTTCTTTTTAATTTTTAAAATACTTTAATGATATGGAGTTAAGCAAATGATCTTCTAAGTTCTCTTGCCATGAGTATCTATGTTGTTAAATTTATAAATTGATTTTTCGCAAATATATATTTTTAAAAATGACTATGTGCTTACAAAACTGCCTATTCCAGGCACTGTACTTTGTAGTCAAAATATAAACCGGGTCAAATTCCTGATTAATGCTATGGAAACTACATGTCTCATACATCAGGGAAAGTTCCCTGGGAGGTAATGTTGAAGCTGTGATCTTAAGAGTGAGAAAAAAAATTCCCATACAGTATTGTGTGGTGCAAAAGGAATATATCAGAAAGAAAGAAAAACCATAAGGCAAAGGAGAAGATGAAAAGTTTTGGAATTTGTAATAATTTGCAGAATATATTTTCAATGTGGATAAAGGCTTGATTTGAGAGGTATTATTAAATAAGACTGGAGAGGTAATCAATTTTAAGAAGCTCTTATGTAAATCCCAAATCAATAAATGTAAGATTACTAATTTTGAATGTGCGTATATATGTTTGTGTTTTGAGATGATCAATGGCATGATCCTGTTCACATTTTTAAAGCTGACTCTAGTTGCATTGTGGTCAATTAATTGCATGAGACATTTTACTATATTCAATAAGGTTATTTCTCTGTTTTACGGAAGCTGTGATTTATAATATTAGCAGCCTTCTACTGAAAGGAATAATATTATACCCCTGGGGTTATAACACTTTTTTAAGATCATCTCCATAAAATTTGTGATATTCCTGTGTAAAAATTTTTAGTTTATTCTTATTTTTCAGATGAAGTATCAGACTTAAAAAAATGAAGTGACTTTACTCAGAAACACCTAATAAGCAGCAGGGCAGAGCTGGACTCAGTGGAGAAAAGAAAGTGTTCAATCCATGAATTTTGCCGTACTGGGTATTGATTCCTTTAATTAACCATGTAATTATATAAGAATGAAAAACATAAGTTCGTCTTGGGTTCAATAACTGCATGGCTTTGGGCAATTAATTAAATCTTTTTAGGCATAGGTTTTATATCTAGAAATTGTGGACAAGAATAGTAATAATGTCTGTAACATATGAGTTCTGTGAGGATTAAATTAAATGATTCATATCAATAATTAAAAATCCAGCCTGATACATAGAATCTTCTCAGAAATATTGGTTATTAATAATAATATTTCTCAGGAGAGTGCTATATATTTCTTTGATATATTTAAAAACAAAATAAGTTGCCTAAATCTGTTTTGCTGGCCACAGAGTTAGTTAAGAGAAATTTGTGGGCCATAAATTTCACAAATAAGATCCTGAGAATTCTTCCTATAATGATGACATGACATTCCATATCAATTAACTGATGATCTGTTTCTTCCCTTTAATATCTCCATTGCTCATTTCAGAACTCTGGTGAATCAGAAAGAAATTTACATCTTTAGAAAGTATATAGTGAATCAAATTCCTCAAAAGAAAGCAGTCTTCCACAGGCCTTGGTCTAACGATACAAACAAACGTGAAGAGAAAATAAAATCTAATGAAAGAGTTACCTTTCAAAACCTCTTTTTTCCTGGAATTTCACTTAGGAACAGAGGTGATACCTGATTTTCCACTGTAAATAGTAGATCAGTACTTAAGGAGCGTAAGCATAAAGGAAATCTTCCAAATCCCATCTCTAGGAGCAGTCAGTTACTTATCTGTGTGAGTGTGTGTTTGTGTGTGTGTGTTTACCAGCCTGTATCTGGATTCTTTTGAGGTTTCCCCTTGAGAATCATGTGTGCTGGGACAAAGTTGCCATGAGTGGTTCCCAACATCCATAAAACTCAGGAGACTATTGTCTTCTACCACTTTATAAGGCATAGAAAATCTTATTTTTAAATTATTATTCAAAATATTTTTCTCTCAAAACTAGGGTTTTAATCCTTATCACTTGTGAGAAATTTTATGCAATAATGTCCTGATTCTGTAGATAGTAGCATATTAACTATATACATTTGTTTTTATTACACTATTTAACTAATTATAGAATATATGAGCAAGATTTTTGATTGATTTTTTAACATGTTAACCTATTTCCTTCACTGTAGCTGTATTTTATGGTAAAGAGGAGGGTTAACCGACCCCATAAGCAAAAACAAAAACAAAAAACAAACCACAGAGATACGTACAGTATTACTGGATAAATTTGATGCTGAGCTGATAATATATTAATTTAGGAAGACTGCAATTCAAAAATTTAAATACTATGGAGATGATTGAAAAAACTTTAAATGTGAATTGATATGGACAATAATAGTGGTCACAGTGTTGATGTGGATGATGATAATCACAGTGACAATATAGATTATGTCTAAATAAGAAAAAGAAACCCTTAACAAGAGTTTAATTTTAAGTTGCCTTCTTTTTGTGCCTATATTATAACATGAGGCAGGAAGATGTGTGTTATTGCAGATGAAGTGTTGATTATTGGCCCACAAGAAAAGATTGAGGAAAAAGTAGGGAATGGATAGTAAATCTGGTGATTGATTGGATATACGCTTGTGTGAGCAGGAAAGGCCCGAGAAGTACGTTGCCTAAGCACAGTACACTGCAAAGTGATTCATTGTTAAATAAATAAGTAATCAGAATGGGCATCAGTACGTGATTAAGAAAACGATAGATATTAACTGCTGTGGTACTTAGGAATTTCAAATTAAAGATGATACACCATTATATACTAATGTATGCATAATCAGAAGACAAAAGGAGGAGATACCACCTTGGAACAATAGCAAGTAAACTTAGACAAAGAAATCTATACTTTAAAAATAGCTAATGTATCATTTGACTGGAAAAGTGCAATAATCATCCTTACATGACTCCCTGGCTTAGAGATTTTAGATGCCATCTTCATTAACTTACATAGTTGATAAAATGTATCTAAAAATTCCAAAATTTAAAGATTTCCTCAGGAGAACAAGTTCAAGTTGACACTCTTACAGTATCTTTGGATTAGAGAAGACACAGACTGGCTAATATTTTATTGGATTAATTAGCGCTGTTAAAAATGACATTATTATCTTGGGGTCCTGGAGTTATTCAGACTAACAATCATGTCATTTATATCCTTTACATCTGGATGATTATTTCTGCAGAATGAAGCACACCATCAATATTTCATTGGTACACCTGAGTACATTTGAACATGGGTTATCCTGAAGTGGTCCAATCTAGTCTGGCATATAAGTGTGCTTCCTGTTAGTTTACTGTGTAGAACTGGGAAAAGGCAGGGAAGAGAGCCTTCAAGATATGGATCAGAATCAAACTAAATATTAATGTACTGAATGGAATAAGCATTTGAATTAAAGTAATAAATAAACATGACACACTCACAAAAATAATTATAACTAACATCAAAAGTTTTAATATGGCTTCCCAGACTCTGAATATTAGCTGTCACAGAGGCAACTTACATGATAAAGTTGAAGGAGATCTTTAGCTCAAAAAGAGAGTGGTCAAGACCATAAAGGCAGAGAAAAAAATATTTGCAAATCATGTAACTGATGAGGGACTTATATCCAGAATATGTAAAAAACTCTTAAAACTCAATAACAAAAAGGCAAATAAAACCACAACATCATTAGTTAACAGTCATTAAGGATATGCAAATCGTAACCACCAGACCACTCACACCCACTAGAATGGCTACACTCAAAGGACAGAGAAAAAGTGTTGATGAGACCATAGAGAAATCTCAACCATCATATGTTGATGGTGGGAACATAAATATTGCATCATCTTTGGAAAATGGCAGTTTCTTAAAATGTTAAATAATAGTGTTACCATATGACCCACTCATAGGTACCTACCCAAGAGAACTGAAACATATGTCCACATGAAGATTTGTATATGAACACTCATCACAGCTTTATTCATGACCACCAAAAAAATGGGAAAACAATGTCCATCAATTAATGACTAGATGGCAGCCTTGGAGTTAAAGAAGAGCAGCAGTAGAATGTGGATGTGAAATACAATGCTCTGTGCATGCAGGTCCTGGGAAAGGTCAAGAAAAGTCACCCTGTACATTTTAACCATAGTATAATCTATGAGAGTTTCATTGCTTTTGATGAATAAATATTAATTCTTTAATCATTTAAAATATAACAAAGATTTTCATATACATCTAATAGCAGACTTTTTAGCACTATAAAGGAGTGAAGTGCTACTATTATATGCTACAATATGGATAAAACTCAAAAACATTATGCTCAAAGAAGTTAAACACAAAAGAGCACATCTTGTGTGGTTTTATTGTATGAGATTGGAAAATCTATAGAGACAGAATGTAGATAAGTTGTTGCCTAGAATAGGGAGTTGAAATAGAGAGTGATTCTAAAGAGGCACAAGGTTTCTTTTTGGGGTGATTGAGATCTTCTAAAATTAGATTGTGGTTATGGTTATACAACTCTGAAAATATACTAAGAATGGGTGAATTCTAAGCTGTGTTAATTATATTTCAACAAGTTTCATAGATAGAAAACAATTTTATGATGTGCAGAATACCTGATTCAATGGACTGGGTGAGCAAACTCATTTGTTGTTCAATATCAATTATAAAGTAGTGACTTTGACTTTCAAGGCAACAATCTATTTGTGAAGATGCCTCATTACAATAAAAAGTGAAGTATCTCCATGTTCAAGATAAGAAAACGTCACATTATTACAATGTCATTTATTGCCAACTTGATATATAGATAAAATTAAATCCAATCAAAACCCCAGCAGATTATTTTGCGTATATGTACAAATTGTTCTTCAGCTTATGTGGAAAGGCAAATACTTAGAATACTCTATACAATATTGAAGAACAAAGCCAGAGGACTGACACCACCCAACTTCAAAACTTGCTATAAAAGCTATAGTGATCATGAGAGTGTGGTAGTGCAGAAGAATAGACTAATTGATCCGTGGAACAGAACTGACAGCCCACAAACAGACACACACATGTAGTCAACCAATCTTTGACAAAGGAGGAAAGGCAATTTAATGGAGAAAAAATAGTCTTTTCCACAAATGGTGCTGGAACAAGTGCACATCCACATTCAAAAATAAATGAATGTAAACAAAGACCTTACACCTTTCACAATAATTAACTCAGATATATCATAAACCCCCTTGATTTAAAATGTAAGACTATACAAACTTTAGAAGATAGCAAAGGGGAAACTCTAGGATACCTTGGGCTTAGCAATGACCTTTTAGTTAATACCAAATGCATGATCCATGAAAAAAGAAATTGAAAAGTTGAACTTCATTAAAATGGAAAAAGTCTTCTCTGTGAAAGACACTCAAGAGAATATAAAGACATGACACAATGAGAGGAAAATATTTTCAAAACTTGTATATGATAAAAGGAATTTTACTCTAAAATATACAAAGAAATCTTAAAATTCAACAATGAGAAATCAACCAATGGCCAGCCCTGATGACCAGTGATTAAAGTTTGGTGCACTCTGCTTCAGTGGTCCAGGTTCAGTGCCCAGGAACAGAACCATACTGCTCATCTCTTGCTAGCCGTGCTGTGGTGGTGGCTCACATAGAAGAACTAGAAGGATCTACAGCCAACATATACAACTATGTCTTGGGGGCCCTTGGGAAGGGAAAAGAAAAAGAGAGGAAAATTGGCAACAGTTCAGGGTGAATCTTTCCCAGCAAAAAAAAAGAAAGAAAAGAAAGAAAACGATCAGCC
This sequence comes from Equus przewalskii, assembly GCF_037783145.1. Lineage (NCBI taxonomy): Eukaryota > Metazoa > Chordata > Mammalia > Perissodactyla > Equidae > Equus > Equus przewalskii. The sequence goes on from NC_091836.1 coordinate 73,642,854, forward strand.
CAATTAAAAATGGGTAAAAGGTCTAAACAGACAGCTCACCAAAGATATACAGATGACAAATAAACACACAAACAACCTTTAATATCATACGTCATTAGAGAATTGAAAATTGACTCAACAATGCAATACTGCTATACACCTATTAAAATAGCTAAAGTACAAGACTCTGATATACCAAATGCTGGTGATGAAGTGGAGCAACAAGAATTCTCATTCATTAACGGTGAGGATGCAAAATGACACTGATACTTTGGAAGACAATTTGCCAGTTTCTTACAAAGTTAAATATAGGCTTATCACACAGTCCAGCAGTTGTGCTCATAGGTATTAAGCCAAATGAGTTGAAAATTTATGTCTACACAAAAAGCTGCACATGCATATTGATAGCATATTTATTCACAATTGCTAAACCTTGGAAGCCATCAAGATGTCTTTCTATAGGTGAATGTATAAACAAATTGTGGTGCTTCTGTAGATGAAAGAGTATTTAGTGATAAAAAGAAATGAACTATCAAATTACAAAAAGATATGGAGGAACCTTAAATGTATATTGCTCAGTGAATGAAGCTGTCCTGAAAAAGTCTCATACTATGTGATTCCTACTACGTGATATTCTGGAAAGGTAAAACTGTAGAGACAATAAAAAGATTAGTATTTGCGAGGGTTCATGGAAAAGGCAGAGAGATGAATACGTGGACCACAGGACATTTTTAAGGCAGAAGAACTATTCTGCATGACACTCTAATGATGGATACACGACACTGTGCATCCACCCAAACCCATTGAAATGTGCAATACAAAGGATGAGCTCCAATGTAAATTATGCACTTTAGTTAATAATAAAGTATCAACTTGCTCATCAATTTAGCAAATGCACTACACTAATGCAAGAGGTTAATTGTCAGAGAAAATGTAAGATAGGAGAGAGAGTGTACATGGAAACTATGCTTCCTGTACAATTTTTCTGCAAACCTAAAACTGATCTTTTTTTTTTTTGGAGGGAGATTAGCCCTGAGCTAACTACTGCCAGTCCTCCTCTTTTTTTTTTTTTTTTTTTGCTGAGGAAGACTGGCCCTGAGCTAACATCCATGCCCATCTTCCTCTACTTTATATGTGGGACACCTACCACAGCCTGGCTTGCCAAGCAGTGCCATGTCCACACCTGGGATCTGAACCGGTGAACCCTGGGGCCACCGAGAAGCAGAACGTGTGAACTTAACCACTGTGCCACTGGGTCGGCCCTAAAACTGATCTAAAAATGAAATCTACTAATAAAAAAGTGAAATACATGCATGTAGGGGTCTATAGTAGAAATTGTGCCATGGTTTTCTTGAACAAGTGTTTATCCCAGAGGTGGACTCTAGGGAAAAATTCCCCACTGCCCCAGATCAAATTAGATACTTTAGAGACAAACAGTATGAAATAAAATCAGTGATGTCAAATGGCAAATAAGACAGATTTAAAATGAATAAAACTAAAAGCAGAAATGAAATCTTAATGTGAATATTCAGATCTACAAATTATATACTGAAAATTTTACTTGATAGAATAATGGCATATACTGAAAAGTCATAATATTTTGTATTTTTCCTGGAAAACTTTCTCATTTCAGTATCCGATCACTAAATAATATCTTTTTAGAGAACATATGGTAATTACTGATCCTGAACAGAATAATTTTAGTAAAATAAATTTGAAAATCTGACATATCATAAGTATGTCAAATATAGTAGAAAATATTGAAAATACATTTAATAAAATTCAGTTCATGATATGATTTATTGATGACAAAACACTTTTCAAATATTTCTAATTAAAGTGATTATATTTTTTATATAAAATCTAATTGTTCTCTTGTTTGATGAGTGTGATAAACAAGTCTTGAACAAACAACTGGCATTTATCCCACCCGGAGAAGAGATTAAGTTGTCTTGAACCAGGTAAGGATCAATCAGAAAATTAAAATGTTTTTAAACTATCCTCTTTAATCAGAGTAGTATTTTCCTGAGGTCATCTCATCAAGATGGTGGCATAAGCAGACTCTGAACTCATCTCCTCCCACAAACACAGCCAGGTTACAACTATTTTTGGCAAAATTACCCTGGAGAGAAAACTGAAAACACCCACAACAAGGGACAGTCCTGACTAAGGCAGAAGAGGTAGAAATTCCTGCTGGAGAGGAAAACATCCACCTTTGGGAGCAGCAGAGCTTTTCAGCTGGCCCGGCAGGAGCCACCCTAAGGTACACAGCCCTCCCTGGAGGAGTGAGGTCAGGAGCAGGGGCCAATACTGCTATAAGCATCCTTCAGACTCAGCCCAACTGAGACAAGGGTCTTACTGTTTGGCTTCACTGGCTATTAACTGCAGTGAGGATACCCACAGAAAAGCTATCAGCCGAAACCCCAAAAGACCCGGGGCTTAAAGGGCCCACGCACAAACTCACTCACTGCAGCAAGCTAAAGTGACCAGAGAGAAGGCTGACTGTCCTTTGGTGAAACGAGACTCACCTGGTTGGCTCTGGGGGAATCTTGGTGAGAGGAGGGACCTCTCCAGAGACTGATACATTGGTGGGGGGCGTTGTTCTGGCCTGGCCCAGGCAGGCTGACGCAGACCCAGTGGGTGCCATTGAGGTTCTTCCCTTGGCCTGTTAGCCCAGCGGTCTACAACACCCGCTAGAGCACACATTTAATCCAGTTCAGCCAGGGCAGGCAGGCCACCCTAAGGACTGGCCCCACTTAACAGCAAGTCCTCAGGCTACTTTTTGGCCTGCATTGGACTGGGTGCCTTGATCCTCTACAGGCAGAGGAGTGTGTCCTCCTCTGTGGGGCAGGGCCTATGTGAGGACCAGATGAACTCTGGGGGGCATTGGTGGAGAGCTGGGGGCCTCTGCAGTGCAGCATCTGGGTACACTCCAGGGGGTTGGGAAGTGTGTAAGGACCAAGACTATGTCGACAGTGTGTGTGGTCCTGTGGGAGGTGAGGTGTATCAGTGGCAGAAGACCTGTGCTTCACATATAGCCATAAAAGGGATCAGCCCCACTTTCCAAAGCCTGAAACAATTGAGTGCTCCCTGCATAGGGCCAGCCCCACTCAGATGCACTCCTAAGAGAACTGACAACAGCCTTGTAGGTCTGAGGCCTATTGCAACTGTAAGCCCCTGAGCCTAGTAACCAACTACACTGGGTACCAACCCAATTAAGAGGAAAGCTGCAATAGGATTGTGCTGATAGGCTTTGTAACCAACAGTTCTGAGGCTCCCCAAACTGGATTTACAAACAGCTGGCCAGGGAAGGAAAGACTAGACTCCCTGGGCACCTGCAGTGGGAGCAACCCTGCCACAGCAGAAAGACACAAGTAGCCCACAAAGGGGTCACTCCTGGATCATTTGGACTGGTGAAGAGAGGGAAGCACACTGCTGGCCCTCAAAAGGCATCTCATACATAAGGCCACTTCTCCAAGATCAGGAGACATAGCCAACTAACCTAATATATAGAAATAAGAAAAGAGAAAGAGGCATAATGAGGAGACAAAGGAATACTTTCAAAACAAGGGAACAGGAATAAATGAAACAGAAATAAGCCACCTACTTGACAAAGAGTTCAAATAAGATATCATGAGGATGCTCACAGATATGTGGAGAGGACTGGATGAAGACAGTGAGCTCATCAGCAAAGAGCTGGAAGATATAAAAAAGAACTGATCAGAAATGAAGAATACTGGAAACGAAAAATTCACTAGAGGGACTGAATAGCAGAGCAGAGGATGCAGAAGAACGGATCAGTGAGCTAGACAAAAGGCTAGAGGAAATTACTCAAGCAGAACAGAAAAAATAATTAGACAGAATGGAAACAGTCTAAGGGAACTCTGGGACAATATCAAGTGTACTAACATTCAGATTATAGGTGTCCCAGAAGGAGAAGAGAGAGACAAAGGGGCAGAAAATTTATTTGAAGAAATAGTAGAGGAAAACTTTCCTAACCTGTGGAAGGAAACAGACATCTAAGTACAGGAAGCACAGAGCGCTCCAAACAACATAAGCCCAAAGAGGTCTACACCAAGACACATTATAATTAAAATGTCCAAAATTAAAGACAGAGAGAATCCTAAAAGCAGCAAGAGAAAGGCCACAAGTGACTTCAAAGGAAAGCCCATAAGGCCATCAGCAGACTTCTCAGCCGAGACTCTACAGGCAAGAAGAGAATGGCACAATGATTTAAAGTACTAAAAGGAAAAAAGCTACAGCCAAGAATATTCTATCCATCAAGGTTGTCATTCAGAATGGAAGGAGAAATAAAGAGCTTCCCAGAGAAGCAAAAATTAAAGGAGTTCATCACCAAGAAACCAGTTCTACAAGAAACGCTGAAGGGGCTTATTTAAGTGAGAAAGTGATGACCACAAATAGAGATTAAAAAAATTATCAATAAAACCCACAAACAACAACAACAAAAAGGCAATAAAATCACTTCTAAAGGCAAAAATATAGTAAAGGTAGCAGATCAATTACCTGTGAAGATAATATGAAGGTTAAAAGACAAACATACTAAAATCACCTATTTCAATGATAAGAGGGTAATGGATAGACACACACTAAACAAGAGACTAGATATGATTTCAAAAACATAAAATGTGGGAGGAGCGGAGTAAAAAATGAAGCTTTTAGAAAGAGGTAAAGCTAAAGAGTCTAGAAACTCGATATAGACTGTTATATGCATAGAATATTAAACAGGATCCTCATGGTAATCACAAATCAGAAACATATAATAAATAAGCAAAAAAGTAAGACAAAAGAAATCAGACATGTTACTAAAGAAAGCCATCAAACCACAAGGGAAGACAGCAAGAGAAAAAGAAAGGAACAGAGAAGAACTACTAAAACACCCAGAAAAAAAAGTAACAAAATGGCAATAAATACATATTTATCAATAGCTACTTTAAATGGCAATGAACTAAATACTCCAAGCAAATACCATAGGGTGGCAATTGGATAAAAAAAAACAAGACTCATGTATATGCTGCATACAAGAGACACACTTCAGACCTAAAGACACTCACAAACTGAAAGTGAAAGGATGGAAAAAGATATTCCACGCAAATGGCAAAGAAAAGAAAGCGGGGGTAGCAATACTTACATCAGACAAACTTGATGTTAAAACAAAAACTGTAACAAGAGACAAAGACAGGCACTACATAATGATAAAGGGAACAATCCAACAAGAAAATATAACACTTGTAAACATCTATGCACCCAACATAGAAGCACCTAAATATATAAAGCAACTATTAACACACATCAGAGGAGAAATAGACAGTAACACAATAATAGCAGGGGACTTTAACACTCCACTTACACCAATGGATAGATCATCCAAACAGAAGATCAATAAGGAAACACTTGCCTTAAAGGACACATTAGACCAGATAGACTTAGTAGATATATATAGAACATTCCAGCCAAAAACCACAGAATACACATTCTTTTCAAATGCACATGGAACATTCTCCACTACTGATCACATATTAGGCCACAAAACAAGTCTCAATAAATTTAAGATTGAAATAATACCTTGCATCTTTTCTGACCACAAAGGTGTGAAACTAGAAATCAACTAGAGGAAGAAAACCAGAAAAGCCACAAAAATATGGAGATGAAACAAAATGCAACTGAACAACGATTGGGTCAATGGAGAAATCGAAGAAGAAATCAAAAAATTCCTGGAGACAAATGAAAATGAAAATATGACATGCCAAAATCTGTGGGATAAAGCAAAAGCAGTTCTACGAAGGAAGTTTATAGCAATTCAGGCCTACCTCAACAAAGAAGAAAAATCCCAAATAGACAATCTAAAAGCCCATCTAAAGGTACTGGAAAAAGAACAACAAACAAAGCCCAAAATCAGCAGAAGGAAGGAAATAATAAAAATCAGAGCAGAAATAAATCAAATAGAGACTAAAAAAACAATAGAAAAAATTAATGAAACCATGATTTGGTTCTTTGAAAAGATAAAAATTGACAAACCCTTAGCTAGACTCACCAAGACAAAAAGAGAGAAGGCTCAAATAAATAAAATCAGAAATGAAAAATGAGAGATTACAACGGACATCTCAGAAATACAAAACATAAGAGAATACTATGAAAAGCTATACACCAATGAATTGGATAATCTAGAAGAAATGGATAAATTCTTAGAAACATACAACCTTTCAAAACTGGACTAAGAAGAAGTAGTGAATTTGAATAGACCAATCACCAGTAAGGAGATCGAAACAGCAATCAAAAATCTCCCCCAAAATAAAAGTCTAGGACCAGATGGCTTCCATGGTGCATTCTAGCAAACACTCAAAGACTTAATACCTATCCTTCTCAAACTCTTCCAAAAAACTGAAGAGGAAGGGAGGCTTCCTAACTCATTCTACAAAGCCAACATTATCCTAATACTAAAACCAGACAAGGATAACACAAAACAAAGAAAATGACTTGCCAATATCACTAATGAACATCAATGCAAAAATCCTCAACAAAAGTCTAGCAAATCGAATACAATAATACATTAAAAAGATCATACATCATGATCAAATGGGTTTCATTCCAGGGATGCAGGGATGGTTCAACATCCACAAATCTATCAACATGATACACCACAATAACAAAATGAAGAATAAAAACCACAGGATCATCTCAATAGATGCAGAGAAAGCATTTGACAAGGTACAGCATCCATTTACGATAAAAACTCTAAATAAAATGGGTATAGAAGGAAAATACCTCAACATAATAAAGGCCATATATGACAAACCAATGGCAAATATCATTCTCAATGGAGAAAAACTGAAAGCTATTCCTCTAAGAACAGGAACCAGACAAGGATGCCCATTGCCACCACTCTTATTTAACATAGTATTGGAAGTCCTAGCCAGAGCAATCAGGCAAGAAAAATAAATAAAAGGGATCCATATTGGAAAAGAAGAAGTGAAACTGTCACTCTTTGCAGACAACATGATTTTATGTCTAGAAAACCCTAAGGAATCCACTAAAAAGATTTTAGAAACAATTAATGAATACACTCGAGTCATGGGATAAAAAATCAACATACAAAAATAGGTTAAATTTCTATACACTAACAACAAAGTAGCAGAAAGAGAAATTAAGAATGCAATCCCATTTACAATTGCAACAAAGAGAATAAAATACCTAGGAATAAACTTAATCAAAAAGGTGAAAGATCTATAGACTGAAAACTATTACACATTGTTGAAAGAAATCGAAGAAGACACAAAGAAATGGAAAGATATTCCGTGCTCTTGGATTGGAAGAATTAACATCGTTAAAATGTCCATACTTCCTAAAGCAAACTATAGCTTCAAGGCAATCCCTATCAAAGTTCCAACAACATTTTTCATAGAAATAGAACAAAGAATCCTAAAATTCATATGGAACAACAAAAGATCCCGAATAGCCAAAGGATTCCTGAGAAAAAAGAACAAAGCTGGAGGCATAACACTCCCTGATTTCAAAATGTACCACAAAGCCATAGTAAACAAAACAGCATGGCACTGGCACAAAAACAGACACACAGATCAATGGATCAGAATCAAGAGCCCAGAAATAAACCCACACATTTATGGACAGCTAATATTTGACAAGGGAGCCAAGAGCATATGATGGAGAAAGGAGAGTCCCTTCAGTAAATGGTGTTGGGAAAACTGGACAGCCACATGCAAAAGAATGAAAGTAGACCATTCCCTTACACCATGCACAAAAATCAACTCAAAATGGATTAAGGACTTGAATGTAATGCCCCAAACCATGAAACTTCTAGAAGAAAACACAGGCAGTATGCTCTTTGACATCAGTCTTAGCAGCATATTTTCAAGTACCATATCTGATCGGGCAAGGGAAACGAAAGAAAAAATGAACCAATGGGGCTACATCAAACTAAAAAGCTTCTGCACAGCAAAGGAAACCATCAACAAAATGAAAAGACAACCTAACAATTGGGAGAAGATATTGCAAACCATATATCAGATAAGGGGTTAATATCCAAAATATACAAAGAACTCATACATCTCAACAACCAAAAAACCAACAACCCCATTAAAAAATGGGCAAAAGATCTGAAGAGAGATTTCTCCAAAGAAGATATACGGATGGCCAACAGACATATGAAAAGATGCTCAGCATCATTAGCTATCAGGGAAATGTAAATCAAAACTACAGTAAGGTATCACCTCACTCCGGTCAGAATGGCTATAATTAACAAGACAGGAGAGAACAAATGTTGGAGAGGATGTGGTGAGAAGGGAACCCTTGATCACTGTTGGTGGGAGTGCAAACTAGTGCAGCCACTATGGAAAGCAGTATGGAGTATCCTCAGAAAACTAAGAATAGATCTACAATATGATCCAGCTCTCCCACTGCTGGGCATTTATTCAAAGAACTTGAAAACACAAAGGCATAAAGATACATCACCCCTATGTTTACTGCAGCATTATACACCATAGCCAAGACTTGGAAGCAACCTTGGTGCCCATCAAGGGACAAATGGATAAAGAAGATGTGGTGTTTATACACAATGGAATACTACTCAGCCACAAGAAATGATGAAATCCTGCCATTTGTGACAACATGGATGGTCCTTGAAGGTATTATGCCGAGTGAAATTAATCAGAGGGAGAAAGCCAAATACCATATGATCTCACTCATGAGTAGAAGATAAAAACAACGAGGAAAAAATAAATTTATCTTGGAGGAAATTTATTATTATTCATGGAAATATTGTTGTAGATATTTCACTCTCACTCCCCAAGCTATTTACCATTTAAGAAAAACCTACTGGGGGCTGGCCCCGTGGCCGAGTGGTTAAGTTCGCGCGCTCCGCTGCAGGCGGCCCAGTGTTTCGTTGGTTCGAATCCTGGGCGCGGACATGGCACTGCTCGTCAGACCACGCTGAGGCAGCGTCCCACATGCCACAACTAGAGGAACCCACAACGAAGAATACACAACTATGTACCGGGGGGGCTTTGGGGAGAAAAAGGAAAAAATAAAATCTTAAAAAAAAAAAAAAAAAAGAAAAACCTACTGGATTTGGTGGAGGAGGGTTGGAGGATATAAAAGATTGGATATCCTGGAGATCTAAATATAATTCAAGAGGTTTCTGGGGAACTGATATGATATAGGTGATGACTTCTCTCTCTAAGGAACTGAGAAGGTCTTAGACTGGGAACAGAAGAAAGGAAGCTTGAAACAGAACAGACTGCATGTTCTAAACTTATTTCACATATCATCTGGAGAGTTGGCAGAGACTCACAAGGATTAGCAATAGACAGCTCTGGCTGGCACATCTGATGCTTCTCTGAGAGCCTATACCACAGAGATTGGATGTAAGCCACCAGGGAGAGCTGGAACCAGTGCCTTATAAACCTGGTCCCTTGGCGCTATGTTCAAGGCAGGGAGCCTCAAGAGGCCCCAGCTGCACCACGATCCATCCAGCTTATCCCTGCCCTCAGGTCTGGTGAGTGATAGAAACATCTCTGGCTAGGTTAGCTCAAATCATGTTGCATGTGTACTTGGGATGGAAGTCAAGAGAAGTCATGGGCTACCCTAGGTCTGGCTTAAAACTCTGTGTGAGGATGTCTGCGGCAGGAAGGACAACTGTTGGAGGTATACAGCACCTCTAAGCCTCTTATATGATATATTCTATAGTTTTGGAAAATAATCCCTGGCCCCTCTTTCCTCACCCAACAATCACTCAGTTCTTGCCCTTAACGTTTAAGATCAACTGTAAGTCAAACTACATTTTATGTGTGATACATATTAGATAATTGGTGAATAATTGATGAAAGAAAGAAAAAATTGGAAGAAGGAAGGAAGGAAAGCTGGAAATGTGATTTCTAATTTTCACACAACATTGTGATAGAGGGCACACCAAACATTTACCGATGAACCTCCTACGATGAAGAGCTATGTAGAGTTCTTCCTTAAAAGAGATAAAGGACTGTTAATGAACCTAGGCTGTAATATTTTTTTTAAACGTATAATAACTCTGCATTTACTTTCTGAAGAGCTGACATGGCTTAGTTTATGTAGTTTCTCAGGGCAGTGTAGGAAATCCCAGGGCTTCATTCTTGTAGCTTTAGTGCTTATAACAATGTTAACAAGTTTAAAGATCTGTGTTGCCAAAGAGCCATGTAGGGGATAAGCAATGTAGCAATGTTTCTCAGAAGGTGGCACATCTTCAAAAAGAGACTTCTCAAATTCAAAGTTTCATGATCTTCTGGAAATATTAGACAGTGTTCAACAAGATGTAATAAGCACTTGGTTTATAATGATGAGATACATACGGAAGAAACTGTGGAGGGAATTGTTATCAAGAGAGAAGCATGCATTGGTTTGCACTGCAAGCTCTGGCCTTTGTCCACAAGTCTCCTGTCTTCCATTCTTTGTTAGCTGCTGCCATTTTGGCATTTCTTTATGAGCAAATCCAGAGATTTGTAATGTGCATCTCTTCTCCATGTGTAGATGAATGTCAAAATTGTATAGCTGCTCCTTGCTAAATATTAAACATATAAAAATTTTTTAAGACTATGGAAGGAAAGAAGATACTCAGGTGGCTCGTTTTATCTGACAAGAATGCAGGCTGGAATGCTTTAGCACAGGTAAAATCTAGACACTCGATTATTAAGTGGGACTTAGAACACTTCTCCAGCATACACACAAGGCAATGCAGGAAGGTAGATTCCTTAATTACTTAAATATCACAGTAGAATGAATTTTTTTCTGAGACATGGAGTTTCACATTCTTTTGATGGATGTTGCAGAGTTAATTTATCAGGAGTTGGACAAGATGACCTTGAAAAATATTAAAATTTTGTTTCTATGGATTTTTCTGACAAAGCTCAAATAAAGATAGCATTTTTGCTGCTCACTTTGTGCTTGAAAACATTTTGTCAAAGGTCCGTGGGGGAGGGATAATTCGCCCATCTGCTCCCAGTTAGCAGTGGACAGCCTGAGGAGAGATAGACAGAGAAATACACGCTTCTAACCTCTGCTTGATATTGTTTAGTCAGTTCTTAAACACTTAGAGCCATGACTGGCCCTCCTGCGAGTACCTCTCTCCCCTCTCGTCATTGAGCACCACAGCTAACTCTGGTGAAATGCTGCTCTTTGGACAACTCTGTTTAATCAGAATTTTTTTTATACACCATTGCCTCTCTGCAAAGTCCAGCTATGTGGCAGATCCATAATAGTCACTGAATTGTGCTGAAAGAATTAGTTCATACAATTCACAAAATTCAGTGCCCACTGCTGATTTTCTTTCTTTGTTTTGCTGTCTCAGGTAAGTCCCTGCATCTCTACTGTCCCTGATTCTTCCCACCCAGCCTAATATTCTGGGGGATCCCTTCTCCTTAGGAAGATGGAAGTTGCATTTCTGATGTGACTGGGGACTTGTACGGTTCAATACCTACCTCTGGACAGACTCAGGCGCATGGGCTGGATCTATTCTCTCTGTCTATGCTTAAGAGTCTGAGAGTAGCAGGTTCTCCTTTCTTACATCTCTACAAGGTGGAGTCAAGACAAAGACTTCCAGTAGCCCCCTAGACTCTTCTCATCTGTGAATTGATCACCACTTTGTCACATATCACCTTGGGCTTGTCTTCTGAATATAAAATTATCTTTTTCTCCTACTATTCTCATCTTTCAACAATGGATTTGTTATTTTAATGACAGCAGTTTGTCAAATATTCTCCCAGAAATATTAATGCTGAATGTCAAATTTTTTATTTTTATTAATAATGATAAGCTTCCTACATTTATGAGAATTTCAGTCTATTATGTTGGGAGGTGGAAATGCTTTTTCTTTCTTTTGAAAACACACTGTAATTAACAGCCTATAAGTAAAACTCATCAGAGGCAGGTTGATGGATGCAACATCTATTCACTGCCCACCTCCTCCTCTGTAACCAAAATTCAGAGACCGTTTTTATTAGAACAACATTGATGACTCCTGGTACTCATCCACCCTCACCTCTCCAGAGGTATACCCACACAAAAACCGAGTTCTCTTTCTGCTACAGATGTTTTCTCAACTCTGATAGGCCTGCCTCTGATTTTTGCCTTCCTTACAGGCGGCTGTTATTTTTCTTCCTCCATGACTTGTCCTATAATTACTGCCCATGTCGGTTTACTGTTCAATTACCATGCTTGCTTCAAATCTGGCACCATTACTCATCCTTCACAGAATTTCTTCTGTGGATTTTCCTTAGACTAACAGTTAACATGTGGAATGGGGATTGTAGGTATTCTTCACAGCTTTATAAGGAAATATTATAGTCAGTTTGTGAAACAGAATTAGAATAAAACGAAACTGCCACATAAATGACAGCCCAAGATGATGTAAAGGTCTCCATTGTTAAGTGAAATTTCCCAAGATATTGAGAAAGGAGATCATCATCCAATGTGGACCTTAGATATGTGACCAAAGTTTCCTCTAAACTCTACGTACTCAGATTTCACACTTTATTACTTTCTTTAATAATTGTCCTTGAAGCTATCCAGGATCATTCTTTAAAAGGGAAGTCATGGAAAACAGGATGTGGATTCTCCATTGGGAGTTTTCATCTGTCCTGTGGTCAATGCCCTCATGAACTGGTCCTAATTAGAAAGTAAAAAGTATATCTATCCACAGATAACATGATCCTATATACAGAAAACCTCAAAGAATTAACAAGAAAGTTACAAAAGCTAGTAAATAATTTTAGCAAAGTAGCAGAGTATACAATCAACAGTCAGAAATCAGTCATGTTTCTATACACCCGCAGTGAATAGTCTGAAGAGGAAATTAAGAAGACCATTCTACTTGTAGAAACATCTAAAAATAATAAAATATTTAGAAATAAATTTAACCAAGAAGGTGACATATTTGTGCACTGAAAACAACAAAATATTGATGAAAGAAATTTAAAAAGACTTAACTCAAAGGCAAGACATCCTGTGTCCAAGGGTATAATGACTTAATATGCTTAAGACCTCAGTACTACCCAAGGTGATCTACAGATTCAATGCCATCCTTCACAAAATTCCAAGAGCATTTTTTTACCCTCTGAAATGGAAAGCCAGTCCTCAAATTCATGTGGAATTGCTAGGGGCTCCAAATACCCAAAACAATCTTAAAAAAGAAGAACAGAACAAAGTTATGAGACTCATGCATCTCGATTTCAAAATGTACTGCAAAGGTACAGCAATCAAAAAAATGTGGCACTGGCGTAAGGATGAGCATAGAGATCAATGGAAGGGAATTGAGAGTTCAGAAATAAACTCTTACATCTGTGGCCAATTTCCTTTTTTCTTTTTTAAAAGTTGGCGCCTGAGCTAACAATTGTTGCCAATCTTCTGTTTTTTTGCTGCTGCTGCTGCTGCTGCTTCTCCCCAAAGCCTCCGGGTACACAGCTGTGCATTCTAGTTGTGAGTGCCTCAGGTTGTGCTGTGTGGGATGCTGCTTCAGTATCGCCTGATGAGCAGTGCCATGTCTGCATCCAGGATCCGAACCATTGAAACACTGGGCCACCACAGCAGAGCTCCCAAACTTAACCACTCGGCCACGGGGCCGGCCCCATGCTTCTTTATTATTATTACATTTTGGGATTTGCTAAAATCTGCATCTGCATTTCTCCTTAATATTTGAAGAATATTTTCACTGAAAATGAAATTCTGGGTTGGTGGGGTTTTTTTCTTTAAATATGTGAAATATTTCATTCCACTCTCCTCTTGCTTGCATTGTTTCTGAAGAAGATTTTGCTATAAATCTTCTTCTTCTTCCTTTATCGGTAAGTCTTCCCTCCACACAATGGATTCTTTCAAGATTTTTCTCTTTGTCTTTGAATTCTTCACTTGAATAAACTTTGACTGACGCATTTATTTCAGCATTCTTCCTTCTTCTGTCGGATGGGATTCCTGGATCTGTGGTTTGTTTTCAGTCGCTAACCATGGAAAATTCTCCACCATTATTGCTTCATATATTTCTCCTACTTTGTTCTCTTTTTCTTCTTCTGGCATTCAAATTACATATATGTTACATCCTGTACATTGTTCTGTAGGTCTTGAGTGTTCTAGTTTTCATTCATTTTTTTCTGTTTTCACTTTAGTTTGGGAAGTTTCTACCGACTGACCTTCAAGTTGATTTATTCTTTTTTATTCTTGTTTAAATCCATCAATTAGTTCATCAAAGGCATTCTTCATTTCTATAACAGTGGTTTTTCAAGTCTAGCCTGTCCTTTTGATTCTGTCTTAACATTTCTGTCTCTCTGCTTACAATGCCATTCGTTTTTTTCATGTTTACTGTTTCCATTAGAGTCCATAACGTTTTATTCATAGACACATAAATTCCCATTTGATAGTTACATATTCTGTGATATATCTGATTCTATGTGATGAATTGCTTTGTCTCCTAGGAGTGTGTTTTCATCTTTCCTTTTTGCACACCTTATAATTTTTGTTGACAATAAGGCATGTTTTATTGCACAATAGGAGGTAGGTCGTTATGCCTTTAGCATGAGAATTTATGTTAATCTGACTAGAAGTAGGGTTGTGTTTGTTGTAGCTGAAGATAGGAGAAGGTACTGTCCTTGTTCTTTAGTCTCCCTTGACTTTAGTTATCCCAATATATTCTCCTTCAGAGAAAATCTGTGTTTTGCAGCTCCTTTAGCTGCAATCCATTATTATTATACTGGAAACTTTTTGGGTTAGTGGTAAGGTATGGTACGTGGAAGAGGCAAGCATACAATAATCTACTAATTAAACCTTAGTGGGTCTAAGATTTTACTGGATCTATTTCCCAGAGCTGTGACCTTCACAAGGATTTCTACAGAGGTCTTGCCCCCCACACCAGGCTCCTTTCCTTCCCTGATGGCAGCATTCTCAATCTATTGAATTGTGATCCATTTTCCCCCTTAGATGAGACAGGAAGAATGAAGCAGCTGGAGAGGAGAGGAATGCCCTTCCTTCAGTTGGGATAAGGTTCTGGCTGTCTTTTTTCTAGAAACCTTCATTTGTGTTATGGAGAGGCCTCTGGGTATATTTCGTGATGGTTGCCCCTGCTTTCTCTTGGCCAGAGCCACAAGTATATCTTTCTTTGTTTCTCATCTATACTATATCGAAGTTTATGGAGCAAAGAGATATTGTGGAGGACCTGGGAATGGAGACTACTCCTTCAGAATTTTAGTTGCAAGAAATAAAACATAGTTAAAAAAAGATTAAGCAACACATAGAAAATTATTTTAATTGTATGAGGGCAGGCTGTGAAAGACAAGAGCAGGGATTCAGCCTGACTTCCAGAGCAACAGAACGTTGGAGCAGGAGAGAAATCAGGAATGAGCTTAAGCCAAGTCCTCCCACCCCCATCCTATACACATACACATCCCCAAGGACACATAGTTTCTTTTTTCTGCATACTTTTTCATGCTTGCTTAGTTTTACTGTATCTTTAGACCTGCAGGTATACGTAAATACTGACTGGTACCCAAACATAATAGAACATCCCATTCACATTGGAGAAAGTCTGCTTTGAGCAAAATTGTGCTTGTACATGAGGGGTACTGACTCCAGGATTACTTTCTCAGTCATTAATTGTCTCATTAGAAAGGTAATAAATTTTTAGGAGAGTAAATTCACCCAGGAAAATCAAAACTCACCCATGTATTCTCTGACTTGTTCCAGGGCTGACCATACAGACAGTGGCCAGAAAATGGAATAAAATTTTTCTAAATTGAAAGATACAGACAAATAAGAAAATAGAAAATTGAAAATTCCCCACTGATGACATGGGAAAATGAGATGGATCACTCAACAGAGCTATAATTGTTTAGGGGGTTTCAAGACAGACTTTATTAATTAAATTCCATTTAAGGTAAATTTTGAATAGGTATTTCTCCAAAGAAGACACACAAATGGTCACTAGATAAATGAAAATGGGTTCAACATCAATAATCATCGGGGAAATGCAAACCAAAACCACAACAAGAGATCATCTCACACCTGTTAGTAGGGCTATTATCAAAAAAAATCCCACAAAAGACAGTGAGTGTTGGCCAGTGTGTGGAGAAAAGGGAACTCTGTTCATTGTTGGGAATATAAATTTCTGCAGCCATTATGGAAAACTATGGACATCCCTCAAACATTAAAATAGAACTATCATGTGATCCAGCAATACCACTTCTGAGCATATATCCAAAGGAAATGAAGAGAGGATTTCAAAGAGGTATCTGCATTCTTATGTTCACTGAAGCATTATTCACAATAGCCAAAACAGGGAAGCCACCTAAATGTCTATCAACAAACAAATGGATAAATAAATTGTAGCATATACTTATAATGGAATGTTATTCAGTCTTAGAAAAAGAAGGAAATCTTGTCATTTGTGACATCAATGAATCTAGATGACATTATGCTAAGTTAAATATGCCAGACACGGAAGACAAATGCTGCATAATACCATTTCTATGAAGGCTGAAATTTCTTAGCATGACACACAAAATCCTTCTCTCTCATATTTCTATAATTTCTGCCTTAGATATTAATTTCCAGAAATGCAAAACTTGTCCTGTAGTGCCTCAGGTCTATCTTACTGTTTCTGGAACTTGTGCTTTATTTTATCCTGACTCACTGGCTGGAAAACCCTTCACAGTCCCAGATATTTGTTCTAACACACAGATCATAGACTTTTATCTCATGTGAGTTCTAAATGGTCAGCTCTAGCCATCAGGGTGAGAGAACTCTTTTAAGAAACTCTTTTTTACCCCAGGCACTTTAGGCTTGCCTCAGCCCAGGATGGAGCATTCAGAATCTGAAGAATTGACACTTGGACAGGGCCAAAAAGTTCTTGGTCATGAAGGAATCTTTCTATAGCCCATCACAGAACTTGTTTGGCAATGACTTCTCCTAAACCCTGGATGGAACCTTCTGTGTTCTGCAAGGCAGGGATGTTTAGAGCATTGCCCGAGATGCTGTGAAATTACTCTCCATTGAGAACTCCCTGACAGTTTCCTCATACAGAGGGAAGACATTTTCAATTTTGACATTCTTAAGGGTAAGTCAATATTGTGGGGCTTGGAAAGGAAAGAAGAAACAGCCACATGTTTGAGGATGGTACCAATAAGTTTTGTGATGAAGCCCTGCATTGGATGTCTAGAGAGATGAAAGAGGATCTGTTCTCTAAGGCTCCATTTAGGAGCCATTGGGAGACATAGTTTCCTTAAGCCTTCCCCAAGTGTACTGCTATAAGAGAGAACAACAGTAGAATGCATAATTAGGAAAGCATGGAAACCCACTGACAAATCCTCTCTTCTTAAGTAAATCTTGATGTATATGTATCTGAATCTATGTGTCGATTAATTGTCTGCCTCTCAAATAAGCCAATGTAAAATTGAGAAAGGACTGTAGGAGAGAACTGCATAGGGAGAAAGCTGTGATACGAAGAGAGTTTAAAAAGATAGAGTCTGGGGCCGGCTTCGTGGCTGAGTGGTTAAGTTTGCACCCTCCGCTGTGGCGGCCCAGGGTTCGGATCCTGGGCGTGGACATGGCACCCCTCGTCAGGCCATGTTGAGGCGGCATCCCACATCCCACAACTAGAAGGACCTGCAACTAAGATATACAACTACATCCGGGTGTTTGGGGAGATAAAGCAGAAAAAAAAAAAAGAAGAAGATTGGCAACAGTTGTTGCTCAGGTGCCAATCTTTGGGGAAAAAAAAGATAGAGACTGTTTCCTCTTGCAAAAAAAAAAAAAGTGATAATCTAAGTCAATAAAGTCAGGTTTCTTGAGATTAAAGTGAATTATTTATAAATCATTGACTTATCAACCTTGAAAACATGCTTGAAGCTTAAAATTGTAGGAATTTGGGGCCTGCCAAGTGGCACAGTGGTTAAGTCCACATGTTCCGTGTCTCGGAAGCCTGGGCTTCGCCAGTTCGGATCCCGGTTGCAGACATGGCACCCACGTGGCGAGCCATGCTGTGGTAGGCTTCCCACATATAAAGTAGAGGAAGATGGACATGGATGTTAGTTCAGGGCCAGTCTTCCTCAGCAAAAACAGAAGGATTGGCAGATGTTATCTCAAGGCTAATGTTCCTCGGGAAAAAAACAAAAACTGTAAGAATTTGAGGAATAAATAAATGAGACTAAATTGACAAAATTGCTTGACTTTATTTTTTATTATTATTTATTTATTTTTTGAGGAAGAATTAGTCCTGAGCCAACATCTGCCATCAATCCTCCTCTAACAAGCGGTGCATGGGTTCACGCTCCGGAGCTGAACAGGCCAACCCCGGGCCACCAAAGCGGACCATGCAAACTTAACCACTGCACCACCAGCCAGCCTCTTGACTTAACTTTGTTATTAAATATTACGTCTTTTTGGTGCATGCCAGTTTGATATGGTATGCGTATATATGGTGGTGTGAAATTTATTTGGAGGATGAAAACCATCATCTTTTGACTATCAGGTAGTATGAGTTTCATTAAGCCTTTGCTGTTAATACTAATGTGGTTTCAGAAAGAATGCATACTGATTTGATCTAAGGTACAGTGCTGTTGCAATGTTGCTCTCCCTTTGATAACACTTTTGAATAGCTGTTTTACTGTCTACCTACTAGTGAACACTAAGAGCCCCTCTAAGCAATTAGCTTATAGTCTATGCTTAAAATTGTCCAAATGAATTTCTGCTCACTTCTCTCGTTGTCCAAAAATAAGAAATGATTTATTGTCTGAAGCAGACAAAATAATGTTGACAATCTCTAGGTATGGATTATATATTTCACAAAATATTTGCACTGAATAATTTCTAGGAATCTTCAAGTTAAAAAATCAGGTAAAGAGGCATGGAATTGCTATATTTACAATGTACAGAACGTCAGAATGAATAAGAGGTTTGACCAAGTTTATTCAATGAGTTTGTGATAAAGTTAGGATTAAAAGCCATACCCTTTGCTTTTTGCCCTGCAAAAATTTTTATCACTTTCTATCACTAAATTTGTTTTCACAACAAATAGTCATTTATAACAATAAAAAAATCCTCTTCCAGGTACTTGGATAAATGTGAGAAATGAAAAGTAAATAGGACATGTTCCATGTATTGACGAATCTCAAATCCTTGTCACATAATACTCATTTTATTGCCCTGGTTAGGAAAATAAAAGTTGTATTACTGATTCAGTCTACCCCAAGAGCATCCCTTGTGCTTGTATCTTCATGTCAGAAGTCTTTGAGTGGACTATTTAATTAGTTATAAAAGTCTTGAAGTAGCTCTTATTAGTGTAAGATATGTGCAGGGTTGAAAGATGTGGTAGCGAAAGTGCACAGGTACCGTACATTGCTTGCATACTGTTATTCTGAAAGCAGCCTTCTCCTCAATGGGAGTCTCCAACATTTCTCTTATCTTATTCATATTATTTCTTAAACTCCCTCCATTTTTAGCACATTATTAGAAATTCATAAAACCATTTATAGAAGGAGTAAAAACAGTTGTCCAGCTTCTCACCACAGCAGAGCCAAGCTTAAAATAGAGAGTCTCTGATCAGTTGGTCTTCTTTGCATTGTATCACCACTGATAAAATGACGGCCTTGGGTTATTATGACATCCCCCTCTTTTTTTGTATTTAATGATTCTCTTTATAAACATGTTGGATCATCTCAGTATGTGTGCATTCCTGGTAATCATTGCCACCATCATTTGTCTCAAAATTTCACTTTTGAAAAGAACTTTTCCTACTTCACCTAAGGACTCAGGGTTACAAACCTTGTCTCTTAATTCTTAACCCTTTCCTCTCCTCCCTTGCCCACTTTAATTGCCATTTAGAGAGCACTAACATATTTCGCTGCATAAACAGTTTTCCCTTTGAAGATCAGAATTGTGTAGGTAGTAAGCACAGATGTAGAATTCAAATTTTAAGATAGATAAGTGACCTTTCGTAGTGATTGCTTGGGTTTTGGATTCTCTGTGTCTACTACTTTTCTTGTTGACATCCTCACGTGAGCTACAGCTGGTTTATGTCTGCCAGCTGCCCCGGGCATTAACAAGATTCTTTCCTTTCTTTTCCTGCCTGATGCTTCTCTTTGCACCTACCCCATTAAACACTCACACACACACACACGTACACACACACACAGGCCCAGGCAATGCACTCCCTCACAGTCACACACATACATACGCACATCTTCAAATGGCTGCTTTTTTTCAATTCTGATCTTACTCCAACTGTTTCCTCCTTGAGAGTTATTCCCAGAACACTTTATATAAAACACTATCACATGCACCCCTTCTATCAGCATTATTTACTTCACAATATTTATCTCTATTTGCATCCATTGTGTTCATGATGCTTCATTGTAGCTGTACTTTTGTCTATCCTGCAGATAGCTATAATGCTAGCACGTACAAATAAGGGTCCTTAACACTATTCATTTACTTAAAAAAAATATTTAAGCAAATACTAGGATTTTAAAACTGACTCTCTGACTGTATATAAGCTGACATCATATTTGAAACTTTTTAAAAATCAGAATTTTAAGGGAGCCTTTAGCTTATGCAGATATGCAGATAGAAGGCACACCATGCTTCCAACTCTCCAAAGGCTTTCCTTATCACAGCAGAGATCTTCCTCTGATTTTCTTTTCCTTTTTTTTTTTTTTTTACCATAAGCTAAAATGCTCAGAAGCTAAATAACAAACACGAAGCACTGTGTTCTCCTCGTGTATCCACTCTTTATTAAATAGGAGGCTTTGGCCAAATTATTTTCTTCATTTGCTGCAGAGTCTATTTCTTAATTTAGAAACCAGGCGTAATACAATCTGATTTCTCAGTCTTAGAGAATTGAGGTGATTATCTGAGATTATAGACGAAAAAGTGATTTTAAAGTATCTAAAGTGAAAATGCAAATATGAAGGATTACACCTGCACGTTGCTACTTTCAGAGGACGGCAGGATCCATAAGGGGGATCTCTTTTGGAAAGGAGTTGAATACTAGTGTACATATCTCCAGACAAATTAGTTTTCATCACAACAGTTTTCAACTCAAGACAATGTCTGTGAAAAACAAACAAACCCATGACTCCTCAAAATTCAGTTGCTCTTACCGGCTATTGTTATTCTTATGTTGGATCATTGTGGATTTGCAGAAAGCTCCTGGCTGGGTTTTGTTGAAGAGGGATTGAGAAATACTTTAAAATAGAGTCATCTTCTACTAGGGTCTGGGACAAAATAGCCCACAGTAGAAAATACATGGATTGGCAGCTGAGAGACCCACAAGGTTCAGGGGACAGAAAACGTGGAGGAATGGAGGACAGTGGTTGCATTCGCAAATGTGGAGTATCCTGAGGTTTACAGGAGATCTGATTCTTGACAAGTTCTTGCCTTTTTGGAGTCACTGGAACCTCATCAATACAATCCTGGGGATGCTGCAGGGTCTATAAGCTTCATTCTAATTCTAATGTACTTGAGTTTGAGTTTACATTCATGCTCTTAGATCTCCCTGCACCAGCCCACGTACTACTTTCTGTCCATGTTGGCAGTGACCGCCCTGCACCTGTGTGCCTCCATGCTGCCCACCATAAGTACATAATTAACTATGTACAACTAACACATAAGTGAATGTTTTAGCAATATGGTGTGTGTCATTTTATAGTATTTTTATGAAACCTTTTTATATACAGCTCTTATACTACACCTGTCAGAAAGGAGACACATTTCTCTGGAGTTCAAAAAAGGGAGAGAGTTTGACTGAGGAATTCAGTGAAAAATAAAAATTTCCTTAAGCGGAAAACAATAAATAAATCTTATGTAAACATTATAGTTTATTTCAGACTGAAATGGACACAAAAATTCCTCAGATTTCTGATACTATCTTTCCCTTTGGATCTTTGCTTCTTAGCTTCTTCTGAGCACAGTCAGTCAATCCAGTCCATTTTCAGTCAATGCCATGAGTCACCCTCCCTCTAAGATTAGAAAAGTTGTGGACTCTGGGGAAAAGGCTGCTATTTATCCTTTCCTCAGAATCCCAGGAAACTGCTAGCCTGGAAGAACCAGGAAGCATCTTTCACTTGCATCATCCTTCACGAGAGAATAGTGCTCTCCCTGGAGCCCGGGTTCACCAGCTCCCACAATCCTCTTCATTCCTTCCTCCTAACTCTGAGCCTTCTGACTCCCTGTACACAAGGACTGGGGGAAGGAGAGAGCGTTCAGAGGTTACCCAGGAGCAGCAGAGCAGGAGCAGACTTACGCTCTCAATAACTTGAGTCACTGTCACCTGGTGTGTGTGGTGCAAAAGGCTCAGAGAGACTACAAGAGAAGGAAGTTAGAGATCAATTGCCTATAGTGGTCAGACGTTGATTTGCTTCTATAACCTCTGAGACCTGACATCAAGGACGTTCTCTGTGAAACCATCTTGTACAGTAGCTTCTCCTACAGTTGACTTCCCTGGGGTTCTACAATTAACTTAACTTGTGCTATATATGCTCTGAGCACTGTGTTATGTTAAACTGTTCTCAAAGCCAGATAATATACACAAAACTGTGAATCTTTACCTTTCCTTGGGAATTAGCTCCAAATGCTCATGTCTGCTTCTTCTGCTTCCATTATTAATTCCTCGATATTTATTCTCACAGGGTTCCCTGGTCTAGACCAGTACCATCCCTGGTTTTCAATTCCCTTCTCCTCCATCTATGCTATGGTTTTCCTGGGAAACTGCATGGTGCTCCATGTGATCCGGACTGAGTCGAGCCTGCACCAGCCCATGTTCTATTTTCTGGCCTTGCTGGCCCTCACTGACCTGTGCATGGGGCTGTCCACAGTGCACACGGTCCTGGGGATCCTCTGGGGGCTCAACCAAGAAGTCAATCTGGATGCCTGCATTGCCCAAAGTTACTTTATTCATGGACTCTCGTGCACAGAGTCTGGAGTCCTTCTCGCCATGGCCTTTGATCGCTTTATAGCAATTTGCAATCCTCTGAGGTATACGTCCATCCTGACTAATAATAGAGTCATTCATTTTATGGTGACCATTTTGATGAGAAGTGCTTTGTCTATTCTTCCCGTCATCATTCGTTTGAAGTTCTTCCCTTACTGCCGTCCCCACATCCTCTCTCACTCTTTCTGCCTTCACCAGGACCTACTCCGGCTGGCCTGCTCTGACATCCGCTTCAACAGCCTCTATGCCCTGGCTCTAGTGATTTGTACTTTGTTGTTGGATGCCGTCCTCATTCTTATCTCCTATATTTTCATCTTGCATACGGTGCTGGCAATTGCATCCCGGGAGGAGAGGCTCAAGTCCTTGCAGACCTGTGTTTCCCACATCTGTGCTGTCCTGGTTTTTTATATTCCCATCATTGGTCTCACCATGGTGCACCGCTTTGGAAAGCATCTCTCACCTTTGGTTCATGTCCTTATGGGCAATATCTATATTCTCTTTCCACCCCTGATGAATCCAATCATCTACAGTGTAAAGACCCAGCAGATCCGAAGCAGGATGAAGAAGTGGTTTTCCCTGAAAATGGGGTGAAACCCTTGGGTTTTATCAGTAAGAATGTTTTAAGGTAAAAATAATAATGCTAGTCCCCATGTGTGCAACAAGATACAATTTGAATACTATTTTCTATAATGTTTTATTCTTTTCTAAGAACTTGAGCATTAAAGAACTTAAGTGACTTGCTAATGCAAGAGAGGTAATGAACTAAGTTTTGCTGATACACAATCCAGAGCAGGTTTCTGAAAGTTTACTGTAGGATACTCAAACCATTATGGATGAAACAATAAGGGGCTTTGTATTGTATTGTATATCCTTGCAGCATGATTGCCATATGAAAATTGTGTTATCCTGAGTTAATCAATATTTTCATTCCATTTAGTCACACCTCTACCTAAAATTTCAGAGACATGCCTATTTTTTAGGTTATTCAAGTAATGGACCTTATATCAAAATATATTATATAGTGAAATTGGACTTTCCTCATTCCTACAGGTGAGTTGAGTTACTATGATGTTGAGGCTTCCCTCTGCTCTATTCTCTTTCCTCTATTACTGACTTAATGCAAGTCCATTAAAGATGTTTTGGAATAAAAAGATGTATAACCCCTCTAGTCCAAAGACTTTCTCCTAATTTTTTTCAAGGTTATGAAGCTGAGACCTTATTGCGTTCAATTTTTCACTCTACAATTTTTCACTAAATATTGTATCATTAGGACTTCTTTGCGGCATTTTAAATTATCCATAAAGTCTGCAGAGAAGAGTTTAGTTTAGAAACTATTGCAAAGGCTCAATTGAGAACTGATCGTGGCCTCTCTTAGAGTAATGGTTTTGAAAATGGAAATATGATAAGAGATATGAATGATATTTAGGATATATAAACAAACTTTAATAGCATTTTGGGTTGGTGAACTTTGTTCACCTTGAATCTTTAATATTATGCAGAAATGTGCTGTGTGTCTGTTTCATCCTTTTCCAAATAGATGGGAACCATCTCAAGGAAAAATATAATTTCTGATTCATCTCTCTGCTTCCAGTGCTTTAGAATCCAATTACCAAGTTCTCCTTGAAAATATCTTCGGGGATAGGGCTCAGTTGACATTGCACCCATTCTGGAATTGCTGCAAAGACTTAAATCTCCAAGTTTTAAAATATCTTTTATCAAGATAGCAATCTCTACAGGATTAATCTTGCCGTGTCCTGAAAGCCACACCTGCTTCCTCAGCTGATGAGAAGATATCTCTGTATTAGTTTTCTACAGCTGCTATAAAAAATAACTGCAAGTCTAGCAGCTTAATACAAATTCATTATCTTACAATTCTGAGGGTTAGAAGTCAAAATAAATCATCAGGGTTCTGTTCTTCTAGAGGATCTAAGGGTGAATCTGTTTCCCTGGCTTTTTAAGCTTCTAGAGGCTGTCTTCATTCCTTGGTTGTGGCCTCAATATGACCTCTACTTCTGTTGTCCCATTATCTTCTGTGATCTGACCCTCAGACCTCCCTCTTATAAGGACCCTGTGATTACATTAGTTCCACCTGGATAGTGCAGAAGATTCTCCTAATCTCAAGATGCTTAACTTAATCACATGTGTAAAGTCCCTTATATCAGGCAAGCTAACACATACACAGGTCCTGAAGATTAGGACATTGTAGGGCCTGGGCCTTGTTTGCTCAGCAGAAACCCCCAGGCCCATTGCAACCATGTGTCCTTCCGGCTCCCTCCTGGGCAGGCAGCTCAGCTACTGGAATTTGTGATGATTTGGGCCTGGGCAACCCGGATCCTCCCTTATCCCACAAGAAGAACAGCCCATCTTACGGGGACACAGAGCCCCTCCATGTCTTCCTGGGAACGCTGGTTGTACCAAGGGTAGGCCTCTGGCAAGCATGCAGCCTTTATTCTTCTGCCCACTTAAGCAAGCTTGTCTTGAGGGGGTTGTGGGCTTATGCATGCTTCTGTCCAGCCAGCCTCCACTGGACACTCTCCCATAAGTAGGACTCAATAAACCTATATGCCTCATTTGCAGTCTCTGGCTCGTTTCTTCGGTCTCTTGGCACAATATCCTGCAGCCCTGGCCCAGCTGGTCCTGTGGCGGAACAGACATAAACACCTTTGGGGGGTAATTATTTAGTCATCTACTATCTCTATTTTGAAATCTCTGTATTGAACTCCTTTTGCTTTGGAATCCATAGGGTTTTTGGTTTGTTTGTTTGTTTTTAGTTTAAGGAGTATGATGTGATAAGGACTTTATTTTTCTTGTGGTAAAATATACATGACATGAAATTTATAATTTTAACCATTTTACATGCACAGTTCAGTGGCATTACTATGTTCACATTGTTGTGCAACCATCACCATCATGTCTCTCCAGAACTTTTTCACCATCCTAAACTGAAACTCTGCACCAATTAAACAATTACTCTCTACCTGCTCAATTTTTCCCTACTGCCAGCCCCTGGCAACCACCATTCTACTTTTCATCTCTATGATCCTGACTGTTCTAGACACCTCATTTAAGTGGAATCATACAGTAATTTCCCCTTTTTGTCTGGTTTATTTCACTTAATATATGTCTTTGAAGTTCATTCATTCTGTAACGTGTCAGAATTTCATTCCTTTTTCAGATTAAATAATATTCTTTTGTATGTATACATTACTTTTTGTTTATTCAGTCATCCTCTAATGCACTTTTGGATTGTTTTCATCTCTTAGTTATTGTGAATAACACTGCAGTGAACATTAGAGCACAAATATTTTTCAAGTCCCTACTTTCCACTCTTTTGTGTATATATCTAGAAGTGGAATTGCTAGATCACATAGCAATTCTACTTTGATTTTTTCCAGAATTGCATACTGTTTTCCACAGCATTTTACATTCCCGTTAGCAGTGTGCAGGGGTTTGGATTTTTCAACATCTTTGCCATCACCTGTTATTTTCTGGTTTTTTGGCACTAGCCATCCTAATGGTGTAAAGTAGTATCTCATTGTAGTTTTGATTTTCACTTCACTAATGGTTAGTATATCGAGAATCTTTTCATGTGATAATTGAATATCTTTTCATTATCTATCTTCTTTGGAGAAGCCTATTCAAGTCCTCTGTCGATTTTTTGATTTGCTTCTTTTTTTGTTGCTGAGTTGTAGGATAGAATCCCTAGTTTTCTTCATTCATCCTTAAATTCTCTCTCGTCTAAATCTGATGTCAAAAAGTTTCCTTTATGTTATTTTATTTTCCACTTATGTGAAATTCTGCCCCAGTATGATGATAAATTCCAAAGATGGAGCAAGGTTCTATTTTCTCCTGTGTCCAGTCTGGTACATTTGTGGTTCTCTTTGAGAGAAGTACAAGATATAGGATAAGTTGTTCTTTATCAGGTAATAGCTTGGAGTATCTGTGACCACATTGATTAACTATAACTTGGATGATGTTTGGAAAATGTTTAACAAATTATTCAACATGCTAACCTAAAGTGGTTTGCTGTGTGGCAATGGGTAAGTAAGCAAACTTTGGGGAAATATGGTATAATGTACAGCCTAAGGAGAATAAAGACTTTACCCATTGAAGAAAAGGAATATCAGTTCAGTTCAAAAATGTCCTGTCCAAAGACATAGCAGCATGAAAATACATATTCACTTTGGAAAAAAACTAGTACAAATAATGATTTTGTTACTTTGAAGTTGAAGTAATGCTCATCAAGAATCATATGTGTTCTTGGTTATATCTGTTGCTTATTTTTTGTAATGAGTCATTTAACAAAATATCTTATAAACTGATAAGTGTGAAAATAAAAGGAATTGCTTTATAAAAATTAAGTTGGCTCAATGCACCCACTGTGTCCAGGAAGAGAGGCTGCAGTGTCTGAACTCTGGCCTGAGGCACCGGGGCACCTGCATGGCACAAGTGTCAGCGTTATTCAGGGCCACTGTCCAGGATGTGAGCGAGAGCAAGCTGCGGCCCATTTGGACCACCCTCGGCCTGACATCTCTGGCAGCAAACAAGATGAAATAGCTACTTAGAGATGAACTTGAACACGTGGGTGTGAAATTTGGTGTCTACACTGAGGATCGTAATGGCCTCTCTTATGCTTTAGAATCTGTGAAGACCAGAGAAGATCCTGATGAAGTTGTGCAAGATGAAATTAGAGTGTTCATAAAAAGGAAGCATAGCTGATACTTTCAGAAATAGAAAGTAGACTATGTTCAAGGCAAATTATCTGGTGATTAAATAACCCAAACCTGAAAGGAATTTGTGGTTGTAGAAAAAGATTTAATGTTTGAGACCTCAGGACCACTCCTCAGGCTGTAAGCTCCGGGAATGATCATGGAAATCTTGGGGCTTACTAAAGAAATCATGTGACTGTCACATTCTAAAGTTTACAATGTGTGGCTACTTTAAGTAGAAAATAAAGTAATGCATTTTGAAAGAGAAAAAACCCCACTAAGTTGAATATTTTAGAGATGTGCAAATACATCCTGATATATTTTTGTCTTTGGTGTTGAATTTTCCTGAGAGACATTATTTCAAATGATTGAGAAAAGAGATAAACTCTGGAAGGATTCTATACCTTGATTCAGAATGTCAGTAATTTATATTCCACTTAAAATGAGAAAAATAATTTTGAGGACTTCATTTTCCATGTAATTTATGCATGAGAGTACATGTGTAACACCTGAAAATATTCTAAGACCAAATTTTGGCTGCCTTTATATGAACATATTGGCAAATGAATATACATTTATGTTTCAAGACAAAATACATTCTATGAGGAATATATATACGTTCTTTCAATGATTCTATACTTACTGAATCTTTATAATGACTGAGTAATAGATGGGTTTTACTTTATTAGATTACAGGTCTTCTAGGATATTCATAATTAAAGAAATGCAAATTAAAAAGGGTAGCAAGGATGACACTGAAAGATGAGAACAGCCAACATATTAGAGGATTTTAAATCCTGCATGCATTTTAGCTGCCATTTATTCTGTACTCTATGTCATGATCTTTTCATAGATTGCATGTCATTGTTTTTATAACTTTAAGGACTATTGTTTTCATAGATGAGAGAAATATTGTAACAAAATTTAAGTCATTTGGCCAATATCATACAACTGGAGGAGAACTCTAGATATAAAACACTGTTTGATAAAAAAATATAATGTTTTATTTTGCCTCCTTATCTCCATCAGAAATACAATAGATTGTTTTAAAGGAAGAATCCAAGTCTTAAAGTTCTGTCCTTGCAGTCAGTATTTTCTTCTAAGATTACCCTTCCTCTCTGACTCCAATGTCCTCACTCCATACAGAATCTAAAGCCAAGTCTGTGTTCCACATCTGTTCTCTGTTTACATTAGTAACAAACAGTGGGAGTTAGGAAAAAGCAATAACCAAGGAATTTATCATTTACATAAATTTAAAAATTCAGAACGTGTTCCGTTCACACCTCCTGACCTTAAACAATGAAGATGAAGACCCTTGACTATAGACTTCTATGGCACTCCGACTGGAGAGTTCTTCTCATGTTCTTTGTGTAAAAAGTACCCATGGTCAGCTCAGAGTTATAGTTAAGACAGGCTAAGTGTTTCAAAATTAAGAAGCCAAATACTGTTACTTCACAGATAGGGAAAACAAGACCCAAGGAAGGCATGGATAATTGGAAGTACATTTACCTAAGATTTTACTAGAAATGACTCTGAATGCACAGATTAGAACAGTGCTCCCTGCCAACCAGGAAGTCAGACACATAAGTCAATTATCAGTTTGTCAGGGCTATTTCTAAAAAGAAAGGGTTTAGATAGCTGCAGAGTTCCCAATTCATAGTTTGATCGATTTTGTAGCAATATTACTAGTAATAATAATGTATTTATGAGGAAATCGTCATTGCTTGAGAAACTAGAACATACCCTCCTGAGGTCAACACCGCGTTTCCTGCATAAAACAAGAAGTTCTATGTTGATCAATCTTTGATGCTTCAGGACATTATAGGTAAAATCGTTTTAAATATACTTATTGGGGAAAGTACAGGGACTATGAATCAATGTAACTGTTTTGTGTAAATGTGTAAAATGTCACTTCTCCAGTAAACCACAGTAAAAAATGTTTGTGTGAGCCAGCTCATATGGAAGACAGAATAGTTGATTCTGATTGGGAGTTGTGTAGCATCCACTGGTCAAAACTGACAACCACCAGAGCTGATTTCTAGACATAGGGATAGTTATTTGTGAAAAAGATCATAGGATCCAGATAGGTATCTCAAGAAGTTAGATCTTCTGTTCTTGGGAGGAAGAACTAATTTCCACAGCTCACTTTCAGTTTCATGAAGTTATAAATTATGAGTCCCTGTGTATAGTGGAAATGGTGTCCCGGATTTGGAGATGATGCCTTCTCAGTATTGATACATTCCATTTTAGCAGTCATTCAAAGCCAGAAAAAATATTCTTTCACTTATTATACCATTTCTTGACCTCTCATTTATAAACTCAACTGTTAAGAGCAGTCCAAGCCCGAGACTTAGTGTCCTAAATAAAGCTTTATGGGGACAACTGGAGTCAATAAGATTTAGGAAGGGAGACCCAAGAGCCTTGCAATACTTCTTTAGTATGCTTTCTCCACACAGAAACAGTAACAATAATAATAATAATAAAGGGGGAATTGGATACAATTTGTGGCCTATAGAGAAGATAATTTCATCACTGGTCCATTCCTCAGGAGAATAGCCTCCTAGCCCTTGTCCAAGTGCTGATGCTATTTTTATTCTGTTTGCCTCTGGGAATGGCTTTCTTTATCTTCAGACAATGCTACACCAACATGAGTAGGCACATGCACAAAAGAAGGCTGTAGAATTAAACTTGTGAATATGTATTCTCACAGGTGCCTGGGAAATCTAGAGGGAAATATTTAGAGAAATATAAAGGGAGTGTAAGAAATTGAAAATGTAATTGTATAAATGGGATTAACTCCAAGTAAGTATCAGCTCTGTATAGACATTCTGAAAAGGAGATTAATATTTCATTCAGGATTTGGCCATTTGTGACAACATCGATGGTCCTTGAGGGTATTCTGCTCAGTGAAACAAGTCAGAGGGAGAAAGTCAAATACCATGTGATCTCACTCATAAGTAGAAGATAAAAACAATGACAAACAAACACATAGCATTGGAGATTGGATTAGTGGTTACCATAGGGGAAGTGTGGGAGGGCAAAAAGGATGATTAGGCTCGCATGTGAGGGGATGGACTATAATTAGTTTTTGGGTGGTGAACATGATGTAATCTACACAGAATTTGAAATATATTTTGATGCACATCTGAAAGCTATATAATGTTATAATCCAACCTTACTGCAATTAAAAACAAAACAAAAAAAGCAGTATTTTCCCACTCCCCTAACCCATTCCTTTCCAATTTTCTTTCTCTGTTTTTTTTTTTTAAAGATTGGCACCTGGGCTAACACCTGTTGCCAATCTTCCTTTTTTTTTTTTCTTCCCCAAAGATTAGAATCTGGGCTAACAACTGTTGCCAATCTTTTTTTTTCTGCTTTATCTCCCCAACCCCCCCCGTACACAGTTGTATATCTTAGTTGCACGTCCTTCTTGTTGTGGGTTGTGGGACACTGCCTCAACGTGGCCTGACGAGCGGTGCCCTGTCTGCGCCCAGGATCTGAACCCTGGGACGCCGCAGCAGAGCGTGCAAACTTAACCACTCGGCCATGGAGCTGGCCCCTCTCTTTTAAATACCTACTCCTATAAAACTCACCCTTGGATGTTAATACACAGCTCAGTTGCCTGTTTAGTGTCATTCACTCTGCAATGACAGTGCAGTGTTTGTTCCAATTTGAACATTTGCTTGCTTGCTAATTTCAAAAAGAGGTAAACATCTGGGGAGTCAGTTTCTATTTTTACAAAAGAATTTAGAGAGAGAGATTATAAAATGACTTCTTTTCAAATGGACTGTAGAACTCTAATACTGCCCAGTAAGTAATTTTACTTTTTACCTGTGTTGAGTAACAATAGATTTTCTTCCTTCAATATGTTGTACAAAATTCTTTTCAGAGAGATCATGAAATTCCAATTGTACATGAGCCCAAAAGGCAGAACAATGGCCCCCACCAATGTCTCAGTCTCCGGAGAGGTCCCTCATCTCACCAAGATGCTCCTAGAGACCACCAGGTGAGTCTCCTGTCACCAAAGGACTGTCAGCCTTCTCTCTGGTGATTTTAGCTTGTAGCAATGAGTGAGTTTGTGCGTGGGCCCTTTAAGCCCCGGGTCTTTTGGACTTTCAGCCCATAGCTTTTCTGGGGGTGTCCTCGCTGCAGTTAATAGCCAGTGAAGCCACAGTTGGGCTGAGTCTGAAGTATGCTTATAGCAGTATCGGCAGGTTACTAACTCTGTTAGACCTTTAAAGAGCGTTTAGGAGGTGAAAATTCAAAGCATTTTTTTTTATTTGTTTATTAATTCATCATTCATCCTTTCTGAATACAGAACATGTCAATCTACCTGACTATGTAACTCTCTGTCATTAATTCCCATTATCATTCCCCCACAGGCTCACAAAGTTCCCTACTACGAGGCCAGTGTGCTTAGTTTACCATCATTACCTCTTCAGTCATGCAAAATCTCCTGTGTAAAATATCATCCAGGTAAGTGATCTTCTACTCATCAATGCTTAAAACCAGTCTGTCCTGTATTTCTCCCAAAAGAAATTCATTGATCAATATGGTCCCTAAATCATTGTCTCCCTACCCACCTCAGTTCCTGTAATGTTTTTGTCCCCTCTGACTCTGTGTTGATGTATCATCCAACTAATTCTTTTGAAATTTTTCTCTTGGCAGTATAGAGCATTTAGTTTCTTGAATGAGATCATTGACTTTGAAATTACTCTCATCTAAATTTTCTTGGTTAAAAGAGGTTAGAGAATAAAAAGACATGGCGTATTTTATAATTAGAGTACAGAAATAATAGTTTAAAAGAGATAAATATTCTTGTATTTGGATTTTATTTTTCTTTCCTGGCAGAAAAACTAGTACACTTAGCATGTTTTAGTAATCAGGATGAAGAAAACAGGTGTTTTGTTTTGTTTTGTTGTTTTGTTTAATCTCCATGAATAAAAGCTTTCATTCATGTTTCACAGTAGCTATTTCTTCACAGAACTTCAACATAAACCTACATCTCACCTTGAAAATGCGCACAACAGACACTACTCATATACAAGTTACTTATAACCGTACATTCTGACAAATAGCTCATTTTTATTTCCATATCGTGGTCACATGCTATATTTTTCTTTTATTCAGGGCCATTATCCACTCTCTTTAATTCACATTCCTTTCTCACTTTTTATTCATGGTATAATATATTAGCTACTCCTTTGTCTCATGACACAATTTCTTTGCTCTTTTTGCTACTTACCAATCTGTACCTAGAAATCTTAAGTTTTGATCAGTATGCTTAGTTTTTCCAACAGAGAAGCTCAACAATACTAGAGAAAATCTCAATTCTAGAAGCTTTCCCAATAAAATTTATGCAGCTTTGAATTCCCTGGCTGATTTCTAGACATGTTTTTCTTAAATTTTACCTGTCTCTTCAAACTTTCTATGAAAACCATACTATAATCTCTTGGCCATAAAATGCGGTTAGAATACAGTACACATGCAGAAACTCTCACCTCCTCCTGTCTCTGCAGCAGGACAACCTCTTCTCCTTTTGTAGGCTAATTTCCATAGATATGTTCTGAGTTTTTCATTTGTTTATTGTCTTTCCTTGAAAATCTTGTATTTCAAGCATCTGCAATACACTTGTTCTTTCCCTACTCCAAACTATTTAGATTTTAGCACATTTTGTAATACGAGAAGCAATGATCTCCCTCTGCTAAAATTCCCTGTCTCTCATTTCATTTCTAGTTATAACCCTGAACTAACCACTATGACTTGTATTTTTCCAATTAAGCACATTTCAAACCACAATGATAGCCGTTTGCATCTGTAATGTCAAGTTCACTTTTCTGGAAAAAAATAAAAATGCTCCTCTTTTAACAAGCACAATACATTTTTTAAGGACTCTTCTCAATTGATAATTGTGCAGTACTTGACATTATTTTTTCCTTAAAATACATATTTTGATTCTGTAATCACACTCTATCTTATTTTTTCTTCCGTCTCAAAATATTCTCCCTTTATTCCTTTGTCTGACTCCCTTTACACTGTTGAAACAATAAATTCCATTGGCAATTATGTTCATCTCCATGGTTCTCTTTCTACTCTTATTCCAGATGTCCTCTCCTGGCTAGATTGCCCAGTTGCATAGTTGCACTCACCACTGACAAAGAGTAAATAAACATTGACTTTCCAAAAACCTAACTTGACAGCAGAACTCATATATTAAACTATCTTTTAAACAGTTCCAGCTTGATAGAAAAGAAATAAATCAGATTTGAAGTTTCTTTGAATTAAACTCACTTTTCTCCTTGTTGTTGGCAGAGACTTTCTTCCCAACCTCTTGATTCCTGTTGATGCATAAAGAAGGAAATGACGACCTTGGAATTTTGGGGAAGGCAATCCCTACCCTTGATTCCAGTTCATCATTTACTTTGCCAGCAAGATGAAGATGCAGAGCAACTCATAGGATTTAGACTGAGAAAAGTGTTAGTTATATAAAAGTCATTTTGTTTTTTTTTATCATTGGTGGTCTCTCTAAATCTTTTTTTCTCCATAAATCATTGTCTTTCTGTCTTTCTCTGTCTCTTTCTGTTTTACTTTTTATCTCTCCAACACAGTCAAGCCCAGTATGTTTGTCTTTCTACTTCTTTTATTTTTTTATTTTTATTGAGGAGGATTAGCCCTGAGCTAACTACTGCCAGTCCTCCTCTTTTTTTGCTGAGAAAGCCTGGCCCTGAACTAATATCCGTGCCCATCTTCCTCTACTTTATATGTGGGACACCTACCACAGCATGGCCTGCCAAGCGGTGCCATGTCCACACCTGGGATCCGAAGCGGCAAACCCTGGGTCGCTAGAAGTGGATCCTGCGAACTTAACCGCTGCGCCACCGGGCCGGCCCCATGTCTTTCTACTTCTGATGCTACATGGTGAGTAACCCCATTGTTGAACGGCTATGGCTGGTTGAGGAAGTCCCTCTACTTCAATAAGAAGTAGTAAAAAAGCTTATTTTTGCCTGATATTCTAGTATTCTGATTTAATCTGGCTTCTCCAACCTTGTATCAATATACAGGTGTCAGAACAGCTATGAGGAGAACTCTTATTGTGTGTAAACTTACATGGAAAAATTTTCTTATTTTCTCTAGAAAAAGAAAGGATAACGTACTTTTCCTTTAAAGCCAGTCATACCTTCAGTGTCTAAATTATCAGCATATAGTAGATAAATTATAGAATATACTATTACTATGATTGTTTTTGCTACCTTTAACTTAACCCTGCTGCAAAGCTATTATCAGTCATAAGGAAATCTATCTTAGAATTTTAAAAACCAGTTTAGATTCTGGACTTTCTTTTATCCTTCCCTTTGCTTATAATCCTTTTTCCCTTAGGTTTCCTCCTCTACCCAATGTCTTTCCCACCTGACAAATATCAGTTTATTTTTCGACTCTCAGCTCAAGCATCATCTCCTCTGTGAAGTATCTCCTGATGGTCTTAAGCAGAATTCCAAATTCTTCCTTTGTGTCTTCAGCGTAAGATAATGACTATTTTTTGAATGAACCCTAGTGAGAACTAATTACTTTGGCAGTTTAGTTTTCCTGGATCTGTTTAATATCAAAAAGGATATCAAATTTAATGTGTATGCAAATCTATTTGTCCTGCTTCCAAGAGAGTATCTACATGGAGATGGAGTTGTTGGGAATTAGAAAACATGAAGAGACAGTTTAAGAAAAATGCTAAAAATCTGATTTTTTTAGGAT
Organism: Equus przewalskii; assembly: GCF_037783145.1. NCBI lineage: Eukaryota > Metazoa > Chordata > Mammalia > Perissodactyla > Equidae > Equus > Equus przewalskii. Next base: position 73,678,257 of record NC_091836.1, read on the forward strand.
AGGCTTTCTTCGTTTTCATTTCAGCATTATCTTTATATATTCGTCTAAGGCAACAAACCTGTTTTAATTAAAGATCTGAAGAGATTCATCATGGATAAGAGAAGGGAAAAAAAGGTGAAAAATGCTCATTAGACTAAGAGGTACTCAAGACCTAGATAGAATTATGACAACAGAATTATTATTTTCTTTAAAGATTTCTGCTCAGAGTGACCCTTATGAACAATAACAATGTGCAATTCCCCCACACTCTTCTTGAATCCTTTCTAAATAGTTCTCTATCTAGATACCAGAAGCATCTATTAGAACACATACTCATAAGTTTAGTTCTTCAACTTATGTGCATTCACCTACTCATGTGGTGTGGTTATGAACAGTGCAGTTATAAACATGTAGTTCTGAATGAATCACTTTCAAATAGGCAAATATAGATCAGCAGTTGGGCAGGACTATGATGCAATTCTCCTGAGGAAGAGAAAAGTGATGAATTATATTCCCTGTGGTCAATACAACGTAATCTATCTACTTTTATTAAAAAAAAATTGGTTTGAAGATGGGATATAAAAAAATAAATCCAAGGCCCCTTGACCTCTACTCCCTACTCCCTGAATCTTTGTGATGTCTGTTCCTATCCCACAGAGCTTGACAGCAGAAATATCACTGTCTGGCTGCCTTTCAAGCCTAAGTTAGTAACAAACAGGTCAAGAAATGCCATCACATAACATATAATTTTTTTTCTGGCTTTGAATGGATTCTAAAATTGAATATATTGATGGTGGGAAGAAGAAGTCATAACCAATTTTAGGACAACATTTCAAGTATATTCAGACACTCATATCCATTTCATTAAGCTGAAGAAGAAAGGTATAAATGGGTTTTCCAACAAGAGCTGATCTAAATAATTAAACCGTTTGGACCCAAGTATTTTTTCACATGTAAGTGTCCTTTAATTGTAGAAAGCACCCCTAGTGGTAGTCGATTTTGATGAGCTAATTGTAGGCAACTCTCAATATTTAGAATCAGCTATCCAGTCTTCCATTTGAGTTGGTTCATAGAAACATATTACTGTTATTATACCAGCAAACTGTTATTTTAGACAAAACTGAATTAAACTGCTTCCTGATGGCTGTACTCCTTCCAATACATTTATTTAAAATTATTTTATGTAGACTATGCTGTACTATTAAAGTGTGGTTAATATAGATTTTGCTGTTTTAAACAGGAGAAAGTTTGTTGATGTGGAATGGGCACATTTTGCTTTCTGAAGGGAAGATGATTTCCCCATAAATCTATTTTTATTGTTGTTGTTATTATTATTATTATTATTTTCATTTCAAAATCAACCAAACCATAAAGTTAGGAACTCTATAGTTAACATAATCCTTTCTCACTAGAAATAATCTTATTGAACTGGTAATCAATTTACACTAAACTTCTTGATTTCCTGGTCAGTGGAAGATGGAGCATTCAGAATATTCAGAGCTATTTCTAGTACAGTCTTGGGTAACTATACTTCCCATTACTCTTGACTATTTTTTGTGACTCATTTGGGCCTTACTCCTCATATCTTTAAAGTGATGGCATTGGCCTCCTTAATCTTGAAACTTTTAGCCTGTCCTACCATAACTTTCCACCTAAAATGAACTCACCAAAGATCTTCACATACACACAGAAAACCTGAAGACCTTCATGTTCTAGAAATGTGATGGAAGTGGAAGTCTTCATGAGAGAAACTTGATCTTCATTGTTGAAGGCAAAATAGATTATATATGTATTATGTATATATATGTGTATACTACACTCAAGTATACAATTTAGGAATATATAACATCATTTATGAATACATATGAAATATACATATATGCATATTTATATTTCATGTAGTTTATGAAAATCTTGCTTATTACTTTTTCCCACTGCCCATAGTTATTATTAATGGAAACTGAGGACAGTTCTTCAAACACCGTAGATCATACATCTGAATTTACTTCTTTGAATGGAGTGAGGTGATTGAAGGAAGAGGAAAGGCAGCTTTGGAATTAAATAAAGAATGCAAGGAGAATACTCTAAGACTAGAATTGTTGCTTTAACACTCTAAATCTCTCCTCTTTTTGTATGACATTAAACACATTATTTAAATCTAGGATGACACTTGTTTCCATTACGGAAACAATAATTCTTGGAATTATTGAAACAATGAAGTAGTTTATGAAAAGTGTGGGGTATATAGCACTAAATAAATGATAGCTAATATATATATGGATTTGAAAATTTTTAATTATTTGGTGCATCTCATCTTCCACCTGTATATTTATCACTCTGATTTCACATTTCTACAAAAGTTTCAGCAGTTTCTATGTTATGATAAGCTTTTATAAGTATAGGGAATCATTGAAAGACATATACAGAACTAATAAAATTTATCTTTATTTGAGACAGAAATTACAATCCTCCACCTTTTTTTAATGTAAAACCAGTCACAACTCATTCTTGAAATGTTGTCATATTTCTAGGTATGATTTTTCTTTCATCAATCATAGCAAAAAGGCACTTTCCAAAATTTTTTATCTCCATTTCCTTATAGTGAAATAAGAAATTAAAAAACACTGTGAAGGAGAGCACAGAATCCTTCCAGAGCATATTGAATTTTCCCAATCACCTACAGTAATATATTATAAGTAACTTCAATTGCAGATATAAAAAATAATGTTCTGTTGTATTTAAGATTTTCTAAAATATGGAATATTTGTATTTTTATAGATAAAAATGGGATTTGTGTAATGCAATCCCATGTATTTTTTACATATTTCAGTACTTTACATCCTATTTACCTAATTGGCAGATTATAAAAATAAGAGTTAAGGAACCGGCTCCATGGCATAGTGGTTAAGTTCGGCACACTCTGCTTTGGTGGCAGCCAGGGTTCATAGGTTAGAATCCTGGGTGCAGAGCTACACCATGATTCAGCCATGCTGTGGCAGTGACCTAGATGCAAAATAGAGGAAGATAGGCACTAATGTTAGCTCGGGGTCAATCTTGCTCCAGCAAAAAAAAAAAAAAGAGGGAGATTGAAAACAGATATCATCTCATGGAGAATCTTTCTGAGCAAAACAAAAAAACACAAAAGGTAACTCATAAATACCAAAATGCAGATATTCTGACTCTTGATGAGTATAGAGTTGAATGGAAGGAAAAATAATATGTGGGTATAGTAGAAAGCAGACTATAAGACATATGCCACTAGTGTAACATGGACATATAGGAATCTATTTTTTCTGTTAAATGGATGTTGGTTAAGAGAACATGCTTTTTACAAGTTTTTCCCCAAAATCAATATGCAGTCTCACATTGCCGTATTTTTACCCAGAATGGTTTATCTCTCTGAAATGACATGCCTCCATCATGGGTAAAAAATTTAGTTCCCATTGGACTTAACATTCTAACAGAATACTCCCTAACATCTTTGTTTACTTTCCCTTTGCTAACATAAAAACCTACCAATAAGTAAAAGATGAAAAATGGAGTTTATTAAATTTTCCCCATTAAAATTATGCAACATACAGTGAATCAATGTCATCACAAATCCACCAAGGTATTACATGGTAAAGAATTGTCCTTGGTTTACATTAATAACTGTGTGCAGTGGGAAAAAGTAATAAGCAAGGTTTTTATAAACTACATGAAATATATATCTAACATGTATGTATATGTTAGATGTAACATATGTATATTTCATGTGTATTCATAAATGATGATATATATTACTAAATCATAAACTCGAGTGTAGTATACACATATATACACATATATATAATTTATTTTCTTCAATCACTGTTACTTTCTACAATGAAGATAAAGACTGTCTTCAGGCCGGCCCTGTGGCAGAGTGGTTAAGTGCGCGTTCCGATTCTCGGTGGCCCAGGGTTCGCCGGCCCGGATCCTGGGTGCAAACATGGCTCCGCTTGGCATGCCATGCTGTGGCAGGTGTCCCACATGGAAAGTAGAGGAAGATGGGCACGGACGTTAGCTCAGGGTCAGGCTTCCTCAGCAAAAAGAGGAGGACTGGCAGTAGTTAGCTTAGGGCTAATCATCCTCAAAAAAAAAAAAAAAAAGACTCTGTCCTGCAGACTTCCATCACATTTCCCGAACATGAAGGTCTTCCTCAGGTTTTCTGTGTGTATGTGAAGATGTTTGGTGAGTTCATTTTTGGTGGAAAGTTAAGGCAGGACAGGTTCATAATTTCAAGATTTAGGAGGCCAATGCCATCAATTTGGAGAGAGAATGTTCATTACGGATTAAAAAGATAAGTGGAAGCTTATCAAGCAGACAAGGGAAAATAGAATCAAATTCAAAGGTAAAGTAATTTTAACATCACAGAAAACTAAAACCATGTAGTATGATCCCAAAGCTGCTAGAAGATCTGGAACACACAGAAGGGAAGTTGTGGCAAGATTGTGGTCTGGAGAGATTGGCAAAGGTTATAAAGTGAATTAACACTTTTTTGAATAAAAGGCTGCTTTTGATGGTAAAATCTTAAGACTACTAATCATAGTTGCCTTTTGAAGGATAACTGATTTTGTGAGAAGAGGGGGCTTTATAAGGAAAAGCCAGAAACAGGAAAAATAGTTAGGAGGCTATGGCATAGACTATGTGGGAGTTACGGAATATCATACCTAAGGCAGATGGAGATGGATAAGATATGCTATATTTGATGGATATCAAATAAGTCAATTTAGCAAGCTTTAATAGCTGCCTGCTTTCACTATTAAAGTTACAGAGATGGAGATGTCAAGGATAACTCTTTGATCTAAATGACTGACTGATGTTGCCAGCAAATGAGATACAATCAGATGGTAGGGGAGCTTTGAGGAAAAATAGAGTATTATTTGGGATATCTTGAAGTGAGATTATTTATGACATTGATGAACATATATATTTATTTCATAACAGAGAGTATGGAAAGCATCGCATGTTCTGTTAGTGTCATGCTCTCTGAAGTAGCAAATTCCAGGCAAGGGACTCTGCTAACTGATGCAGATGCAGGTTCAATGCCAAAGCCCTGGTGGCAGAAGGAGCACTGCATCTGTATGTTTCAGAAGCAGGTACAATGACGGACCAACAGGGAGCTTGGAGAGTGTAGGCAGGTGTTCTGACTTCCTTGGCAATCTTTCTGCTGAATATAAAGGAATGAACAATCTAATAGGTTTTATTCAAAATAGACTAAGAGGAGATTGAGAAGACTCTTTAGAATGCCATGCTCTTGGAATTGTTCTCTGCAATTCCTTGTGTTCCACATTCTAGTACACTGAAGGGAGCCTGGTCTCTCTTTAAGTCAAAGCTACTTAACATCTTTCTCTTGGTATTATCTAAAAGTAAATTTATTGACAATTAAAGGCATACATTTGTTAATAAGTACACAGATGTATCACAAAACAGTTATTTTTTATCCTAGGTAATTTTATTAGATAGAAATCACGTTTCTAGTTCTAGGTGGATTATTTTGTTTGCTGCACACCTTGTTCTCTGACAAAGTCTCTTAAATTTTTGGTTCTTCCAAAAGGAGGAAAAATCATGGCGCTTGGACAAATCTAGAAAGATATCAAGTACTCTTTTTATTAAACTTAAAAACCTTTCATTTTTTAAACATTTAGAACTCCTAGTTTTTGTTTTGATTTCTTATCAGTTTCTGGGGTTATAGGCCTCACCTGTGATGGAGCAATCCTCTGAGTCTCGGCATTCTAGATAAGGTTTAAAATCTGAAGTCTCCTGAAATATTTTTAATGAATAATTCAAATTTGAATCCTCACTTTCTAACAAGGAAATATCTCAGATATCCATGTAGGCCCAGAGTAGCATATTTTAATAGGAGAATGCACATGTCATAACCAGAAAGTTTTTCTCTACGTAGATAGTATTTGGCAATTCAAACAGAAGCATTGTTAATAGAGGTATTTACTAATATTTATTGAGTTTTCTATCAGCGGAGTTCACGAACAGGAATCTAGATATTGGAAGCAACCAGAGCTTTTTTAAAAAGGCATGTTATGAAAAACGGCGTGCACATTCTAGAATTATGAAACTAGGAGGAAACGGGATCCTAGGAAGGTTAGAGAGCAATTATCAGAACAAATGGACAAGGTCAGAGCGAGATTCCTAGGAAGATACTTGTGGCAATGAGACCTAGAGGACAGGACGGTAGCAGCTCTTCTCTTCATTTCCATTAGGCAGGATGGATACTAAAGCCAGAGGTGAGGCGAGGACCCGAGTGGACAGAACACCAATCAGGCTTATGTTATCCCCCTAGCTGCAAATTTGTCCCTGACAGCAATATTTTAATTATTGCAAAGAAAGGAGAGATAAAGTTTTCAAAAAAATTTTTGAGGGAGGCAGCTAACTTATTTGCAACCTTTTGTTTTCATCACTTAAAATGCTAAATTAGTTTAAATGTAAATCTTTTAAAACAGATTATGTATGGCAACTTTCAGAATGTTGAATAAAGTTAACATTTCTGGAATGACTCAGAAAAACCTTATTACTTCATCCTTAATGCTTGAAATATAGTATATGTTTAGTAAAATTGGATGGATTAAAAAATGTAGTCACATAAGTAGTACTTGTCTTTGAATTACATAGAAAGGCCAAATTGTGAAGATATAACTGATGCTGGGTCGGTGAACCGAAGAGTTGAAAGAAAGATTTCCTGGACTGTCAAGTTCTGGCAGTAGTGCTTTTTATTTAGAGAATAGTGTGGAATAGCATGGGGACAGGACCCATGGGCAGTAAGAGCTGCTGCAATCATAGGTTGAAGGAAGGGTTAAATTTAAGGTGTAGGTATGTGAGTTATCTCTTTATAAGACAAAGGAAAGAATATGTAAAAAAAGTTGTTAAAAATGGTATCAGTGCAGGTGGGGTCTGGCTACTGACTGGTCCTGTAACTTTTAGATAAGAATCAAACAGTATTAGGTAAATGGCTGAAGCCACCACCTTAAATATTATTTTTAGCTAAAGACAAAGGAGGACATTGGGGGTGGAGGGGGAGTCGATCATGGTTGGTTACCACACAAGTACAGTAAACAAGATGCAGATTTAAGTCCTTGCCTCTGGTGTTGATTAAGAGTTTCTAGAGGTAAGGTCATTCTCCCTTTTTCCTGGTACAGAGAGGGAGACACCTTACAGATGGAGATTTCCTTTACAATGTAAATGTCTCTTAACAAAGGGTAAGTGAATTCTACTCCTTCCTGTCTGTAGTTTTTAAAAGTAACCAGTATAAAATAATCCTCATCATAACCACTGCAATAACGTATGTTTACAGAATGTGCATTTAAAATTCTAAAGTATGATTTGCATTGTTCTACTGTTTTCAGCTAATATTCTTGACTTTAAAGATATGCTTTTAATATCCTGTTCATCTTCTGATTGTCTTTAAGACCTTTTCTGAAATAAGAATACACTAACCAGGGTTGAGGGTAGGAGTTTATTATTTTTAGTGTTGTCGACGAAAATAATCCATATCCAATCTATAAATGAAAATTTGGGTGAGTTTATTCTGAACTTAAATCTGAGGATTATAACCCAGGAGAGTCTTTCCACAAAGGAACAGAGCACTCCGAAGAAGTGGGGGTATAGGGTGGTTATATACCCTCAAAGAGGATGTTTCACATAGGATTGAAATGTCCCTTTTACAATAGTCGCGAGACTGCTCTGTCCGCACAGCGATTGATGGAAATACCAGGTAGGTCTGCTGTCTCGGTGAACACAGCAGGGTGGCAGTCTCTTGTCTCCAGCTGGGTGGTCACAGGTGAGCTGGGAGGTGAGTGCAGCAATCAGTTCCTAGCCTAAGGAAAAATGCTAATGTGGGGGGAAGTTGCATCTTTATCACAAGGGCCTTTGTTCTGGCCATAGGAAATGTGTAAGCAGATATGCAATGCGTGCTCAATAGCCAGTCAGGCCCTTTAGGAGGAAAAAAAAGAGAAGTCAGGCCGACTTAGGTTTATACCAAATGGCTTCCTCATATACTCCAATATATCCTATTGCTTGCCATTTTTATTTGTCATTTTCCCCTTTTGATCTCTAATCTTTCGATAGAAAGCATTTATGATCAAATATTGTCCCTCGGTGCCAGGGTGGTTGCTGCCTGCCCTGGGTCCATCATGTCCCTCGGTGCTAGGCTTTTATCTTATTTATTTGCCTAGTCGTCCACGTTGGGGGGAAATAGTGGACAAGCATGGAAGTATGTTTATTAACAGAGGAAGCATTTCATATGTTATGTAATTAATTTAGATTGTTGCACAAACATTGCATATGTGCTTTTCTATGACACCTTGCATTTACATTGTATGATTATAGAACAAGTACAGTTACGATAATAACAGCATTTTTGAAAGGATTAGTCTGAAATGCATCCTTAGTCATAGTCTCTAGCAGAAAAAGAAATTTGTCCACGGTTATAAGACAGATCAACCATCTCAAGCCATCGAGCAATCATTACTCTAGTTTGTATGCTACTCTTACAACACTGAGTAAAGAAAACAACAATTAGTTTGAATATTATGACTAGTACAAGAATTCCAAGAAGTAGTAGAAATAGGAATTCCAATCTGGATTGGAAAAGGGAACTGACACCGGAAGGAAGCTAACCAAACAACTCAAGACTGGGTGTTGGATCGCATAAGGCATCCACTTGCTTCTTCATGTTTTAGCAGAAATGACACATTGGAAGATTCATCAGGTATAAAAACACAGCATTCAGTCTGAATGATTGCACACGTGCCACCTTGGGATGCTGTAAGAATATCTAAGGCCATTCTATTTTGAAGGACAGCCTTTCGTATTAAAGTCACTTCAGTATTTAATGAGACTATTCCTGCTTGACTATCGTTAAGGGCTTCTTGAGTAAATTTAGTCAGATCTTCCATATGTAATAATGACATCTTTTAGCCCCAAGGAAGGAGCAAACATAGCTGCAAATACAGTCATACCAGTGAAACACTGAACAAGCCCATCTGGCCTTAAAGAGAGGGAGATTGGCAACAGGTTTTAACTCAGCCTGACTCCTTCCCTGCTTTTAAAGGAAACTCAGGGTGAAGTGTTTTAGCCATCCAGGCAGTAGCCAAGGCCAAAGATTTGTTCCACATAACCATTGAGTTCCATTAGGAGTCACTCGATAAATTCCTGGCCTTCAAGACCAGTCTATTCCAAATTAATCACTTTAAGTATGATAGCATTCCAAACAATTATAAAATAGGTAAACAGTTTAAGCATAACAAAGGTTTAAATGAGGAGATATAAGGTTGGGAATACAGGCCTGGTCCGGAGTCTTGGGACAGCTGTCTACAACAGATGTCGTCTTCTTCTCCTCCTGGTTTGGTCCTTTTCGACAGGGCTGCAAACAGTCTTATTTGATGTCTCTTTCAATACATAAATTCTTCAGGTTACAGTCCATGATCCTTAAGTTCTGGGACTTCTCTGTGAAAGAATCAGCTACAAATCTTTCATTTCTTTTAAGCACCACAATAAGACCATGAAAACAATGTAATACATCCCTTAAGCAAAGCTGGTTCATATATTTCTTCATTTAATTGCATAGGCTGTTGTATTATTTAAAAAGGAGACAGCCGATGTTTACAAAAAGTATAGATCTAAGATTAAAGAGCACTAGCATAAGAGCTTTTGGCCGTGAGAGAGTAAATGTTTCTGAAAGCTTGCCAATTAACTTTTGGTTGTGCCATTAGTTCCTTTTACCAATACTGAGAATTGAGGATGGTAGGCACAGTAGAAATGCTGCAATATTGGCCAAACATTACAAATAGATTTGAGTTTCCCCAGTCACTGCGTAACTCGTGAGGAATTCCTCAAACAGGAATTATTCTAATAGTAATTTACCTACTGTTAAAGCCATTGCTCTTCTGCAAGGAAAGGCCTCAAAACAATGTGAGGACATACAGATCATTACAAGATATGTTTATCCTTGAGATGGTGGCATTTGGACAAAGTCCAATTGTCATACCTCAAAGGGTCCCTTAGGAAGGGAAAGTGCCCTTGTGACCCATGGAGTGGGTTTCTTATTGGGCCCGAACCACATCTGCGAGGGGGTGTCAAAAATTCCCCCTTTTGACTGCCACATCTGTTTCTCTTGTTCTGTGGCAATTTCTTGAGCCTGTAGAAGGAAATCTTTTACTGGGTTAGCAGAGTTAACAGAAAGTAGCAGGCATTCTTGAGGCTAGAGAGTGTAACATCCTCACCTACACTTAAGTAAGACTCATTTGTAAACCAAATTAAACAATAGAATGCAGTCATGGTCTTCTCTCCCTTGTGACGTTGGAAGCAAGGTAACAAGGTTAATGGTTGGAGCAAATTATAAATTAGTTCCTGCGTCCAGGGGGCAGGCAGTCAAGAAAACTTGTAGATGTCAGAGTCAAAGCATCTTTTTGCAGCTTGAAAGGTCTCTGATGATGTCATCGGGCATTCAGGTATCTTTCTGAGTGGCTTACAGCTTACACAGCAACAGACAGGAATCTCTCTTAAGTTTCTATCAAGTTGTTCAGCTTCAGTTTGCAAGGTTTCAGGAAAAAGAGCATGATCAATTCTCAATGATTCCAGATGAAAATGAGGTAAAAATTGAAAACATTAGTTTGGAAGTTTGTAACCAGATATTTCAGTAGAAGAATTCAGGATGCAGTTCAGTTCACAGGTAGAAAAAGCCTCAAAGACAATTAACAGAACTAGGATCTAAATCCACAAATGTGCATTATAATTTTTCACTGAAACAATTCTTCTCTCTAAAATCACCCTCATTTTTACCAAAGATAGTCAAGTTAAGACTAATTGGTTTGCCAAAATAAGTTTAGTTTCAAGAAACTTGGCCCGATTATTTACATAAGTGCAGCAAGAATAGCAATTGATCATATAGGCTCTTAAATCTGCTTTGCTGGAATTTTTTTATGAGGAATCTCAGATTGAACTTTAAAGACTTCTTGAGGCCAGAAAAGCCAAGCCAAGGATTTGTGCCATGAGGCCTTGCCTGCAATACCTTAGATTTGGGTGACTTTCTCTCCTTTCTTGAGATTCCCCAGAATATTTCGAGGTTCATTGCACCTGCCAGATAAGCAAGCTTCCTTACTTACCAGGTAAGATTGCTGGAATCTCTCTCTGTAAAGCAAGGTACCAGGCCCATATTTCCAAGTGGCTTTATTTCCAGAAAGTCAACCTTATTCCTCAAAGGCAGTATTGTCATATCTGAGTCTGTATCTTTCTCTCAAACATGACATTCCAGTCAAAGTTTTGGTAAGATAACAAATGTGTCCTGTTACAAGGAGAACAGATTCTTATTGAACTTATGCAAATAACTATATTGCCACGAAATAACCATACTCACTCACAAAGAGTTTCCAAATTCTGGAGGGATCAGGTAGGGAGAAAAAGACAAATGTTTCAGTTTTGCTCACAAAGGTATAATTTCACTGATTGCTATAAGACATGGTTAGCATAAGAGAAAAGATTTCCTTAAATCTGAGAAAACAAAACAACACATCAAAAACAATATTTCAAACAAAAGTCGTAAAAATTATAATCATCCTCAGTTCATTCAGTCTTGTATAACTGGTTCTTGATCTTAATCTCTGTTAGCAGTTTTGTTTTTTAACATTAAAACTCATTTGCTTAATTGGATTTACTTTAATCTCAGTCTACTTGACCAGGCATAAAACTCCTTTCAGAATTTCTCCTTCACAAACCTTCTACAACTTTCTTTTTGCCTTCAGAATTTGTCCCATGCTTTCTTTCTTCCCTTCTAGTACATTAGGACAAATCTATCTTTCTTAACCAACCAAACAAAAATATTTCGGTTCTTTATACCTTCTTTACTGAAAACTTACATTTTAACTTTCCTTGAATGCAGAGCTGTTTTCCTTATTAATTTCCAATAGTGTTAATTAGAACTTTTAACCATTAACAGACAAAAGGTAAGCAATTATGAATTGTCTTTTATATCAGCATTCTAAACACTTCATAATTTCTAGAAACACGCTGCTTCACAATAAAACACAAGGCACGCTTTTTAACAGACCCAAATGCTTTTAGCCTCTTTACAATAAGAAGCCAAAAGTAAATAGCTTAGGTACATTTAGCAATAATGTTTCAGTGTTCTATCCAATTCAAAAACGACCCAGATACTCAGGTTTTTATCATTTAACTTAACTTGGCAAAACTCAAGATTATTACCAAAAAGAATTTCGAAGCATTTTTTTTCCAAGTATACAGACCATAAAACAGTTATTGTACCCACTTTTATCTATTTAAACCGTTTGTTTCCAAGACTTATGTTCAGATTACCTACGAAAACCTCGTGAGACATTAGACAAAACTGGTCCTCATTTAAAGCTATTATTTTGCTGACGAATTTCTAACTGACAACATGAACTTATTTGACTAGTAAACCCAAGCTGCATGCCTGCATCGTATGCAAATACCGACAACTCTGACAACAAGACTATTTTCAATCAAACCAACAAACTTAAACAAGCTTTCATTTACCAAAGGTTAATTCACATCACGTTAACTTGAAAGACATTGGATTAATTTCTACTACATTTAGAATTTATGTACGCACTTACTTTAAGCCAAAACTCTTGATTTCTCAGAAACTGGGTTTTAATTCAAATTACATTCCAGGTTGATCTACCTGTCCAACTGCATCACAAAGGCACAGAGAAACCCAAGTTTTCGATTTTACAGAAGGTCCAGGTTCTGGTCAGGTCCAGCCTGAACTTAACCTCAACTTGGTGACAACAGAAGAGATGATGAGCAAAACAGACAAAGAAAAGAAGAGATGAGATCAGACCTCGCCCTCATGGTCTCTTCCAGAGGGTTATCAAGATAAGAGTCACACAACAGTTCCCATGCTGGGCACACAACCCCAGCAGGACAGTTCACAGAATAAATCACAGGTCTCCTACCCTTATAACTGACTCAGTAGGTGACTAAAATACTCAATGAGTCAACTGTCAAGAGAGGGCACCCCACTTAGGGTTGCTGGGGTGATCAGGCCCAGAAACCCAAAGTTGGGGCTCCCAGGGGTGGAGCCTTTTACTCCTTAAATATTTCTTTGTTTCCCAGTTGCAAAGCTAAAAAGGAGGCGAAAATGGCCATTGTAACTCTAAGAGAGATGAAGACATTTGGGTTAGTTCTATTCAGAAAAACTCTTTGTAAGCGCTTACTTTAATAGAAGGAATAGAGCTCTTTAGAAAAGAAGGAGATGAACTCTGAGATTCCAAAGGCAGCTGCAGAGGAGATGGAAGGGGTAAACGGGGTGGGACGGTTTCTGAATTCTTATCCTTTTTTAATTCAGTTACAGTCTCTGCCAATTTATGGTTAGTCTCCTGTAAAGAATTCACTTTATCATTATTACATTTTGAAGCCTCTAAATGCCAATCATAATAAGCTTCCCATTCTTTTGCTTTAGTTTTAGAGCCAGCTCTTTCTACTTGTGCGCGCAAATACAGTAACTTTGAGATATCGAACGTTCCCCACTTTGGCCACTTAAGTTAATCCTTCCCATTTTGTTAGATACTTGCAAGCATTGTTGCCACACAGCAAACCAGCTGGAGTTCCATTGGGAGGTCGTACATCCGGGAGCTGGCAGGCTTTAAAAAGCACGGTTTTCCCATTTTCTTTTTGCTTGTCTGTTTTTGTTTTAAATAAAGTCTGAACAACTTCTAAGGACAGTGTAGTGGGTGAGAAGTGTGCTGCTTGTGAGTGTTACTCCCCATAGAAAGGTCGTAAACACTCTCTTACGTGCCTCGGTTTTTCCCTCCGGCCGCCTAATACTGCCGTGGGAGCTCGGAGCGCTGGTGACCAGCCCTTATGTGTGCGTCCCTGGACGAGCCTGTAAATTACCGTGAATGAGAGTGGAGTTCCCTATGGGACCGCTGCACGTCGCGAGGATTGATCCTCTGACACTCCCGCTGAGGTCATTAGTCACCTAAGGGCGCCTTTTGGTAAAGGCCGGGAGGAGCAAGTGTCCCTTTTCTTCGGAGCTGAAGACATTCAGTCTCTCATTTCTCTATCAAGCAGTTTGTTCAGACTCTATAAACACAATACTTTCCAATTCAAAGCCAAATTAAAAGGACAACCAACCCAGCTCACTCCAAGCTCCTCTAAGCCCCTGAGGCTTAGGAATTTTCTCTAGGTTTTTCTCCACCTAGGAACTGTACCGGTACCCCTCAAAACCTCTAGTCTTAAGACCTTACCCAGCTCATATAAACTCTTGGACCGTCAATTTAAAATAAGGAGGTCCGAGTTTCAGGAGAACTCACCAAGGTCACCTGAATAATGTAGTGATCCGGGGGGCTCAATGGGCCCTTATTGGTACCGAATGCCGGTTCAGTGTAGATTCCAGGTGGCCTCCGGTGGGTGTCTCTGAAATCCTGCCAACTACGCCAAGAACTGTCGACGAAAATAATCCATATCCAATCTATAAATGAAAATTTGGGTGAGTTTATTCTGAGCTTAAATCTGAGGATTATAACCCAGGAGAGTCTTTCCACAAAGGAACAGAGCACTCCGAAGAAGTGGGGGTATAAGGGTGGTTATATACCCTCAAAGAGGATGTTTCACATAGGATTGAAATGTCCCTTTTACAATAGTCGCGAGACTGCTCTGTCCGCACAGCGATTGATGGAAATACCAGGTAGGTCTGCTGTCTCGGTGAACACAGCAGGGTGGCAGTCTCTTGTCTCCAGCTGGGTGGTCACAGGTGAGCTGGGAGGTGAGTGCAGCAATCAGTTCCTAGCCTAAGGAAAAATGCTAATGTGGGGGGAAGTTGCATCTTTATCACAAGGGCCTTTGTTCTGGCCATAGGAAATGTGTAAGCAGATAGGCAATGCGTGCTCAATAGCCAGTCAGGCCCTTTAGGAGGAAAAAAAGAGAAGTCAGGCCGACTTAGGTTTATACCAAATGGCTTCCTCATATACTCCAATATATCCTATTGCTTGCCATTTTTATTTGTCAGTGTTCACAAGAATTTTGCTCACATTAAAGCTTCTTGCATTTCTTATTCTGCATTCCTGATTATCTGTTGCCTATTCACTAGTATATTGTTAAAGTTACAATTGTCTTTTGTATAACCTGATTATTATTGTGCGCGTGTGTGTGTATGTGTACTTCTTTATGTATTTCCACACTGGATCAAAAATTCCCTGAGAACAATGGCCTTTGCCTTAAGACTGTCTAAATCACACAACCCTGAAAAATCTTAGGCACAAAGAAGCAGAAATTTTATCACTACCTGCTTACTTAATAGATAATAAAAATGAAAGAGTAGAGTAGAATAAATCTGCACAGAGAGGGTAAAATTTTAAAAGAACTTAATTCAGTCTTTTTATTTGCAGATGAAGATAATGGGTTCAAAACTGTGAAGTGATTTACCCAAGAGCTTATGGAAATTTTAGAGAAAAGCCAGCACTTCAGAGAGGCTGTTAGAGAGTGTCTGAAATCTTCATACAGAGGACCATGGAAGAATCACTCTGTCATTCTGCTTTCTGCCCACAGGGGATTAGCCTGGCTACTGGGTATATGAGCAGGTGAACTCTCCAGTTTTAACACAGCAGACAATGCTACACGTTGCTACATCTCACCGTTCTTCCTGGTGGGTATTCATGGTTTGCAAGATTTTCACTGCTGGATTGGCTTCCCTGTGTGCCTTCTGTTTGCCCTGACCCTGCTAGGGAACAGCCTAATCATCATTACCATCAAATTAGAGCTAAGCCTACACCAGCCAATGTATTTCTTCCTTTGTGTTCTGGCAACAAATGACATGGCTCTTGCCTCTTCCGCAGCCCCCATGATGCTTGGCATTTTCTGGTTGGATGCTCACAGGTTTGATTTTAATATTGAATGTATCTAGCACAAATGTATTTTATCCACGCATATTGCATATTTGAGTCAGCAGTCCTACTTGCTATGGCCTTAGACTGTTTTCTAGCTATTTGCATCCCACTGTGTTATACCACCATCCTGCCAACACCAATGGTCATTAAAATGGGTCTAGGTGGTGTGACCCAAGCTATCCTTATGGTTTTGTCCTGTCCACTTCTCATTAAGAGGCTACCAGATATGACATATTACACCAAACATGTCATTAATCATGCCTATTGTGAGCACATGGCTGTTGTGAAGTTAGCCAGTGCTAACACCCTCATTAACAGAGCATATGGAATCTCTGTAGCCCTTTCGGTGATGGTATTGGACCTAGGGCTCATAGCCACATCCTATATCAAAATCTTCCAGGCAGTCTTCCGGCTCTCCTCCCAGAATGCCCGCTCTAAAGCACTGAGCACCTGTGCTGCCCATGCCTGCACTATACTTGTCTCCTACACACCTGCACTGTTTAGGTTCCTAACTCACCACATTGGCAAGAAGGTACCTCCAAGTGTCCATATAATTTTTGCAAGTTTGTACCTTGTGGTGCCTCGCACAATCCCCTGGTGTATGGTGCCAAGACCAAGCAGATTCGTGACCGAGTGGTTGGTCTCTTCTTCCCAAACAAGGAAATTTATGAAAATTAAAATACTTAAATACAAACCTTGGTTGTTAGTATCTGTTTTATGAAGTCAGAGTGCATTAACCATGGGTGCAAACTTGTCCCCAACATGCTGTTTCTCAATTCAGCTATGCCTTATTTAACAGAAATATTAGTTGCTGCACAGTTATTTCTTTTCTCTATTTTCAATCTTTTATATATTTTCCCTTCTTTCTTTTAGAAATAAGGTGATGCATTTTCATGGGACACTTTCAGTAAATGTTGGCAATAGTTATTTATTACTGACATTGTTTCATATTCTATATTTATTCATAACATTTTCTAACATCCACAAATGTGAAATGGCTAGTCTAATTATTGAAACAATTTAAAACTTCTCAATACTTTGGACTATGCAATTTATAATAACAGGGTTTGGTTTTTTTTTTTTCATTTTGAATTGTTTTATGCTGTGTTTAATAATTCTGGAGTAAAAACTAATTTTTTCAAGTTTTTTTACTTATTATAAGAGGTATAATAATGGTTTAATATTCAAATAGTGGTCACTGTGTGTTTGTCTGTTTACTAAGCCTCTGACATGCAATTATTCCTTTAGTCCACAGAACTATACTATGAGATAGGTGTTGTTATTATTCTCATTTTATCAATCAGGAAACTGAGACACTTATTGGTTATAGAAGTTGCACAAGGTGGCTCAGCTAGGAGATGGCCATGTCAAATTTGAACCCAGGGCCTCTGGGGTTAGAATGCATGCTCTGTACCACGTTATATTGTTCACCATGACAGCAGTCTCATACTAATTATTCACTTTAAGAATACGGAAACTTATCTATCTAAATATTTTATATTTTATACTCCTACATCTGTTCTTCTTTTAGATATTGTGGCAGATTTTTTGTGTCTCCCTCAAACCTTTCATACCTTATAAATTTTATGATAGTATTTTGGCAAACCTCCAAGCAAAACTTACTTCTGTTTTACTAGAGAAATGTCCAATCAGTGCAGCCAGGTAACATTATGACTATAATCTTCAGACTTGAGTAAAGCTAGAAGAGTCTGAAAATCCTACTTATCCACATGCAGTTCCCTCTTCTTTAGCTTCAGAGAATATCAAATTTTCAATCACATTCATTAAGTGCTGCAACTGAAAACCATTCACTTCTTAATTAAGAATATGAGTTTATTATGCATGGAGCACAGAGGAAACTACTTCAAGCATATCTGTCAATGCTGTGTGCAAAACATCTGTTTACTTTCAGGTCATTTCGTGAGATGAGCCTTCATGGAGATGAAAATTGTTGATTTTCGACCAACGATGGTATATATTTTTCAAATATTTAATGGACATCTGTATGTTTTCAGTTGAATTAGCTCCTCAAATCTTTGACTTTTTATATATTTCTGCAATAGTCACATTCCTGTTTATTGATGACTGTATATGTACCTTATTAACTTTTGTATGTCTTATATTGCAAGTAGTTGTGTTTCCTTACAGTAATGTAATTCTTCCGTTTATTCAATAAGTAAATCTTGAATGGCTCTATCAGCTATTTTAGAGCTAGAGTTCTGGGAAGAGAAAAGCCAAGTTCAAACACTGCTTTCATCACTAATAGCTGGGTGAGTTTCATTTTTAACTTTGTAAATTTTGAGTTTCATCTTTGATTAAATGTTGAAAACAGTTTTTATACTTTATAGTATCAGATTAAGATTAAATGAGGTAATGAATAAAACACAATCATGACAATAGTCAGCAAAATCTTCTTCCATATATACCAGTGTCAATGTAATGATAGGCATTGGAAATATGAAGACCTAACTGACTTTTGCTAGTTGCAAAGGTATTTTTCCAAATGCCTAAATAGAACTCCCAACTGGATAGCCCTACTAGGAGATCTCATTTCTTTATTCAGCATGTCCAAACGTAGACATTTTGTACTTCTTCACCCACCCAAACCGTCCTACAAAATTTCTTATCTCAGTGAATAACACATCAAGTCACTGAAATCAGTACAAGAGAATCAATTAATTGATAGATTTAGAATTTATTAAATGTCAAATATATACCAAAAAATACATGAAAAACTAAATAGTAAATAAAATGAATTAAGTAAAGAGAAAAACTCTGATATCTAGTCCAGGTAATGAGGAAAAAGATAAAGTCAACGTAATGTAGTTTAAAAATTGTGTGGATGATCATAGAACACCAAAAATAACTCTGTTCAAGAAAAATTTCTAATTAAGGCATATTGAAGGAGATATCAAGAACAGACTGAGTTGAGTCTTAAAGAAAGATGATAATATCACCAGGTAACAGGGCAAGGGTTTCCAAGAAGAAGTAACATCACAATGGAATTGAATAGACATAGTAAGAAAAGTGAAAATATATCCAGAAGAGAGTGATGTCATAAAAACAAAAGGATAATAAAGCTTCAAGGAAAAACATAATTAGGAAAGCAGCAGGGACATCCAATAAGGAGAGATCTGGCTTGTGGCACTATGAAGGTCATTGGTCACCTTAGGAAATAAAGGACAGTGCAATGGGAAGGATGGAAGGACAATACTATCTTGCATACAATGAAGGACCTTGGCTCTAGGTGATAAATCTAATCCAAAGCCTGAACTTGTTTAATTAAATGGTCACACTTATTTTGCACTTATGGAGCCTAATGCTACTTTTGATCAACCACGCAGAATGCCAATCTGTTAGGTCCATGGGACAACCTATAGCACACCGGCTAAATCCAGCTTGCTGTCTCTTTCTGTAAATAAAAGTTTATTGGGGCACCACCATGTCCGTTAATTTATGTATTATCTATGGAAGCTTTTGCCCTGTGGTG
This sequence comes from Equus przewalskii, assembly GCF_037783145.1. Classification (NCBI taxonomy): domain Eukaryota; kingdom Metazoa; phylum Chordata; class Mammalia; order Perissodactyla; family Equidae; genus Equus; species Equus przewalskii. The sequence goes on from NC_091836.1 coordinate 73,697,628, forward strand.
TCAAAGTTAAATAATTAGGACAAATATCAAATGATCAAGAAAGCTTAAAACATTTACTGTCTGTCTCTTTACATAAAATGTTGCCTGATCTATAATTTAGAGCAACAATTCATTACATTATAATGATTTAGTCATTATATTCTTATACGATTGTCTTTATAGAACTGCCTTTAAGTTGTAACTTCTATCAAAATTTTCTATAAGAACCATGTGATAAAAGCCACAAAAATATTCACAGCTAAATTCTTGATAAGATATAGGTCTACTTTATCATTCGGTGTTTTCTATATATACACATTCATGTGTGAAATTTATTTTATAGTTTAGTTCCAAGAACACAGAAAAAATTCAGTGACCAAAACAGGCACATATAATACAGAAACAAAGTATTTCCTTTGAGGAGTTAATAGTTCTTCCCTTTAACTGATAGTTATGACATGTACTTTAAAATTCATTGTATTTGGATATCAGATCTTAGCTCAAACAAAGTAAATATGTAAATCACTAATGAAAATATATTTATTTCATTCATTGTCCATAGAAATATTATAATTATGGTTCAAATGTATATCTATTTATCTAAATCCATCTGTCAACCTATCTTATATCTATATTGAGACATATGAATATATGTAGTAATCTGTCGAGGCGTTTAGCAGAAAAAATTGGGATTACAACACATGCAATAATTTTGGTTTCAGTTCTATCGCATAAAAACTTGGAAGTCATGACTCCCATCCTTAATAGCAAGGAAAACTGAAGAAATTAAAAAATCAATGACTTTTCTTCTATTCCTCAGAGAAATGAGTTTTCAGGACTAACTACTACCCCCAAATTTTGAGAGTCAGGCAAACACAGAGAATCATAGACAGCATCAGCCTTCTTGGAACAGACACCACTGGAAACTTTAACGGTCTTGCCCTACAAGAATGTTAAAAGAAATTCTTCACATACATTCAAAAATATATAGCTCAGAGACTCAAATCTACATAGAGAAAGATTATCTGAAAAGAATAAATGAGGATAAAATAAAATATTTGATTTTCTTATTCTTATTTAATGTGATAGATAACACATTACTCAATGTAATATTAGTAACTGAATGTTAATTGATTATGGGATGTGGATAAATGAAACGGATGGCAGGAATGTTTAAGGGCTGGGAGGGAGTAATTGGAAAATCTCCATCATAAGCTACCGGAACTGCCTGTGAAGCAGTACAGCGTTATTTTTTAATTTGGCTTATATTAGCTGTAAATGTATATTTAAAACTCTAGAGAAAATATTAAGAATTTTTAAAGGTGTACAATTGACACTCTAAGACTGGAGAGAAAATTGAATCATAAAAATATTCAATTACATTCATGGAACATAAACAATAGGGAAGGAAAAATAAAAAAAGAAGGAACAAATGCAATGAATAGAAGACAGTTACAAACATGGTAGATAGTAATCCAACTACATTAATATTCACTTTAAATGTGAAGTGCCAAAATATACCAAATAAAAGACAGATTTTCAAAGTAGATAAAAAACCAGGACCCAGCTATGTATTGTACAGAAGAAACCCACTGAAATATATAGAAACCTATAGGTTAAAAGTAAAGGTAAGGAAAAAAAATCTCTTGCTCTTTCTGTTGCGAGAACTTAAAAGAAAGACTGCCAAGTAGCAAGGAGCATACCCAGGGCCCAGTTCTTCGTTTCTAAAACTATTTGCCAATAAAAAGAACAAAACTTCTTAGAGAAATGTCTAATTCTAGAACTGGTACAGAAAATATCCAAGATGAGCCTGGAGCATCTTCTAATGCCATGAAATAGGAAGTGGTACAAACATACCACACCACACAGACACACAGACACACACACACACACACACACACACACACACACACACAGAATGAGTGTTAAGGCAAAGAGGAATGAAAGCCAAATGAAAGAGCTCCTAATGGTCAAACTGGAACAACTTAAGCAATAAAATAAAGTAACATTGAATCATAACCCAAATGATAATAAAAATACCCTTAAGTCCATACTGATATAAATCATTGAATAAATTAATAGGTGGGGGAGAATAAATCCATCTGCCATGTAGAAGAATTCCAAATAACTTACTAAATTATGTAGCTACTCCACCCTCAAGGAGGAGGGACAAAATCCCTACTCCTTAATTGTGGGTTGCTTGTGGTGACTTCCTTCCCAAAAGTACAGTATGGAAATGGGAAGTTTTAAAAAATAATTCCACAGCTTAGAAATCTGACAATTACTACTTCAGACAAGTGATCAAGGTCAGCATACACAGGGGATAAATCATGTTGATAGTATGTTCCCCTGATATGATGTGATTGAAATGGCACTTTAACATCTATAATCTTCCTCCCCAAGCAAATAATCGCAGTTTAATCATGAGAATAGCAACAGATAAATTGTAATAGATAGGCTTCCTAAAAAATACTTGAATAGTACTCTTTGATACTGTAAAGGTCATTAGAAATAAGGAAAGTCTCTGAAATTGACAGCCAAGAAGAGCTTAAGGAGACATGACAATTAATGCAGTGTGGCATCCTGGGTGAGATCTTGGGAGAAAAATAGCAAACTAGGTAAAATTAAGAACTTTGAATGAAATTTGGATTTTAGTTAATTATAATGTATCAATATCTGTTCACTAATAGTAACAAATATATCATAATAATGCAAGATGATAATAAGAAGGAAAACTGGGTGTGGGGGTCTATAGGAACTCAGTACCATATATTCAAATTTCTGGAAACCCAAATCTATTTTAAAAAATAAAACATATAAAAGTACTTTCCAATACAAGATTAAAAATCTAAACCTTCTTAGTACTTAGATCATCATAAAACAGAAAATAACTTGATTTGAACCATGATGATAATTAGAATGATGATGATGATTATGATGAGAAGGGAGTGGTTGAGGAAGATCGCTGCAATCAAAATTAGAAGACAAAAAATTAGTTAGGTCATTATCATTGAAATTATCTACTTCAGATTGAATTTATTCTGTTGTTAAAGAACTCCATGCACTTCATATTTTTAATCAGAGGCTAACCATTTACATTTAGGTGTGTTGGACATTTTCCCCACTGAAGAATGGGGAAAGAGCTTCACTGACTGAATTACAAGCCAGACTTCATGATTTCTGTGTTTTATGTCATCTTTTGAGAAAGTTATTCTGAATCCATAAAAATTGAAATTGTTTAAATAGGAATTAGAGCTTAACAGTCTTGAATGGAAACTTACAACTCTATACTTCACTACAAAATGAACTTGAGGGAAGCACACACTCTCACCAAGGACAAATGTTTCACAGAGTGAAATTTTGTTATTTGATATGAAAAGCTATAATGAAAAATCAAGAAGGATTCTTAGCATAAAAAATCTTGGATACTCTATCCCGAATCTGTTTTGTCTTCACACCATAAACAATAGGATTGAGCAGAGGTGGGACAAGTAGGTAAAGGTTGGACAGAAGAATATGAATGCAGGGTGGAATATGGAACCCAAACCTGTGTGTAAAGAAGGAGAAGAAACCTAGGAGGTAAAACTCAAGGAAGACACAAATGTGGGCAATGCAGGTGTTAAAGGCTTTGAGCCTAGCTTCTTTCAGAGGCAGATTGAAGACGGTAATAAATATTTGGAAGTAGGAGAGGATGATAAAGACTATGTCCAATCCAAGTATACTGAAAGCCACAAACAGACCATAAATCTTGTTGATTCGAACATCTTCTGCTGCCAACTTCACAATGGCCGTGTGCTCACAGTATGAATGCGATACGACGGTGGTTCGATAGTATTTCAGGCGGCACTTGATGAGGATGAGACATGGAGCTGAAAGGAGGGCTGCTCTGAGTGTCACTCCAACCCCAATCTGAGTGAGAAGTTGGTGGGTAAAAATAGTTGCATGTCTCAGAGGATCACAGATTGCCACACAGCGGTCCAGGGCCATGGCCAGCAGAATACCTGACTCAATACACTGGAAGGTGTGGACGAGCCACATCTGCAAGAGACAGACGTCAAAGTATATATCTGGCGCATGAAACCAGAATATCCCTAGCATTTTTGGTAAAATACAAGTACTGAGAGCAATGTCTATTGTTCTAAGCATTGCCAGGAAGAGATACATGGGCTCATGGAGTCTCTGCTCAGATTTGATGATGACCAGGAGAAGAAAATTCCCAAGCAGAGCAATGGTGTACATGGCACAGAAAGGAATCCCAATCCAGCACTGCACAGACTCCAAGCCAGGGATCCCAATTAGTGTCAGCACTGAGGGCATGAAGACTGTGCTGTTGAACTTGAACATGTTGGCTTAGAGCTGCCTGATTAATGATTCGAGTTTTGTGTTGGGTTTCTCTTTTCTGCTAGTATTTGTTCTCACCTAGATTTATAGAAATTTTGAGAATTAGAAGTTGAATGTGGCTTTAAAGGGCATTTTTCAAGCCTACATGTTCCTGATGATGTAAGTCGAGGAATGCATATACAGATTCCCAAAATTCTCTCTCTCTCTCTCTTTTAACACAAAGGCAAACAAATACACATACAATTCAATATTCATAGGAGATCCACACACAATTAGTGTTTCACACCCCTCGGGCTATAATCAACAAGAGAAGAGATAACAAGTGTTGGAGAGGATGTAGAAGAAAGGGAACCCTCATACACTGCTGGAGGAATGTAAACTGGTGCAGCCGCTATAGAAAACAGCATGGAGATTTCTCAAAAAATTAAAAATAAAAATATCTCTTATCCAGCTATCTCTTTACTGGATATGTGTCCAAAGAACATGAAATCAATAATTCAAAGAGATTTATGCACCTCTATGTTCATTGCAGCATTATTCACAATAACCAAGCTGTGGAAGCAACCCAAGTGCTCATTTATGAATGAATGCATAAAGAGGATGTGGTGTGTGTATATATATATATATATATATACACACACACACACACACACACACATACATATATATATATATATACACACACAATAGAATAATAGTCATAAAAAAGACAAAATTGTGCTGTTTGTGACAACACTGATTGAGGCTATTATGCTAAGCAAAATAAGATAGAGAGAGAAAGACAAACACCGTATGACTTCACTCATATGTGGAATATAAACACATGGGTAAGGAGAACAGATTAGTGGTTACCAGAAAGCAAGGGCATGGCAGAGAAGGTGAAAGCGGTAATGGGACACGTGTATGGTGATGGATAAAAACTAGATGATTGGTGGAGAATACGGTGCGGTCTATACAGAAACTGATATATATTAATATACACCTGAAATTTACACAATGTTATAAGTCAATATAACCTCGATGTAATATTAAAAAAAAAAAGACTTACTATAAAGCTACAGTGACCAAGATAGTGTGGTAGTGCAGAAGAATAGACAAATTAATCAGTGGAACAGAACTGAGAGCCTGCAAACAGACACATACACACATACAGTCAATGGATCTTTGACAAAGGAGGAAAGGCAATTTAATGGAGAAAGAGTAGTGTTTCAACAAATGGTGCTGGAACAAGTGCACATCCACATACAAAAATAAATGAATCTAGACACAGATCTTACACCTTTCACGAAAATTAACTCAGAAAAGATCATAAACCTCCTTGATTTAAAATGGAAAACTACGCAAGTTCTCAAAGATAGCAAAGGAAAAACTTTAGGAGACCTTGAGTTTAGCAATGACCTTATAGTTAACACCAGGCATATTATCCCTGAAAAAAGAAATTGAGAAGCTGAACTTCATTAAAATTGAAAAAGTTTGTTCTGTGAAAGACACACTTAAGAGAATGCAAGCATATACCGAGAACTCTTGAAACTCAGCAATAAGAAATAAACAACTCAATTAAAAATCTGCAAAAAATCTGAACAGACACCTCACCAAAGAAGATATTACAGGTGTCGAATAAGCACATAAAAAATGTTCAACATCATATGTCTTTAGGGAATTGCAAATTAAATCAACAATGCAATACTGCTATACACCTATTGGAATAGCTAAAGTTGAAGACTCTGATATAACAAATGCTGGTGAGGAAGTGCAGCAATAATAATTCTCATGCATCAATGGTGAGGATGCAAAATAGTACAGCTACTTGGGTCAATAATCTGGCAGTTTCTTACAAAGCTAAACATACACTTATCACACAGTCCCTCAATTGTGCTCTCAGGTGTTAACCCAAATGAGTTCAAAATTTACGTCTACACAAAAACCTGCACATGAATATTGATAGCGTCTTTATTCATGATTGCTAATCCTTGGAAGCCATCAAGATGTCTTTCAACAGGCAAATGTATAAAGAAGTTTTGGTACATCCATAGAATGAAGGATTATTCAGTGATAAAAATAAATGAACTATCAAGTTACAAAACCTTAAACGCATATTGCTAAGTGAATGAAGCTGTCCTGAAAAAGCTACATACCATGTGATTCCTACTATATGATATTCTGGAAAGGTAAAACTATAGAAACAATAAAAAGATTAGTGTTTGCCAGGGTTTCAGGGAGAAGGGACAGGGATGAATAGGTGAAGCACGAGACATGTAAGTCAGAGGAACTATTCTGTATGAAACTCGAATGATGGAAATATGACATTATACATTTGCCCAAACCCATTGAAATGTACAACACAAAGAAAGTGCTCTAATGTAAACTATGCACTTTAATTAATAAGAAAGTATCAACTTGCTCATCTATTGTAGCAAATGTACCACACTAATGCAAGATGTTAATTGTCAGAGAAACTGCAGGATAGGAGAGAAAGAGAGTGTATATGGAAACTCTGTGCTTCCTGTAAAACTTTTTTGCAAACTTAAAACTAATCTAAAAATAAAATCTACTAACAAAAAAGTTAAATATATGTATGGGGGTGTATAGTAGAGTTTCTACTATGGTATTTTAAACAAATCCCAGAGGTCGATCCTAGTGAACATTTCCTCAGTGGCCCAGATAAAATTAGATATGTTAGAGATAAACAGTACAAAATAAAATTGATGATGTCAGGTCGTAAATAAGGCAGATTTTAAAAAGAAAAACATTTGATGCAGGGATAAAATCTTAGTATTAAAGTTCATATCTACAAATTCTGTACTGAAAATTGTACTTGATAGAACAATGACCTATGATGAAAAGCCATAATGTTTTGTATTTCTCCTGGAAAACTTTCTCTTATCAATATCTGATCAATACATAATATCTTTTTAGAGAATATATGGTAATTATTAACCCAAAACAAAGTAATTTTAGTAAAATAAATCTGAAAATATCATGCAGTCGTATGTCAAATGTAATAGAAGATATTGCAAATGTATTTGTTTAATATAATTCAATTCATGACACAATTTATGGATGAAAAAACACTTTTATGTATTCCTTACTAAAGTGCTTATTTTTCTTATATAAAATCTAATTGTACTTTGGTTTGATAGCTGGGATAAAAAGTCTTGAACATACAACTGGCATCTATCCCTGCCAGTGGAGAATTTAAACTGTCTTGAACCATGAAATGCTCAATGAGAAAATTCAGATTTTCTGGAGCTATCCTCTTCAATCAAAGAGTGATATTTCCCCACTCCATTAACTTTTCCCTTTCCCATTTTCTTTCTCTTTCAAATACCTACTCCTATAAAATCCACCCTTGGATATTAATACACAGTTCAGCTTCCTCTTTAGTGTTATTCTTTCTGCTATGACAGTGCAGTATTTATTCCAATTTGACTATTTGCTTGTGTGCCAATTCCATCAAGAGGTAAACATCTGTGGAGTCAGTTTCTATTTTTACAAAAGAATTTAGAGAGATGGATCCATAAAATGACTTCTTTTCAAATGGACTGTAGAACTCTAATACTGCCCAGTAAGTAATATTACTTTGTACCTGTGTTGGGTAACAATAGATTTTCTTCTGTCAATAGGTTGTGCAAAATTCTTCTCAGAGGCATCATGAAGTGCCAACTGTAAATGAGCCAAAAATGCAGTCTACTAACTCCTGTTGTCCTTTAAGGGCTTTTAAGAGCTGTAAATTCAAAGGTTTTGTTTTGCTTTTCAATTCACCACTCATCCTTGCTGACAACAAAACATGTCAATCTCCCTGTCTATATATCTGTCATTAATTCTCGTTATCATTCTCCACACCCTCACAAAGTTCCTTAGTGTGAGGCCAGTGTGCTTAGTTTACCATCATTACCTCTTTAATCATGCAAAATCTCCTTTGTAAAATAAAATACCATCCAGGTAAGTGACCTTCTACCCATCAATGACCCATCAATGCTTAAAACTCATCTGTCCTGTATTTCTCCTAGGAGAAATTCGTTGATCAATATAGTCCCTAAATCATTGTCTCCCTACCCACCTCAGTTCCTGTAATGTTTTTGTTCCCTTTGGGTCTGTGTTGGCATATCATCCAACCAATTCTTTCAGAATTTTTCTCTCTTGGCAGTATAGAGCATTTAATTTGTTGAATGGGGTTATTAGCTTTAAAATTACATTCCTCTAAGTGTTCATAATTAAAAAGTTTAATGAACAAAAATGTGCATTTTATAATTAAAGTACAGAAATAATAAATTAAATGAGACAAATATTCCTGTATCTGGACTTAATTTTTCTGTCCTGGCAGAAACACTAGTATACTTATTAAGTTTTAATAATCAGGATGTGGAAAATAGGTGTTTTGTTTTGTTATCATGTTTGTTCAAATCTCTGTGTATAAAAGCTTTCACTCATGTTTCCCGTTGGATATCTCTTCACAGAACTACAATCTAAACTTAGACCTAACGTTGAAAATGTGTACACTAGACACTACTCATACACAAGTTACTTGTCATAACCTTGTATCCTGACAAGCATCTCATCTTTATTTCCAGTACATTGTGGTCACATGTTATTATGTTTTTCTCTTATTCAGGGCCATTATCCTCTCGTTTTACTTCATATTCCTCTCTCACTTTTTATTCATGGTATAATATATTAGCTACTCCTTTGTCACATGACACAATATCTTTGCTCCTTTAATTACCTACCAGTCTGTGCCTCATAATCTCAAGTTTTGGTCAGTATGTTCAGTTTTTCCAACACAGAAGTTCAAAAGTACAGGAGAAAATCTCAAGTCTTCAAGATTTGCCACTAAAATTTATACAGCTCTGAATTCCCTGGCTGATTTCTAGACATTTCTTTTCTTAAATTTTGCCTATCTCTTCATGCTTTCTATAATAACCGTAATATAATCTCTTGGCCATAAAACGTAGTTACAATACAGCATATATGTACAAACTCTCACCTCCTCCTGCCCCCCGTGCCTATCTCAGCAGGAGAGCATCTTCTGCTCTTCTAGCCTAATTCCCATAGATACGTTCTGCGTTGTTCATTTGTGAATCTTTCCCCTTAAATCTCATGTTTTAAGCATTTGCAATATACTTGTTCTTTCCCTACTGACAAATGATTCAGGTTTTAACACATTTTGTTATACGAGGGGCAGTGATCTCCTGCTAATATTCTCTGTCTCGTGTTTCATTTATGGCTATAACTCTGACATTAATCATGATGACTTGTATTTTTCTAATCAATTGAAGCATATTTCAAGCCCCTCTAACAGCTTTTTTCATCTCCAACTCCGAGTTCACTTTTCTAGGAAAAAAATAAGAATGATTTTATATTAACAATCGCAGTGAATTTTTAAAGGATTCTTCTCATTTGGTCATTGTGAGGTGCTTGACAGTATTTTCTCCTTAAAATATACATTTTGTGTCTATCATCACACTCTATCCTGTTTTCTTTCTGTCTCAAAACACTCTCCCTTTGTTCCTTTGTCTAACTCCTTTTATGCTGTTGACACTATAAATTGCACTGACAATTACATTCATCTCCATAATTCTCTTTCTTCTTATTCTAGATGTCCTCTCCTGGCAAGATTGCCCAGTCCCATACTGACCACTGAGCATGAGCAAATAAACATTGCCTTTCCAAAAACCTAACTTGACCACATAACTCATATGTTAATCTGCCTTTTAAACAGTTCCATCTTGGTGGAAAAGAAGTAAATCAGATTTAAACTTTTTCTGAATAAACTCACTTTTCTCGTTGCTGTTGTCAGGGACTTTCTCTGCTATCCTCCTGATTCCTGTTGACCCATAAAGTAGGAAATACCACCTTGGAATGTTTAGGAAGATAACTTCTACTTTTAATCCAGTTCATCAGTCACTTTGCCAGTAAGATGAAGGTAGAAAGTGACTCATAGAATTATTGGCATTGGGAAAACTGTTCGCTGTATGAGAGTCATTTTTTACCTTTGGTGGTCTCTTTCTCTCCCCTAAATCTCTCTCTGTCTCTCTCATTTTCATCTCTGTCTCTCCAATACAGTCAAGACCAGTATATTTGTCTTTCTACTTCTGATGCTACATGGTGAGTAACCTCATTATTGAATGCCTGTGACTGGATGGGAGTTCCTCTACTTCAATGAGAAGTAGTAAAAAAGTTTACTTTTGCCTGATATTCTAGTATTCTCACTTAATCTAGCTTCACCAACCATGTGTCAATGTATCTCAGTGCGTCAGGACACCTATAAAGAGATCTATTATTGGGTGTAACAGTATATGGAAAAATATTCTTGTTTTCTCTAGAAAACGAAAAAGGATAACCTACTATTCCTTTAAACTCAGTCACACATTCAGTGTAATTATTAGCATCTACTAGACACATTATAGAATATACTATTACTATTATTGTTTTTGCTACATTTAACCTAACCCTGTTGCAAACATGTTTTTAGTCATAAGGAAATGAATCTTAGAATTTTAATAACCATTTTAAATTCTACAACTTCTCTTATACAGTCTTTTGCTTATAATCCTTTTTCCCTTAGATTTCCTCCTTTACCAATGTCTTTCCCACCTGACAAATATCAGTTTATTTTTCGACTCTCAGCTCAAGCATCATCTCCTCTGTGAAGCATCTCCTGATGGTCTTAAGCAGAATTCCAAATTCTTCCACTGTGTCCTCAGTGTAAGACAATGACTACTTTTTGAATGAACCCTAGTGGGAATTAATTAACTTGGCAGTTTATTTTCCCTGGATCTCTTTAATATCAAAAAAAGATATCAAATTTAATGTGGATGCAAATCTATTTGTCCTGCTTCCAAGAGAGTGTCTACATGGAGAAGGAGTTGTGTGGAATTAGAAGACATGAAGAACCAGTTTAAGAAAAATGCTAAGAATCTTAGTTTTGAAGTGTAACCTTTTTTTGTTTTCATTTCAGCATGATTATCCATACATATTTTCACCTGAGTCAGGGTACATAACTGCTTTAATGAAAGATCTAAAGAGATTCATTATGGATAAGAGAAGAAAGGTGAAAAATGCTCATTAGACCAAGAGGTACTCATGTCCTAGATCAAATTCTGACAGCGGAATTACTATTTCCTTTAAAGATTTTTGCTCAGAGTGACCTTTATGAACAATAACAAGGTGCAATTCCCACAGACTTTCCTTGGATCCTTTCTAAATATTTCTCTATCTTGATCTCAGAGGCACCTATTAGAACATATACTCACAAGTTTAATTCTTCAACTTTCATATGTGCATTCACCGACTCATGTGGTGTAGTTATGAACAGTGCAGTTATAAACACGCAGTTATGAACAAATCGTTTTCAATGAGACAAATATAGACCAGCAGTTGGCCAGGACTATGACACAATTCTTCTGAGGAAGAGACAAGTGATGAATTATATTCCCTGTGGTCAACACAACTTAATCTAGCTGGTTTTTAAAAAACGTTGGTATAAGGATGGGATATAAAAAAATAAAGCCAAGGCTCTTTGACCTCTCCTCCCTGAATCTTCGTGATGTCTGTTCCTATCCCACAGAGTTTGACAGCAGAATTCTCAGTCTTTGGCTGAAATTGAAGCCCGAGTGAGTAACAAACAGGTCAAGAAATGCCATCATATAACATCTAAATTTTTCTGGCTTAATAAGATAGGGTAAAACGTCTCAAAATTCTCATCTAACCCAATCTTAAAGAAATTATAAAAAATAAGGTTTTCCTGGACAAGGTGACACAGAAATGTGTTAAAATAATGCACTAAATTCAAATTAGTTAGAATTATCCTTTTAATAAAACGACGTTTATTCCCACATCCTTAATGTGTCTCTTTTGTATTTTCTGTCCCCTTCAACTACCTTTTCCTGTACAAGCTACCTTTGGATAACATTACTTAACTCAGTTTCCTGTTTGTCGACTTTATTCATTCTGACATGGAGTATTAGTAGGTGTTCCAATTCATAGACTTGCTTTCAATTTTCATTTAAAAGACACTACTACAATTCCTTGGAAGTTTATTTTCCTTTTACATGTTGAACTTGATACGCCATTCATATAGAGTAGAAATTCCGCCTCAGAAACTATGTTGATGTCCCATCAATTAAATTCTTTCAGTATCTTTCCCTCTTTGCAATGGGGCAAATTTAGCTTGATGAATGAGATTCTGGTGTCAAAATTATCTTTCATCTATATTTTCAGAATTAAAAGAGGTAACAGTATAAAAGGTCATAACATACTTTATAACTGGGATACAGAAACAGAAACGTCTGAGAGACAATTATCATTCTTAAGGCTGGATCTACTTTTAATTATGTGGTGAGTGATGTCACTGTAAAATGACGTGGCAGGGTAAGGAAGTCTGTCTAATTAAGAAGAAATTAGTGAAAAGCTGATTTGGCTTTATATTTGATCAGTCTTTTTCAATCCAACATTACCAACAATACAAATAATGTACACCACTGGGTTTAGGACTTCTATAGGGAAAACTTTTATGTCTATTTTTGTAAATGACAGCAAAATACCAAACTTCTCTAGACAAAAAATAACTGAATGTTTTCCTATTCCTTCAAAGTCTCTCATCTATTCAGTGGCTAACTGACAGAGATTTAGCTTCTGACCACCTCTCTGTTCCTTTGTCTCACTCTTTTCAGTCTCTTTTGCTCACCTATGTCATTAGCATGTTATCCTCATTGCTTTCTCTAACATAGATCTTTCTACTTCCTAATTCATGGCTTGCTATGCAACTGAAAATTGTGTTTTTGGATTTTTTTTTAGTGAAATATGAAAACTTGTGTAGCTGTAGTATTTTATACTTTCCAGGGTGAAGGTCACATGAAACTACCTGAGATCTGTACTGCGTCCACATGGAAAACTTCATAGTGAAGTGGTTGACATCATGGATTCGGGAAACTGAGTCTCAGCTCAGTGCTTTCTAGCTGTGCAGGCTCTGCCAAGTTGCTAAATGTTTTGCAGGCCTCATTTGTCTCAACTAAACAATAGGGATCATAAGCATCCTTCTTCACATGGAAAATAAGGGGGTTACTTGAAAAATAATGCTTGAAAGCATTATCTGAAGACAACATGCTTACAAGAATGCTAGGAATATAGGAAGCACCACACAACCGTATGCTATTAACATTGTCATCATTCAATTCAACCTTCCTTACAAACTTCTTACTATTCATTAAGAAATGTATTTTGGAACACTCAAAAATATATTGAAGTGCTCCAGCATGTATCTTCTACTTTCTTATGCTTATATTCTGTTTCTTTTAGATTCTCTCCTGTCCCCATGATTTTACCATCTAACACATATCTGTTTATCATGCAACTCTCAGCTCAACCCTCACCACCTCTATGAAACACCTCTTGGTTTCCTTAAGCAGAAGTCCATATTCCTCCTTTGTGTCCTCAATGGAAGAGATGGAATTTTTACTGATTATATCCCTTTGAAAATTAATGAATCAACTCAAGTTTAATTTGCCCTGAATTAATTAAATATCAAAAATACACAAATTTTAATACAGATGGAAATCTATTGGCCCTCCTGCCATGTGTATATTTGTAGGAGGAACAGAGGGCTAGAATTAGTAAAAATGAAGACTCAATCTAGGAAAAATGCTAAGAATCTTTGCATCTTAATGTATAAGCTTCATCTGTTTTTATCACAGCTTTACCTTCCTATGTTGACCTGAGCAGGGATGCATACCCGTCTTAGTTGAAGATTTGCTGAGCAAAGAAAATAAAAAGGAAATACCTACTAGACCAGGAGGAAATCAATAGTAGTTTTAAGCACCTCTCATGTCCTAGCTCAAATCCTAAATGAAATATTAATCTCCTTTTAAGAATGTCTATACAGAGCTGACACTTACTCGGAGTCAATCCAATTTATACAATTACATTTTCAATTTCCTACACTCCCTTTATATTTCTCTAAATATTTCCCTCTAGATTTCACAGGCACCTGTGATACATACGCCCAAGTTTAATTCCCCAGCCTTCTTATGTGCATGTGCCTACTCATGTTGGTGTAGCATTGTCCGAAGATAAAGAAAGCCATTCCCAGAGGCAAACATGGAACAAAAATAGCATCAGCACTTGGACAAGGGCTAGGAGGCTATTCTCCTGAGGAATGGACCAGTGATGAAATTATCTTCTCTATAGGCCACAAATTGTATCCAATTCCCCCTTTATTATTATTATTACTGTTTCTCTGTGGAGAAACCACACAAAAGAAGTATTGCAAGGATCCCGGGTCTCCCTCTCTAAATCTTATTGACTCCAGTTGTCCCCATAATGCTTTAGGAGACTAAGTCTCACAGTTGGACTGCCCTTAACAATTGAGTTAATAAATGAGAAGTCAAGAAATGGTATAATAAGCCAAATAATATTTTTTATGGCTTTGAATGACTGCTAAAATTGAATGCCTCAATACTGAGAAGGCATCATCTCCAAATCCAGGACACCATTTCCAGCATACACAGGGACTCATAATTTATAACTTCATAAAACTGAAAGTGAGCTGTGGAAAAGAATTCTTCTTCCCAAGAAGAGAAGATCTAACTTCTTGAGATACCTATCGGGACCCTTGGACTTTTCACAAATAACTATCCCTATGTCTAGAAATCAGCTCTGGTGGTTGTCAGTTTTGACCAATGGATGCTAGGTAACTCACAATCAGAATCAACTATTCTGTCTTCCATATGAGCTGGCTCATAGAAACATTTTTTACTATGGTTTACTGAAGAAGTGGCATTTTACGTAAAATGGAGTTACACTGATTCACAATCCCTGTACATTCCAAAACAAATGTATTTAAAACTATTTTACCTATAATATCCTGAAGCATCAAAGATTGATTAACATAGCACTGCTTGTTTTACATAGGAAACGGGGTGTTGACCTTAGGAGGGTATGTTCTAGTTCCTGAAAGAATGAAGATTTCCTCATAAATACATTATTATTACTAGTAATATTGCTACAAAATCAATCAAGCTATGGGGGCTGGCCCCGTGGCCGAGTGGTTAAGTTCGCGCGCTCCGCTGCAGGCGGCCCAGTGTTTCGTCGGTTCGAATCCTGGGCGCAGACATGGCACTGCTCGTCAGACCACGCTGAGGCAGCGTCCCACATGCCACAACTAGAGGAACCCACAACAAAGAATACACAACTATGTACCGGGGGGCTTTGGGGAGAAAAAGGAAAAAATAAAATCTTAAAAAAAAAAAAAAAATCAATCAAACTATGAATTGGGAACCCCGCAGCTATCTAAACCCTTTCTTTTAGAAATAGTCCTGACAAACTGATAATTGCCTTATGTTTCTGACTTGCTGGTTGGCAGGGAGCACTGTTCTAATCTGTGCATTCAGAGTCATTTCTAGCAAAATCTTAGGCAAATGTACTTCCAATTGACCATGCCTTCCTTGGCTCTTGTTTTCCCTATCTATGAAGTGATGGTATTTGGCTTCTTAATTTTGAAACACTTAGCCTGTCTCAACTATAACTCTGTGAGCTGACATGGATACGACACTTTGTACACAAAGAACATGAACAAGAACTCTCCAGTGGGAGTGTGATAGAAGTCTATAGGCAAGGGTCTTCATCTTCATTGTGTAAGGAAAGAAGGTGTGAATAGAATACGTTCTGTATTTTTAAATTTATGTAAATGACAAATTCCTTGGTTATTGTTTTTTCCTAACTCCCATTGTTACTAATGTAAACTGAGAACAGATGTGGAACACAGACTTGGCCTTAGATTCTGTATGGAGTGAGGACATTGGAGTCAGAGAGGAAGGGTAATCTTAGAAGAAAATACTGACTGCATGGACAGAACTTTAAGATTGGGATTCTTCCTTTAAAAACAATCTATTGTATTTCTGGTAGAGATAAGGAGGCAAAATAAAACTTAGTTTTTTCTTATCAAACAGTGTTTTATATCTAGAGTTCTCCGGTTGTAAGATATTGGCCAAATGACTTAAATTTTGTTACAATATTTCTCTCATCTATGAAAACAATAATAAAGTTGTAAAAACAATGATATGTAATCTATGAAAAGATCATGACATACAGTACAGAATAAATGGCAGCTAAAATGCATGCGAGATTTAAAATCGTCTATTATGTGGGCTGTCCTCATCTTTCAGTGTCATCCCTTGCTACCCTCTTTAATTTACATTTCTTTAATTATGAATATCCTAGAAGACCTCTAATCTAATAAAGTAAAACCCATCTATTACTCAGTTATTATAAAGATTCAGTAAGTGTAGAATCGTTGAAAGAACATACACATATCCCACATAGAATTTATTATGTCTTGAAACATAAATGTATATTCATCTGCCAATCTGTTCATTTAAAGGCAGCCAAAATTTGTTCTTGGAATATTCTCAGCTTCTACATATGTATTCTCATGCACAAATTGCATCAAAAATTCAGTCTTTAAAATTATTTTTCTCATTTTAAGTGGAATAAAAATTATAGATGTTCTGAATCAAGGTATAGAATCCTTCCAAAGTTTATTATCTCTTTTTTCAATCATTTGCAATAATGTCTCTCAGGCAAATTCAACACCAAAGATGAAAATATATCAGGATGTATTTGTACATCTTTGAAATATTCAACTTAGTGGCATTTTTTCCTCTTTCAAAATGCATTACTTTATTTTCTACTTAAAGTAGCCACACATTGTAAACTTTAGAATGTAGCAGTCACGTGATTTCTTTAGTAAGCCCCAAGATTTCTCTGAGCATTCCCGGAGCTTACAGCCTGAGGAGTGGTCCTGAGGTCTCAAATATTAAATCTTTTCCCACAACCACAAATTCCTTTGAGGTTTGGCTTATTTAATCGCTGGGTAATTTGCCTTGAACATTTCTAGTTTCTATTTCTAAAAGTATCAACTATGCTTCCTTTTTATGAACACTCTGATTTCATCTTGCACAACTTTATCAGGATCTTCTCTGGTCTTCATAGATTCTAAAGCATAAGAGAGGCCATTACGATCCTCAGTGTAGACACCAAATTTCACACCCACGTGTTCAAGTTCATCTCTAAGTAGCTATTTCATCTTGTTTGCTGCCAGAGATGTCAGGCCGAGGGTGGTCCAAATGGGCCGCAGCTTGCTCTCGCTCACATCCTGGACAGTGGCCCTGAATAACGCTGACTCTGGGCATGCAGGTGCCCCGGTGCCTCAGGCCAGAGTTCAGACACTGCAGCCTCTCTTCCTGGACAGCGTGGGTGCATTGAGCCAACTTAATTTTTATAAAGTAATTCCCTTTATTTTCACACTTATTAGTTTATATGATATTTCATTAAATGACATTACAAAAAATGAGTAAAAGATATAACTAACAAAATATATGACTCTTGATGAGCATATACTTCAACTTGAAAATAACAAAATCATTATTTGTACTAGTTTTTTTCCAAAGTGAATATGTATTTTCATGCTGCTACGTCTTTGGACAGGACATTTTTTGAACTGAACTGATATTCCTTTTCTTCAATGCGTAAAATCTTTATTCTCCTTAGACTGTACATTATACCATATTTCCCCAAAGTTTGCTTACTTACCCATTGCCACACAGCAAACCACTTTAGGCTAACATATAGAATAATTTGTCCAACATTTTCCAAACATCATCCACGTTATAGTTAATCAATGTGGTCACAGATACTCCAAGCTATTACCTGATAAAGAACAACTTATCCTATATCTTGTACTTCTCTCAAAGAGAACCACAAATGTACCAGACTGAACATAGGAGAAAATAGATCCTTGGTCCGACTTTGGAATTTATCACCGCATTTGGGCAGAGTTTCACATAAGTGGAAAATAAAATAACATAAAGGAAACTTTCTGTCATCAGATTTAGATGAGAGAGAATTTAGGGATGAATGAAGAAAACTAGGGATTCTATTCTATAACTCAACAGCAAAAAAAACTAGCAAATCAAAAAATGGACAGAGGACTTGAATAGACTTCTCCAAAGAAGATCGATAATGAAAAGGTATTCAATTATCGCATGACAAGATACTCAAAACACTAATAATTGGTGAAGTAAAAATCAAAACCACAATGAGATACTACTTTACACCATTAGGTTGGCTATTGGCAAAAAACAGAAAATAACAAGTGATGTCAAAGATGTTGAAAAATCGTAACCCCTGCACACTGCTAGTGGGAATGTAAAATGCTGTGGAAAACAGTATGCAATTCCTGAAAACAATCAAAGTAGTATTACTGTGTGATCTAGTAATTCCACTTCTGGATGTATACCCAAAAGAGTGGAAAGTAGGGACTTGAAAAATATTTGTGCTCTAATGTTCACTGCAATGTTATTCACAATAACTGAAAGATGAAATCAACCCAAAAGTGCATTGGAGGATGACTGAATAAACAAAAAGTGATCTATACTTACAAAAGAATATTATTTAATCTTAAAACGGAATGAAATTCTGACACACGTTACAGAATGAATGAACCTCAAGGATATATAATAAGTGAAATAAACCAGACAAAAAGGGGAAATTATTGTATGATTTCCCTTAAATGAGGTACCTAGAACTGTCAGGATCATAGAGATGAAAAGTAGAATGGTGGTTGCCAAAGGCTGGCGGTAGGGAAAAATTGAGCAGGTAGGGAGTAATTGTTTAATTGGTACAAACTTTCAGTTTAGGATGGTGAAAATGTTTTGGAAAGAGATGATGGTGATGGTTGCACAACAATGTGAATATATTAATGCCACTGAGCTGTGCATGTAAAATGGTTAAAATTATAAATTTTATGTTATATATGTTTTACCACAACAAAAATAAAGTCCTTATCACATCATACTCCTTAAACTAAAAACAAGCAAACAGAAAACTCTATGGATTCCAAATCAAAATGAGTTCATTACAGAAATTTCAAAATAGAGATTGTAGAAGATTGAATAATTAGCCCCCCCAAAAATGTTTATGTCCTAATCTCCAGGACCTGTGAATGTGTTAGCTTGCATGATATAAGGGACTTTACACATGTGATTAAATTAATCATCTTTCGATACAGAAAATTTTATGCACTATCCAAGTGGAACTAATGTAATCACGGGGTCCTTATAAGAGGGAGGGCTGAGGGTCAGAATCAAAGAAGATAATGGGACAACAGAATTAGAGGTCACATTGAGGCCACAACCAAGGAATGAAGACAGGCTCTACAAGCTTAAAAAGACAGGGAAACAGATTCACCCTTAGATCCTCTAGAAGAACAGAACCCTGATGATTTATTTTGACTTCTAACCTCCAGAATTGTAAGATAATGAATTTGTATTAAGCTGCTAGACTTGCAGTTATTTTTTATAGCAGCTGTAGAAAACTAATACAGAGATATCTTCTCATCAGCTGAGGAAGAGGTGTGGCTTTCAGGACACGGCAAGATTAATCCTGTAGAGATTGCTATATTGATGAAAGATATTTTAAAACTTGGAGATTTAAGTCTTTGCAGCAATTCTGGAATGGGTGCAATATCAACTGAGCCCTATCCCCGAAGATATTTTCAAGGAGAACTTGGTAATTCGATTCTAAAGCACTGAAAACACAGAGATGAATCAGAAATTATATTTTTCCTTGAGATGGTTCCCATCTATTTGAAGAAGGATGAAACAGACACACAGCACATTTCTGCATAATATTAAACATTCAGGGTGAAAACAGTTCAGCAACCCATAATGTTATTAAAGTTTATTTGTATATCCTAAATATCATTCATATCTCTTATCATATTTCCATTTTCACAACCATTGCTCTAAGAGAGGCCACGATCAGTTCTCAATTGAGCCTTTGCAATAGTTTCTAAACTAAACTCTTTTCTGCAGACTTTATGGATAATTTACAATGCCACAAGGAAGTCCTAATGATATAATATTTAGTGAAAAAATGTAGAGTGAAAAATTGAATGCAATAAGGTCGCAGCTTCATAACACTGAAAAAAATTAAGGAGAAAACCTTTGGAATAGAGGGGTTATACATCTTTTTATTCCAAAACATCTTTAATGGACTTGCATTAAGTCAGTAATAGAGGAAAGAGAATAGAGCAGAGGGAAGCCTCAACATCATAGTAACTCAACTCACCTGTAGGAGTGAGGGAAGTGCAATTTCACTGTATAATATATTTTGATATAAGGTCCATTACTTGAATAACATAAAAATTAGGTGTGTTTTTGAAATTTTAGGTAGAGGTGTGACTAAATGGAATGAAAATATTGATTAACTCAGGATAACACAATTTTCATATGGCAATCATGCTGCAAGGATATACAATAAAATACAAAGCTCCTCATCGTTTCATCCATAATGGTTTGAGTATCCTACAGTAAACTTTGAGAAACCTGCTCTGGATTCTGTATCAACAAAACTTAGTTCATTACCTCTCTTGCATTAGCAAGTCACTTAAGTTCTTTAATGCTCAAGTCCTTATAAAAGAATAAAACCTTATAGAAAATAGTATTCAAATTGTATCTTGTTGCACACATGGGGACTAGCATTATTATTTTGACCTTAAAACATTCTTACTGATAAAACCCAAGGGTTTCACCCCATTTTCAGGGAAAACCACTTCTTCATCCTGCTTCAGATCTGCTGGGTCTTTACACTGTAGATGATTGGATTCATCAGGGGTGGAAAGAGAATATAGATATTGCCCATAAGGACATGAACCAAAGGTGAGAGATGCTTTCCAAAGCGATGCACTATGGTGAGACCAATCATGGGAATATAAAAAACCAGGACAGCACAGATGTGGGAGACACAGGTCTGCAAAGACTTGAGCCTCTCCTCCCGGGATGCAATTGCCAGCACCGTATGCAAGATGAAAATATAGGAGATAAGAATGAGGACGGCATCCAACAACACGGTACAAATCACCAGAGCCAGGGCATAGAAGCTGTTGAAGCGGATGTCAGAGCAGGCCAGCCGGAGTAGGTCCTGGTGAAGGCAGAAAGAGTGAGAGAGGATGTGGGGACGGCAGTAAGGGAAGAACTTCAAACGAATGATGACGGGAAGAATAGACAAAGCACTTCTCATCAAAATGGTCACCATAAAATGAATGACTCTATTATTAGTCAGGATGGACGTATACATCAGAGGATTGCAAATTGCTATAAAGCGATCAAAGGCCATGGCAAGAAGGACTCCAGACTCTGTGCAGGAGAGTCCATGGATAAAATAAGTCTGTGAAATACAAGTATCCAAACCAATCTCCCGGCTGAGCCCCCAGAAGATCCCCAGTACCGTGTGCACTGTGGACAGCCCCATGCACAGGTCGGTGAGGGCCAGCATGGCCAGAAAATAGAACATGGGCTGGTGCAGGCTCGACTCAGCCTGGATCACATGGAACACCATGCAGTTTCCCAGGAAAACCATAGCATAGATGCAGGAGACGGGAATTGAAAACCAGAGATAGTACTGGTCTAGGCCAGGGAACCCTGTGAGAATAAATATCGAGGAATTAATAATGGAAGCAGAAGAAGCAGACATGAGCATTTGGAGCTAATTCCCAAGGTAAGGTAAATATTCACAGTTTTGTTTATACTATCTGGCTTTGAGAACAGTTTAACATAACACAGTGCCCAGAGCTTATGTAGCACAAGTTAAGCTAATTGTAGAACCCCAGGGAAGTCAACTGTAGGAGAAGCTACAGCACAAGATGGTTTCACAGAGAACGTCCTTGATGTCAGGTCTCAGAGTTTATAGAAGCAAATCAACGTCCTGACCATTTTAGGCAAATTGGATCATTAACTTCCTTCCCTTGTAGTCTCTCTCAGCCACTTGCACCACACACACCAGGTGACAGTGACTCAAGTTATTGAGAGCATAAGGCTGCTCCTGCTCTGCTGCTCCTGGCTAACCTCTGAACGCTCTCTCCTTCCCCAGTCCTTGTGTACAGGGAGTCAGAAGGGTCAGAGTTAGGAGGAAGGAATGAAGAGGATTGTGGGAGCTGGTGAACCCGGGATCCAGGGAGAGCACTATTCTCTCGTGAAGGATGATGCAAGTGAAAGATTCTTCCTGGTTCTTCCAGGCTAGCAGTTTCCTGGTATTCTGAGGAAAGGATAAATAGCAGCCTTTTCCCCAGAGTCCACAACTTTTCTAATCTTAGAGGGAGGATGACTCATGGCATTGACTGAAAATGGACTGGATTGACTGACTGTGCTCAGAAGAAGCTAAGAAGCAAAGATCCAAAGGGAAAGATAGTATCAGAAATCTGAGGAATTTTTGTGTCCATTTCAGTCTGAAATAAACTATAATGTTTACATAAGAGTTATTTATTGTTTTCCACTTAAGGAAATTTTTATTTTTCACTGAATTCCTCAGTCAAACTCTCTTCCTTTTTTGAACTCCAGAGAAATGTGTCTCCTTTCTGACAGGTATAGTATAAGAGCTATATACAAAAAGGTTTCATAAAAATACTATAAAGTGACACACACCATACTGCTAAAACATTCACTTATGTGTTAGTTGTACATAGTTAATTATGTACTTATGGTGGGCAGCATGGAGGCACACAGGCGCAGGTGGGACACTGCCAGCAGACAGAAAGTAGTACATGGGCTGGTGCAGGGAGATCTAAGAGCACGAGTGTAAACTCAAACTCAAGTACGTCAGAATTAGAACGAAGCTTATAGACCCTGCAGCATCCCCAGCCTTGTATTGATGAGGTTCCAGTGACTCCAAAAAGGCAAGAACTTGTCAAGAATCAGATCTCCTGTAAACAGCAGGATAAACCACATTTGGGAATAGAACCACTGTCCACCATTTCTCCACATTTTCTGTCCCCTGAACCTTGTGGGTCTCTCAGCTGCCAATCCATGTATTTTCTAAGGTGTGCTATTTTGTCCCAGACCCTAGTAGAAGATGACTCTATTTTAAAGTATTTCTCAATCCCTCTTCAACAAAACCCAGCCAGGAGCTTTCTGCAAATCCACAATGATCCAACATAAGAATAACAATAGCTGGTAAGAGCAACTGAATTTTGAGGAGTAATGGGTTTGTTTGTTTTTCACAGACATTGTCTTGAGTTGAAAACTGTTGTGATGATAACTAATTTGTCTGGAGATATGTACACTAGTATTCAACTCCTTTCCAAAAGAGATCCCCCTTATGGATCCTGCCCTCCTCTGAAGGTAGCAAAGTGCAGGTGTAACCCTTCATATTTGCATTTTCACTTTAAATACTTTAAAATCACTTTTTCGTCTATAATCTCAGATAATCACCTCAATTCTCTAAGACTGAGAAATGAGATTTTATTATGCCTGGTTTCTAAATTAAGAGATAGACTGCAGCAAATGAAGAAAATAATTTGCCCAGAGCCTCCTATTTAATAAAGAGTGGATGCACGAGGAGAATACAATGCTTGGTGTTTGTTATTTAGCTTCTGAGCATTTTAGCTTATGGTAAAAAAAAAAAAAAAAAGAAGGAAAAGAAAAAACAGAGGAAGATCTCTGCTGTGATAAGGAAAGACTTTGGAGAATCAGAAGCCTGGTGTGACTTCTACCTGCATATCGGCATAAGCTAAATACTCCCTTAAAATTCTGATTTTTAAAAAGCTACAAATGTGATGGTAGCTTCAGATGTTTCCTTATTACAGTCAGAGAGTCAGTTTTAAAATCCTAGTATTTGCTTAAATAATTTTTTTCAGTAAGTAAGTAGCGTTAAGGACTCTTATTTATAGGTGCTAGCGTTATAGCGTCTACAGGATAGACAAAATTACACCTACAATGAAGCATCATGAACACGATGGATGCTAATAAAGGTAAATATTGTGAAATAAATAATGCTGATAGAAGGGCTGCATGTGATAGCATTTTATATAAAGTGTTCTGGATATAACTCTCAAGGAGGAAACAGTTGGAGTAAGATTAGAATTGAAAAAAAGCAGCCATTTAAAGACGTGCATATATATGTGTGACTTTGAGGGAGTGCATTGCCTGGACCTCTGTGTGTGTGTGTGTGTGTGTGTGAGTGTTTAATGGGGTAGGTGCAAAGAGAAGCATCAGGCAAAGGAAAGAACCTTGAATTGTTAATACCTGGGGCAGCTGGCAGACATAAACCAGCTGTAGCTAGTGTGAGGATGCCAACAAGAAAAGTTGTAGACAACAGAGAATCCAAAACCCAAGCAATCACTAAGAAAAGTTCACTCATCCATCTTAAAATTTTGAATTCTATACATCTGTGCTTACTACCTACACAATTCTGATCTTCAAAGAGAACACTGTTTATGCAGCGAAATACATTATTGCTCTCTAAATGGCGATTAAAGTGGGTAAGGGAGGAGAGGAAGAGGTTAAGAATTAAGAGACAAGGTTTGTAACCCTGAGTCCTTAGGTGAAGTGGGAAAAGTTCTTCCCAAAAGCTAAGTTTTGAGACAAACGATGGTGGCAATGATGATCAGGAATGCACATATACTGAGATGATCCAACATGTTTATACAGACAAGCATTAAATGTAAAAAAGAAGGGGATGCCATAATAACCCAAGGCCATCATTTTATCAGTGGTGATACAATGCAAAGAAGACCAACTGATCAGATAATCCCTATTTTAGGCTTGTCTCTGCTGTGGTGAGAAGCTGGGAAAATGCTTTTACTCCTTCTATAAATGGTTTTATGAATTTCCAATAATGTGCTGAAAAATGGAGGGAGTATAAGAAATCATAAGATAAGAGAATTGTTGGAGACTCTCATTGAGGAGAAGGCTGCTTTCAGAATAACAGTATGCATTCAATGTACGTACCTGTGGACTCTCATTACCACATCTTTCAACTCTGCACATATCTTACACTAAAAAGAGCTATTTCAAGACTTTTATAACTAATTAAATAGTCCATCAAAGACTTCTAACATGAAGATACAAGCACAGGAGATGCTCTTGTGGTAGACAGATTCAGCAATATGACTTTTATTTTCCTAACCAGGGCAATAAAATGAGTATTATGTGACAAGGATTTGAGATTCGTCAATACATGGAACACGTCCTATTTACTTCTTATTTCTTACATTTATCCAAGTACCTGGAAGAGGATTTTTTTGTTGTTATAAATGACTATTTGTTGTGAAAAGAAATTTAGTGATAGAAAGTGATAAAAATTGTTTCAGGGCAAAAAGCAAAGGCTATGGTTTTTGACCATAACTTTATCACAAACTCACTGAATAAATTTGTTCAAACCTCTTATTCATTCTGGGTTTCTGTAAATTGTAAATAAAGCAATCTCATCCCTCTTTACTTGATTTTTTAACTTGCGATTCCTAGAAATTATTCAGTGCAAGTATATTGTGAAATATATAATCCAATATCAAGAGATTGTCAACATTATTTTGTCTGCCGCAACATGAAACATTTCTTATTTTTGCCAGAGAGAGAAGTGAGCAGAAGTTCATTTGAACAATTTTAAGCATAGACTGTAAGCTGACTGCTTAGAGGAGCTCTTAGTAGCACTAGTAGGTAGATGGTAAAACAGCTGTTCAAAAGTGGTATCAAAGCAAGAGCAAAGTTGGAGGCAGCACTGTATTTTTCATTGAATCAGTATGCATTCTTTCTGCAACTATATTAGGATTTACACCAGAGGATCAATGAAACTCATACTACCGGATAGTCAAAAGATGATGGTTCTCATCCCCCAAATAAATTTCATACCACCATATATACACATGCAATATCAAGGTGGTATGCTTCAAAAAGAAGTAATATTTAATAACAAAGTTAAGTCAAGCAATTTTGTAAATTTAGACTCATTTATTTATTCCTCAAATTTTTACAATTTTAAGCTTCAAGTATGTTTTCAAAGTTGGTAAGTCAACGATTTAGAAATAATTGACTTTGACCTTAAGAACCCTGAGTTTATTGACTGAGATTATCACTTTTTTTTTTCCAAGAGGTGAGAGACCCTACATTTTTCAAATCTCTTCATAGCACAGCTTTCTCCCTATGCAGTTCTCTTCCACAGTCCTTCCTCAGTTTTACCTTGGCTTATTTGAGGGGCAATCAACCACACATAGATTCAGATACATACACATCAAGATTTGTTTAAGAAGAGAGGATTTGTCAGTGGGTTTCCATGCTTTCCTAATTATGCATTCTACTGTTGTTCTCTCTTATAGCAGTACACTTGGGGAAGGCTTAAGGAAACTATGTCTCCCAATAGCTCCTAAATGTCACCTTGGGGAACGGATCCTCTTTCGTCTCTCTAGACATCCAATGCACTGATATGCAGGGCTGCATCACAAAACTTATTGGTACCATCCTCAAACATGTGGCTGTTTCTTCTTTCCTTTCCAAGCCCCACAATATTGACTTACCCTTAAGAAGGTCAATGCTGAAAATACGTCTTCCTTCTGTAAGAGGAAAACATCAGGGGGTTCTCAGTGGAGAGTAATTTCACAGCATCTTGGGCAATGCTCTAAACATCCCTGCCTTGCAGAACACAGAAGCTTCCCTCCAGGGGTTAGGAGAAGTCATTGCCAAACAAGTTCTGCGATGGGCTATAGAAAGACTTTTGTGACTAAGAACTTTTTGGCCCTGTCCAAGTGTCAATTCTTCAGATTCTGAATGCTCCATCCTGGGCTGAGGCAAGCCTAAAATGCCTGGGCAAAAAAGAGTTTCTTTAAAGAATTCTCTCATCCTGATGGCTAGAACTGACCATTTAGAACTCAAATGAGGGGAAAGTCTATGATCTGTGTGTTAGAACAAATATTTGGACTGTGAAGGTTTTTCCAGCCAGTGAGTCAGGATAAAATAAAGCACAAATTCTAGAAACAGTAAGATAGACCTGAGGCACTACAGGACAAGTTTTGTGTTTCTGGAAATTAATATCTAAGGCAGAAATTATAGAAATATGAGAGAGAAGGATTTTGTGTGTCATGCTAAGAAATTTCAACCTTCATAGAAGTGGTATTATGCAGCATTTGTCTTCCGTATCTGGCATATTTAACTTAGCATAATGTCTTCTAGATTCATTCATGTTGTCACAAATGACAGGATTTCCTTCTTTTGCTAAGACGGAAAAATATTCCATTATAAGTATATACTACAATTTATTTATCCATTTGTTTGTTGATAGACATTTAGGTGGCTTCCCTGTTTTGGCTATTGTGAATAATGCTGCAGTGAACATAAGAATGCAGATACCTCCTTGAAATCCTCTTTTTATTTCCTTTGGATATATGCTCAGAAGTGGTATTGCTGGATCATATGATGGTTCTATTTTAATTTTGGAGAGATCTCCATAGTTTTCCATAATGGCTGCACCAATTTATATTCCCAAGAATGTAGAGAGTTCCCTTTTCTCCACACACTGGCCAATACTTGCTATCTTTTGTGGGGGTTTTTTGATAATAGCCATACCAAAGGGTGTGAGATGATCTCTTATTGTGGTTTTGGTTTGCATTTCCCCGATGATTATTGATGTTGAACCCATTTTCATTTATCTAGTGACCATTTGTGTGTCTTCTTTGGAGAAATACCTATTCAAAATTTACCTTAGATGGAATTTAATTAATGAAGTCTGTCTTGAAACCCCCTAAACAATTATCACCGTGTTCAGTTGTCTATGTCATTTTCCCATGATGTCAGTAGGGAATTTTCAATATTCCTATATGTCTGTATCTTTCAATTTAGAAAAAATTTATTCCATTTTATAGCCACTGTTTGTATGGTCAGCCCTGGAACAAGTCAGAGAATACATAGATGAGTTTTGATTTTCTTGGGTGAATTTATTCTCCTAAAAATATTTATTACCTTTCTAATGAGACAATGAATGACTGAAAGAGTAATCCTGGAGTCAGTACCCCTCATGTATGTGCACAATTTTGCTCAAAGCAGACTTTCTCCAATGTGAATGGGATGTTTTATTACAATTGGGCGGCAGTCAATATTCTCATGTATCTGCAGATCTAAAGATACAGTAAAACCTAACAGGCATGAAAAAATATGCAAAGAAAAGAAACTATGTGTCCTTGAGGATGTCTATGTGTGTAGGATGGGGACGGGAGGACTTGGCTTAATTTCATTCCTGATTTCTTTCCTGCTCCAAAATTCTGGTGCTCAGAAAGTCAGGCTGCGTCCCTGCTCTTGTCTTTCACAGCCTGTCCTTACACAATTAAAATAAGTTTCTATGTGTTGCTTAATTTTGATTTAACTATGTTTTATTACTTGCAACCAAAATTCTGAAGGAGTAGACTCCATTCCGAGGTCATCCACAATATTTCTTTTCTCCGTAAACTTCGATATATTATAGATGAGAAACAAAGAAAGATATACTTGTGGCTCTGGCCAAGAGAATGGAGGGGCAACCATCATGAAATATACCCAGAGGCCTTTCCATAGCACAGACTAACATTTCTAGAAAAAAAGACAGTCATAACCTTATCCCAACTGAGGGAAGGGCATTCCTCTCCTCTCCAGCTCCTTCATTCTTCATGTCTCATCTAAGGGGGAAAATGGATCACAATTCAATAGATTGAGAATGCTGCTATCAGGGAAGGAAAGGAGCCTGGTGTGGGGGGAAAGACCTCTGTAGAAATCCTTGTGAAGGTCACAGCTCTGGGAAATAGATCCAGTAAAATCTTAGACCCACTAAGGTTTAATTAGTAGATTATTGTATGCTTGACTCTTCCACATGCCACATCTTACCACTAACCCAAAAAGTTTCCAGTATAATAATAATGGATTGCAGCTAAAAGAGCTGCAAAACACAGATTTTCTCTGAAGAAGAATATATTGGGATAACTAAAGTCAAGAGAGACAAAAGAACAAGGACAGTACCTTCTCCTATCTATAACTACAACAAACACAACCCTATTTCTAGTCATATTAACATAAATTCTCATGCTAAAGGCATAATGACCTACCTCCTATTGTGCAATAAAACATGCCTTATTGTCAACAAAAATTATAAGGTGTGCAAAAAGGAAAGATGAAAACACACTCCAGGGAGACAAAACAATCCATCACATAGAATCAGATATATCACAGAATATGTAACTATCAAATGGGAATTTATATATCTATGAATAACATGTTATAGGCTCTAATGGAATTACTAAACATGAAAAAATGAATGGCATTGTAAGCAGACAGACAGAAATGCTAAGAGAGAATCAAAAGGACAGGCTAGAAATGAAAAACCCCTGTTATAGAAATGAAGAATGCCTTTGATGAACTAACTGGTGGATTCAAACAAGAATAAATGAGAATAAACCAACTTGAAGGTCAGTCAGTAGAAACTTCCCAAACTAAAATGAAAAGAGAAAAAAAATGAATGAAAAATAGAACTCCCAAGACCTATGGAACAGTGTAGAAAGATGTAACATATACGTAATTTGAATGCCAGAAGAAGAAAAAGAGAACAAAGTAGAAGAAATATATGAAGCAATAGTGGCGGAGAATTTTCCATGGTTGGTGACTGAAAACAAACCACAGATCCAGGAATCCCATCTGACAGAAGAAGGAGCAATGCTGAAATAAATGCGTCAGTCAAAGTTTATTCAAGTGGAGAATTCACAAAGAGAAAAATCTTGAAAGAATCCATTGTGTGGAGGGAAGACTTACCGATAAAGGAAGAAGAAGATTTATAGCAAAATCTTCTTCAGAAACAATGCAAGCAAGAGGAGAGTGGAATGAAATATTTTACATATTTAAAGAAAAAAACCCCACCAACCCAGAATTTCATTTTCAGTGAAAATATTCTTCAAATATTAAGGAGAAATGCAGATGCAGATTTCAGCAAACCCCAAAATGTAATAATAATAAATAAGCATGGGGCCGGCCCCCCCGTGGCTGAGTGGCTAAGTTTGTGCGCTTTGCATCTGTGGCCCAGGGTTTCACTGGTTCGGATCCTGGGCGTGGACATGGCACTGCTCATCAGGCGATACTGAGGCGGTGTCCCACACAGCACCACCAGAGGCACTTAGGACTAGAATATACAGCTGTATACGAGACGGGGGCTTTGGGGAGAAGAAGAAAAAAAATGATAAAATAAAAAAGAAGATTGGCAACAGATGTTAGCTCAGGTGCCAATCTTTAAAAAAAAAGAAGCAATTCATGAATTCATGCGAACTAGCTGACCTTCCCTGAATGAGATGTTAAAAGAAATCTTTCAGACAAAAGGAACATTATATGTCAGAAACTTAGCTCTCCATTATGAAAGGAAGAATGTCAAAGAAGGAATAAATGAACGTAAAATAAAGTCTCTTATTTCTATAAATCTTAATTGATCTAAAAAGTACTGTTTACTTAAAGCATATGAATCATTGAAACAAATGTCAGCAATGTCACAAGGCACAGCAGGGAGGAATTGGGACTACCTTGTTGTCAGATAATTGCGTTACATGAGCATGGTGTAGAGACACTTGAAAGTAGATTTAGATTATTTCAAAAGGTATAATGTAAACTCAAGGACAACCACTGTTTCGAGTTTTTCATTAAGATTTTGTTTTGTCTCTATAACTCCAGTTATGGTATTACTGTAGTGTGCCTACTGATATTTCAAGAGATGAGTAAACAATATGAGACTATTTAGTCCCTGCTCTGTTAGCTCTTCTTTTACTTGTGTTAGATTTCTCAAAAATTTTTATCTTGTTTTCCCATCCTGTTATAACATCTGTAACTCACTACTTCCCTCCCACTGCTGTATCTCTAAGTTCCCCTCCTAATATGTGTGAGGAAGCCAAAAGTAAAGGTGTTATGAAGTATATACAAAGAAATAACTACTGCATTCAGTGTGAGGGCTATAGTAATAAAACTCACACATTTTATTTTCAAAGCCTCTTTCATTTATAGTTGGGCGACTACTTCTGTTCAAGACTGATGAGATTTAAAACAAAAATAAGCTCAAAGCTAAAAGAATTTTGCTCAAAATTGTTTTTCTTATTTAAAAAAATATGTTGGTAATTCTGGCCAAAGCTATTTGCAATTTAAGAGCTGGATAGCCACAGCATCTTTGAAATTTATATTGAGAAGGAAAGAAAAACAGCAAAATCCTGGAATGCTCTAAAAGTTAAATTAAGAAGTTCTTGTAGGCTTGATTTTCCACATATCTGGAATTACATTCATTGCCTCATTTCACCCTTGCCAGAAATCTTCCTCAAAAATGTCACCCACTCATTCATTCCTTCATTCTATACAAACCAAATACCTAATATGTGGAAACCTCTAAATTCAGGAAAGGTGATGCAATGGTCAATGAGAGAAAGAATATGTTTCCTCACGGGGATTATATTTAGTAGGGATTTTCCAAAATGCTTCTAATATCATTGAATTCCAAACATACCCATCACTCCATCTGTCAAAATTTTTTTCTCCTAAACTCTAAGGCAAAGCTTTTTGTGCACTTTTATAAATTTGTAAAGGTCCTAAGCTATTCTTTAGAGTTCTTTTTCCTTTTAGAATAGCGGTTCCCTTCATGAGTCTTAAATAGTATGAACTTTTCCTCTAAGACAGAGGTTGTATCTTAGTTATATTTCTATTTGCAGGGTCTATAATAGTGTATTTAACATGGTGAATATTTAATGCAGTTTTGATTTGCATTTCCCTGTCTATCTTACATTTTTCTCTTCACTACCGGACTCACTTTATGTTCAGTGGCTCATTAAAGACTGTGACTGAAGTCCCTCCTGCCTTTTATCTCTCTACCAAAGACTTAATGATCCTGACCGTCTCTGATGCCAGCCTTATGCAACCAGAAGAGGCGCAGCATCCTCAGTCGAATCTGCTTGGTCTTAATGGTGTAAACCACTGGACTGAGAACCGGGGGTGTGAAAAAGTGAAGATAGGAAAGCAGTACACGGGTGCCTGGGGAAGCCCGTCTCCCAAATCTATGGATCATAGACAGGCCAATCATAGGTGTATAGAAGAGCAACACAGCACAGATGTGGGAAACACAAGTATTGAGGACTTTGAGGCGCTCAGCCTTGGAGGCAATGAACAGCACTGTTTGGAGGATCAGCACATAGGAGAGGACAATGAGCACTGAGTCCACTCCGAGAGTAGAGAGCACTACAAAGAGACCATAGGCACTGTTGATATGGGTGTCAGCACAGGCCAGCTTCATGACATCTGGGTGCAGGCAGTAGGAGTGGGAAAGCAGGCGATTCCCGCAGTAAGGCAGCTTCTTCAGCATGATGGGGGCTGGGATGTGGAGACCAATGCTGCGCACCATGATGGCCAGGCCCAAGCTGGCAATCCGGGGACTTGTGAGGATGGTGCCATAGCGCAGGGGGTTGCTGATGGCCACAAAACGGTCAAAGGCCATGGTCAGCAGAACAGAGGATTCCATGATGGAGAAGGTATGAATGAAGAAGAGCTGTGCCAGGCACACATCCATTGCCACTTCCCTGAGACCCAGCATGTAGATGGTGAGCATGGTGGGCAGCGTGGAGGCAGACAGGCCCAGGTCGGTCACTGCCAGCATGGACAGAAAGTAGTACATGGGCTGGTGCAGGGAGGGCTCCGACCTCACCACCCACAGAATCAGGCTGTTCCCTGCCAGGGATGCCAAATACATGACACACAGAGGGATAGAGAGCCAGGTATGCACAGCCTCAAGTCCTGGGAAGCCTGTTAGGAAGAAGGAGGTGCTGCTTTGGTTGGAGACTGACATAATCATCAGGAGGAGTCGAACTCCAGGCAGAGGGGCAATCATAGACCCTAGAATCAAATCAGTTTCTGAGTCAAAACCTGTCCTATAAAGCAAGACCTTATAAAAACTCACCAAAGTCTCTTTTTGATAGCCACGGCCATGCAATTTGCCTAAATATTTCCTCTAATTCATAGACAAGGAGCCCTTAAAGAAAAGTTAGTTTGAAATATTAGAACAAACCTTGCATACCTAGTAAGCTTCGGTCAGGAGCCACACAACAAAATTTACTCCAAGTCAGAGTTTCAAACACAGCTCTGGAAAGGGGCAGAGGGAGTACTGGTCTTAACTCTTCAGTATACATATTGGGAAATGAACTCCAGGTTCCAATATGGTTAGTGTGTCTGGTCTGGGACCAGAATCTAGGTTACTCACTTCCTGTCGAGTTCTCATTCATACTGCTTTCAATGGGTACTTCTCCAATGTGGTGAATATGAGAATTTTTCGGAGACATCTTCTTTCATAATTAAAACAATACAAAATGATTCCTCAACGTATCAGCCCACTTCTGTGAGCACACAAACACAATTTTGTCACAAAATTTAAAATGCCAAGCTATGGCAAAAATAGACATTTACACAAATACCATTCATTCTCTAATGGAGCTGTGCATATGGAACATTAAATAGATGGATTCTTAACTCATAGAACATTAAGCAGATACCTTAAAGCTTACCTGTAATTATTCAGCATTATACTGATGAGGATATAGAGACTAGAAAAAGACACTTACTTGCCAAGGAATCAGGACTTCGATCCACTTATATAAAGTAAGTTCCGGAGAAATACAACACTCCGAGAACAGATCTTCTGCCGCTGTGTTCTCTCCCTTGAACATTAGCCACTGCTCCACTTCCTGCCACCTCAGCTACCTCCCTGTATCTGCTCCATTATGAGTTCTATTTTTTGAGAACTCAGTGAAAGAGAACTTGATTTCAAAGTGTTACATCTTCCCTCGTAATCTTAAACAAAGATAGGAGATTTCTGGAGTTTCCCAGAAATACAAAACGCTAAAGAATAATGACTAAGAAGGACAACTTAGTTTTGAGGAATTTTATTTAATCATATATTCAGAGGTTTTTTGTTTCTGCTTTTCTTTTAGATGATCTCGATTTTCTCTTGATTTTGTCATATTCCCTCTCGTATTCTTGTTCCCTGCATTCTTGGGGAATACAATCCAGTATTCCTCTCTCTTTGAAAAATAAGTCCAATTAATAATGAATTCTGTCCCTTTTTTCTGCAGGTAAAAATGTGCAAGTGCAATTTATTACTTTTTTATTTCATTTAAAGTACTTTACAAAACAATTTCACATATACCATTTTAAAGCATCTCAATCCTCATACGTTGGCTGATTAGTTTTTCCAGACTAAGAAATTTAATCAGTAAGGATTCAAGTATATAACTTTGCTAGTCACATGGGTTGTAATTGGAAGATCCAAGACTGGAAATAATTCTGTCTCACTTAAGGCTCTTTACTTGGATGCTGTTGTTTGTAGTTGAAGACAAATGCCAGCTATTAACCCACAGACTCAGGACACTCACAAGGCTTATCCTTAAATCAAAGGAAGCTGAAAACTCCCATGAATTTCTATTTTTTAAAATTTCTTATATGAAGGCCACTTCTGGTTTTCCTCTTGTATTCCACTTTATTACATCCAGCTTAGGTGCCTGCATTTTCATTCAACAAGTAAACTGTCCTAGGAACCGTTCTAGATAGAGCAAATAGAGCTATGAAGAAAATAATAAGGTCCCCAAAATAAGGGGGACATGAGTCAATATCATTTAAAATATGTGAAAAATAATAAAATAATGTGGAAAGAGAAGGGGGTGCTATTTCAGATTGAGAGTTCAGGTAATAGCTCTGTGAGGAGGAGACAATTGAAGAACAAGCAAAACAGCAAGAAGGAGTGAGACGGTTGGAGAGCTGTGTGTGCGTGGGTGAGTGTGTCAGTGATCGTAGGGAATGTGTAGAGATGTGTCAGGAAAACTCCAGTATTATTGCACAAGTTAACTAGGAGATGGGTGCCTGTTTTAGCTAGAATCGTGATAGAAGTAAGAGTGTTAAGAGAGCAGAGACAACCTTCTTGCTCCAACACAATCATTTACGAAAACTGCATTGCACCTGCCCTGGAGTGGGGAGATATTCTCTTCTGTGATGAATAGATACCTAGTGGCTCTGAAAGTGTGGACTCTGGGCATCAGGAGTGGCATCAGCTGCACTTGAGAACTTGTAATAAATGAAGATCATTAGGTCCCACCCCAAACCTACTGGATCAGGATTTCTTTGGTTCAAGCACAGCATTGTGTTTTAACAACCCTCCAGGTGATTCTGATGCAAACCAAAGTCTGAGGATCACTGCAGTACATAGGCAGGTAGAGTATTGCTTTGTAAACACATGTGTGCAATGCTATTGAGGACCTAGTAAAGCAAGACAGTAGGGGAGAAGCAAAGGTTATGAATAAAGAAAAAAGAACAACCTTAGACAAAGAAAGAAAACTTGCACCTCAGTGCCAAGCTCTGAGATGGGGCCAGCAAGGATGCTCAGTCACAAGCACAGATTCTTTCATTGAGACGCCCCAAATGATCTTACCATAGATCATTCAAGACCCAAATGCATATGGCAATTATAATAAATTAGGACACTGTTTTTCCTTATAATTTATTGTGCAAAATATCAAATTGTTAACAAGGTAATCTGTATGTTAGTTAAATGCTGCTACTGCAGGAAACGGGACGAGCTGTTTTACCCCTTCTATGGATAGATTTGTTCATTTCTATTCAGTTACTGAAAGATGGAACAAATGTGAAATAAAGTGAAGAAATACTTGAGGCCATTGATTGGGAAGAACTGTGCCTTCAAATCAAGTGTCTGAATGCTCTCTATCTATGAATTCTTCATTTTGCATTCACCTTGCCCTGTTTAAATTTAAATTAGAGAAAAATATTTAATATTTCTTTAAAAAACTCAAAGTTCCCTGTCTTCACCCATAGATTTCAAGTGCAGAGACACGAGCACAATGGATGTCCACGGTGTAAGCAGTCAGAATTTCTGACTTTATTTCACTTATTTAGTTTTTTCGAAAATGGATCTATGAAAAAAGGCGTTGAGATATTAATATATGTGGAGCATATGATTTTTGTGTATATTGCACTTAGCTGATGCCTAGAAAAGGAAGAGGTTTGTGAGTTTGTATGTGTGACTGTGTTTGTGTGTGATGGTTTTCCTTGTTTTAAGTTTTTAAAAAATTCGTGTTGAGAAGGGATTTAGTGTTAAGAAGCAGAAGAATATAACTGAAAAGGCAAGGTACTTGTTTTGGGACCTGGCTTCAGTACAAAAACACTGAAAGAAAAAAGAACTGGGCAAGGCTTGGCCTTAAGTAAACGCTGTTTCTCCAAAGTCTTAAGAACTCACTCTCAGCTTCTTCCTTACAGGAACTCCTTCTCTTGACTCGTCAGCAGAATTTCAGTCAGACGAGAACCAGTGGCATCATGGAGCAGACAAAGTGGGAAGCATGCTGGATTTCCTAATACCAATGTTTATTTTCTTCTGCAACCGCCTTAGGATTCAGTCTAACAGCATTAAGAGCCAATGTTCTGTCATGACAGTAATATGAAAAAGTAAGAAAATATATTTCATGTTCACAAAGCATTCTCCTCTCACACTGTATACATACGCTCATATATACTATGCTAATTTCAGTTTTCCCTTCTACTAAGAAATGGAAATGGGTAAATTGTCCTACTTCACAAAGCATGCCAACTTCATAGGTTTAAATGATGATAAAATTAGATAGTGGATGGAAGAGTTCCTAGCATTTTATAAAGTACTTAGAAAGTAAATAACTCATTATTTGTCTGTCCTTTAATTTTTTCCTAAATTTACTAACCATTCTCAAAGTTCAAGGGCCTTTTTTAAAAATGATTCCTTGAGCATTCAGGAATAATTGTCATTATTCTTGATCACCCAGGGTTTATTGATTCACATTATTATTCTATTACCTTCCATCTTGCAAGAAGAAACAGACTGTCTTTTCAAACTGTCTTCACAAACCAGCAACTCCCCATACCATTCTGCTCCTCAAACTTCCTCATCTCAGCTTGTCTCCCTTTGAGGGGCGTAGAATCCATCTGCTTAGAGTTTCAGTTACACATATTCCAGGCTGTATTTAAGGCAAGGAGGAAAGTGGCAGGTGAGTTACCAGCCTATTTCCTAATTGGCCATTTAATTGGTTTTATCTATTATGACAGTACATTTGAGGAATTCTTCAGGTAACTCATTCCAATAGCTCCCAGATAGGCTCTGAAGATGAAGAGCCTATTTTCTTCCTTTAAATCTTCACGATACTGTTCCTTTTCAAGATCGTAACACAAAACGTATTATTAACACTATTCTTAAATGATTACTAATAAGAACCCTAAAAATGGCTTTACGCCTTTCCTCTCCATATCCCGTGTTATTGACTCATCCAGAAGGAGACAAGAGCTGAGAACACTTCGCACCCTCCTCCAGGGTACAACAGAAGGGAGTTCTCAATGAAGAACAGTTCTCCAGCAAATCAGCCACTTCCTGGACATCATCCCTTGATGAACACAGCAGGCACCATGGGCTTTGGGGCAGCAATTGTTTTTAACCCTGTCAATGCCAATCAAGTTTTGCAATGGCAATGCAGAGACTCTGTTGTGATTGAAAATCCTTTAGCCTTGGCAATCCTGAATTTTTTAGTTACTGTGTCCCCTTATACTGTTATTAAAAAGTAATTGGACTTTTTGAGAGTACAAGCTTCAAAATCAGAAAGACCTGAGTTGAAGACGGTCTACACTGGTAATTATATAAGTTGCACAAGCTTTTTGAGCCTCATTTTTTATGTCTGTAAAATATAATAATACAACCATTGGGAAGTAATAGATATGTGGTTAATAATAAATGGCCCTGGGGTTAAACTTTGTAGATTTGAATCTCAACTCTATCACTTAGTAGCTCTGAATATTTTGGTATGTTACTTAATCTCTCATTGACTCAGTTTCCTTGTTGGTGAAATTGGAATATTGAAAGAAACTAACACACAGCATTGTTGTGAGTATGAAATGGAGTACTCCATTTAAAAACTTATAATAATGTTTGTCAATACTCAAGGAAGTACCTGTTATTTTAATATTATTATTCTTTCAGAATAATATTTTTGGGGCTGGCCCCACGGCCGAGTGGTTAAGTTTGCGCCCTCCACTACAGTGGCCCAGGGTTTCTCTGGTTCGGATCCTGGGAGAGGACATGGCACAGCTCATCAGGCCACGCTGAGGCAGCGTCCCACGTACTACAACTAGAAGGACCCACAACTAAAATATTATAACTATGTACTGGGGGGATTTGGGGAGAAAAGCAGAAAGAGATAAAAAAAGAAGATTGACAACAGTTGTTAGCTCAGGTGCCAATCTTTAAAAAAACAAAACAAAACAAAGCAAAAAGAATAATATTGCTTTTAATATAATATATGCAAATCACTTACTAGCATTCCTTGAAAATCACACTTTAAATATTTAGTAAATTATATTATTATTAGTATTTTCACACAAATGCAACAAAGAAACTTTCTATTGTTGCAACAGAAATAATAAAAGTTCAATAAAATGAAGGACTTTCCAACTTTGAGGACACATCTGCAGCTAAATAGAAATTGCAAACTTAGCCCCAGTATTGAAATCCAAGGTAGACAACTCATGCCTCTCAAAAATAATGTCTTGTAAAATTCTTTGTTTCCCAATATAGATGCAAAGGAAAACAACAAACTCAGTTTATTGGGGGCAGACTTATTTATCAAACCTCTAAGCATAAAGACAAGAAAATAGAGAAGCCCAAAAGGTTTCCACCTCAACGTTGTCATAAAGAACTAATGGATAGAGAACATATTCCAACAAATAAATGACTTTATCTCTGGGCAGATATATAAAATAGATATTGAAAGACAGACAGTGCAGAGCTATGATTCCTTGTGATAAAGGAAACACGAGATGAACTCCATGTCCATCCAGGCATGCTGCCAGATAACACTTTACAAGCTCAGACTAATATATTTCTAATCTAGTAAAATTAGATTAGATTTTGAATATAGATTATATAATTCTAATCCAGTAAAATTTTTCTTCAAAATTAAGGAAGAAATAAAGACCTTTCAGATGATCAAAACTACACTAGAAAATAATGTTAAAGTTTTTCAGGCTGAAAGGAAATGATACCAGGTATAAGTTTGGACATATGCTAAGGAATAACAGTATTATATGGAATAAATATGAAGGTAAATATAATTTTTCTCATTTAATAATTTATTTACATGGGAATTTACTGTATAAAGCATATCATGGTATATTCATAAAGTAAACTATTATTAAACAATAAAAAGTAATAATATACAAGCCACATGGATACATCTCAATATAATCATGCTGAGAGAAAGAAGCCAGACCAATAGGAAAAAAGTATATATTTATGAATACATTTATGTAAAGCTATAGAAAGAGGTAAACTAAATCTGTAGTAACAAAGCCATGTCAGTGTTTGAGACAGGTTGGGTGGAAAAAGGTACTAGGGAAGGAGTACAAAGAGTAACAAGAGACTTTTGGGGGTAATGGATATTTTCATTGTCTTTATTGTGGTGATGATTTCATGGATGTATACATATGTGACATTTATCAAATCATACACTGTAAATGTGTGCAATTTTAATATGTCAAATCTCAATAAAGCTGTTAAAATTAAAATTAAATGTTAGTAAAATAGACATGCCTGAGATATTATGAGATCATGAGAAGGGTTCCCTAACACAGAGTGTGGTAGGAGGGTAACAAAAGCTATCTCACTGCCTTGATAGTAGATCTGTAATCTGTGGGGTAGAGAGTGGTATAGAGATGTCAAAGGAGAAAGCACTGGGTATTACAGGCGGAGGTACAGGATGAACTATTGGACAGATGCCAGAAACTACCAAGTGTTGATGGGGTAATTCAACTATTTTTGTGTTTCTGGAATGCAGGGTCTGTCGAGAGATGAGGTCAGATCAAGAAAGGCTTTATTTGCCATGCTTAAATATTTCATCTTTCTAGTCTCCACTTAAAACTCGTCACTCCAAGAAGTATCTCTTGAAATCCCATCAATCAAATAACCCATCCTTCTTTGTGTCCTCACTCTAAGCTGTGCTGTCTGTCACCGAAGCACCTGTGACTTACTGGAGAATTATATGTTTGCAATCCTATTTTCCCTGATGATTTCAACTTTTCACACCAAGGAAACAATATTCAATTTGTTTTCTTTATACTTTGAATTAGGAGGTGGCCCAGCATAGGTGAATAAATATGATTTAAATGAATTACTCTGTAGGGGAGAAATCAAATAGTGGTACTATGCTTCCTTTCTCAATTCTATCTCAACATTGTGAGTAACTTTCCAATACAATCAATCCAAAATATGAGCATGTAAGTGAAAGACTTATGTGATCTCTCACTGGTTATGTTTTAATAGAGGAATTCTATTAGAGAAGTTAAAGATTTAGTCCAGCACCATGACAAAGTGAGAAAATTAATTTCTCTAGTTTTAACTTGTTTATGAAAGCTTTGTCAATTCCCATAAAGTGGCCTTCCAGGATGTCTATTTTGCTTATTTTTTAAATCTTCCCTAAAGGAATGAGGTAAAATTGAATTATACATGGGATCCATCATTCAAAAACTATAGCATCTCCTGGTAGCTTATGAGGGCACAGAATACCCCATGTATCCGTTAGGAAGTGAGGAGTAGAGCTTCAACTACATTCAGAGGGCTGGAGAATTTTGGAGGCTGTGTCCACCCTTCAAATGTCATGGAGCTTAGAGGAATATTGAGCTGCATAAACTTCACATTGTGACACACTTTATTACAATGATTAAAATCTTTATTTCTTTAAATGCATTTAAAATTTTTGAAATATTTTATTTGGTTTATATTTTGCAATGTAATCCACACCTATGGTTATTACACAAATCAGAATAAAAACAAATTTTGATTTTACATATTTGCCAATTTTCAGAAAGTACAACCAAGTGAGGTCCTTTTGAGTTTAATTTTGTAGGATTCTAGGTTTTTAGTTGGAATAGATTTTAGATGCCATGGAGTCCCACTTTTCCAATATGCTGGCTTTTACCTGTAAATGAGACTCTCTCAGGAAGCTGTTTCCCTTATAGTAGTCTGAGTTTTCACAGGCTGGTAATGACTTTCACAGAATGAGAAACATGGTTTTTCACATTAACAAGGACTGTTCTTATGACTGAAGAAACATCATAATATATTTCAGTTAGTGTTTTTGAATAATTAAATGAGAGATCAGATGGAAGCTACACTCTGCTTTCTCCCTGATATGTCTTTAGTCAGCAAGCTGACTGTCACAACTAAGAATTTATCCAAGTGGCTCAGTGCTTTTTGGGGTAGACCAACTTCAGAATGCGTGCCCGAATCTCTTTGGTTTTGACACTGTAGACAATTGGGTTGAGCACTGGAGGTATAAGAAAGTGCAGATAGGAGAGAAGCATGTATACCTGAGCTGGTAACTTCTTCTTCCCAAAGCGATGGATCATGGACAGGCTGACTAGTGGGGTATAAAATAGTAGTACCGCACAGATGTGGGAAACACAAGTGTTGAAGGCTTTGAGCTGCTCAACATTGGAAGCAATGCTCAACACTGTCTTCAAGATTAGCACATAGGAGAGGAGAATGAGCACAGCGTCCATCCCTAATGTGGAGAGCATGATGAAGAGCCCCAAGCCACTGTTCACAAGAGTGCTGGAACTGGCCAGCCTTAGCACATCAGGGTGAACACAATAAAAATGAGACAGAGCATTTAAAAGCTGGAATTGCAGTCTTACAAGGAGCACAGGCAGAGGCAGATGAAGGGCAACACTACGGATCACAATGGCCAGCCCGAGGGCCCCAACGCGCTTGGTTGTGAGAAT
Source organism: Equus przewalskii (assembly GCF_037783145.1). Classification (NCBI taxonomy): domain Eukaryota; kingdom Metazoa; phylum Chordata; class Mammalia; order Perissodactyla; family Equidae; genus Equus; species Equus przewalskii. Next base: position 73,739,594 of record NC_091836.1, read on the forward strand.
GGTAGCATAGCGTAAGGGCTCTCGGATAGCCACACAGCGGTCAAAAGCCATAGCCAACAGCACAGCTGATTCAATGACTGAGAAAGTGTGGATGAAGAAGAGTTGCAAAAAGCAGGTTGCAGCTCCCACCTTCCTCTGGCCCAGGAGAAAGACAGCGGCCATTGAAGGCAGTGTAGAAGCTGAGAGACCCAGGTCAGCTGTTGAAAGCACGGAAAGGAAGAGGTACATGGGCGTATGGAGGTTGGGCACAGACTTGACGATGTACATTATGGTGATGTTGCCCAGCAAAGAGAGAACATAGATAGAGCAGACAGGAATAGCTGTCCAGCAATGAGAAGCCTCTAGTCCTGGGACATCCATCAGTATGAAGAAGAAGCTGCTGGCATTATTGTTGTTAGGAATTGCCATAACTCTGAGGAAGTCTCACTCTGGATAAATTATAAAGAAAGCAGAAAGTTATTCATTCATGAATTTTCCTATCATCTCATACCACATGGCGTTGGTGGCCTGTGCCTGCAGAATAATATTGCTCTTGCTTTTCTCCTTTTCCCACAGTACTGAAACTCATTTCTTTACATCTTTTCACTAGGGTACGATGTTGCCTCTCCTTTTGCTGGTTCATCCTACTTTTCAGAAGCATTTTTGGGCCATTCAGATATAGAAAATTATTGCCTCATTTGAAGATGTTTCAGGTTTGAAAAATACAAAAAGAAACTGTGTTAGGAGCATAGGGCCAATATGCATAAGCTATATTAGTTTTAGTACCAGAATATAGGATTCTAAAGTAATATAGATCAGGAAAATTATATTTAATGGCTGCTTCAGTGTTAGAAAATAATTTATAAGAATGTTAATACTGACTCTGAACTCCCAATGTTATTAGGTATATCTTTTGCTTGGAAAGGAATTCAGGACATCAAAAGTAATACATGTGACAAGAAGACATCAGGAGGGGTTTGAGTTTGATGTGTATGTTTACTGGATTTAAATCCCCTTCTCAATATCTATTACAGGGTGTTTTCTACAAAATGTTTGGAGAGCTGGTACAGATGTGTGAGAGGAAGAAGACGAAGACTAGATAATGTTTGTAGTTGGAAACACAAAGTATTCTCAATGGCATCACATATTTACTGACTTCCTGTGATGTATTCAATGTAAGTAATATAATGACAGACAATATACAGCTTCTGCCTTTTAAGTTCTAGTAACACACGGGTCAACGTAGAATACATCCATATACCAGTTCATGAGGGCATTGGTCATGGGGCAGATAAAAAGTCCCAATGGAGAATCCACATACTGCTTTCCACAACTTTCCTTTTAAAGAATGATCCTGGATACATTCAAGGACAATTATTAAAGAAAGCAATAAAGTGTGAAATCTGAGTACATAGAATTTAAAGGAAACTTCGGTTACATATCTAAGGTCCACATTGAATGATGATTTCCTTTCTTAATATCTTGGGAAATTTCTCTTAACAGTGGAGACCTTGACCATATTCTTGGGCAGTCATTTATGAGGCAGCTTCATTTTATTCTAATTCTGTTTCACAAACTGACTGTAAGTTTCCCTGTAAAGCTGTGAAGAATACCTACAATCCCCATTCCACATGTTAACTGTTAGTCTAAGGAAAATCCACAGAAGAAATTCTGTGAAGGATGAGTATCTGTGTAAGGTTTGAAACAAGCATGGTGATTGAACAGTAAACAGATATGGGCAGTAATTATAGGACAAGTCATGGAGGAAGAAAAACAATAACCATCTGTAAGGAAGGCAAAAATCAGAGGCAGGCCTATCAGAGTTGAGAAAAGATCTGTAATAGAAAGAGAACTCGGTTTTTGTGTGGATATACCTGTGGAGAGGTGAGGGTGGATGAGTATTAGGAGTTGTCAATGTTGTTCTAATAAAAACCATCTCTGAATTTTGGTTACAGAGGAAGAGGTGGTCAGTGAATAGATGTTTCATCCATCAACCTACCTCTGACAAGTTTTACCTATAGGCTGTTAATTACAGTCTGTTTTCAAAAGAAAGATAAAGCATTCCCACCTACCAAAATGTAATAGACTGAAGTTCTCATAAATGTAGGAAGTTTATCATTATTAATAAAAAGAAAATATTTGAGATTCAGCATTAATTATTTCTGGGAGAATATTTAACAAAGTGATATGAATAAAATAGCAAATCCATTGTTGAAACACGAGAATAGTAGGAAAAAAAGATAATTTTATATTCAGAAGACATGCCCAAGGTGATATGTGACCAAGTGGTGATCAATTCACAGATGAGAAGAGTCTAGGGGGCTACTGGAAGTCTTTGTCTTGACTCCACCTTGTAGAGATGTCGGAAAGGAGAACCTGCTACTCTCAGACTCTTAAGCTTAGACAGAGAGAATAGATTCAGCCCATGCGCCTGAGTCTGTCCAGAGATAGGCATTGAACCGTGCAAGGCCCAGTCACATCAGAAATGCAACTTCCATCTTCCCAAGGAGAAGGGATCCCCCAGAATATGAAGCTGGGTGGGAAGAATCAGGGACAGTAGAGATGCAGGGACTTACCTGAGACAGCAAAACAAAGAAAGAAAATCAGCAGAGGGCACTGCATTTTGTGAATGGTATGAACTAATTCTTTCAGCATAATTCAGTGACTATTATGGATCTGCCACATAGCTGGACTTTGCAGAGAGGCAATGGTGTATAAAAAAAAATTCTGATTAAACAGAGTTGTCAAAAGAACAGCATTTCACCAGTTAGCTGTGGTGATCAATGATGAGAGGGGAGAGAGGTACTCGCAGGAGGTGCAGTCATGGTTCTGAGTGTTTAAGAACTGACTAAACAATATCAAGCAGAGGTTAGAAGCGTGTATTTCTCTGTCTATTTCTCCTCAGGCTGTCCACTGCTAACCGGGAGCAGATGGGGGAATTATCCCTCACCCATGGACCTTTGACAAAATGTTTTCAAGCACAAAGTGAGAAGCAAAAATGCTATCGTCTTTATTTGAGCTTTGTCAGAAAAAAACATAGAAACAAAATTTTAATATTTTTCAAGGTTATCTTGTCCAACTCCTGATAAATTAACTCTGCAACATCCCTCAAAAGAATGTGAAACTCCATGTCTTTGAATACAATTCATTCTATGATGATATTTAAGTAATTAAGGAATCTACCTTCCTGCATTGCCTTGTGTGTATGCTGGAGAAGTGTTCTAAGTCTCACTTAATAACTGAGTGTCTAGATTTTACCTGTGTTAAAGCATTCCAGCCTGCATTCTTGTCTGATAAAATGAGGCACCTGGGTATTTTCTTTACTTCCATAGTCTTCAAAAATTTTTGTATGTTTAATATTTAGCAAGGAGCAACTATACAATTTTGACATTCATCTACATGTGGAGAAGAGATGCACATTATAAATATCTGGATTTTCTCACATAAAAATGCTAAATTGACAACAGTCAACAAAGAACGGAAGACAGGAGACTTGTGGACAAAGGCCAGAGCTTGCAGTGCAAACCAATGCATGCTTCTCTCTTGATAACAATTCCCTCCACGCTTTCTTCCCTATGTGTCTCATCATTATAAACCAAGTACTTATGCCATTTTGTTGAACAGTGTCTAATATTTCTAGAAGATAGTGCAACTTCGAAGTCAAGACGTCTTTTTTCAAAAATATACAACCTTCTGACAAACACTTCTACATTGCTCATCCTCTACATGGTTCTTTGGCTCTTTGGCACAGATCTTTAAACTTATTAATGTTGTTATAGGCACTAAAGCTATAAGAATGAAGTCCTGGTATTTTTGGCCCTGCCCTGAGAAACTACATAAACTAAGCCATATCAGTTCTTCAGAAAGTAAATGCAGAGTTATTATATTTTTAAAAATATATTACAGCCTAAGTTCAATATTATCAGTCCTTTTAAACCACTTCTTTTAAGGCAAGAACTCTACATAGCTCTTCATCGTAGGAGGTTCATTGGTAAATGTTTGGTGTGCCCTCTATCACAATGTTGTGTGAAAATTAGAAATCATATTTCTACCTTTCCTCCTTACTTCTTCCCCATTTGTCTTTCTTTCATCAATTATTCACCAATTATCTAATATGTATCACACATAAAATGTAGTTTGACTTACAGTTGATCTTAAACTCTAAGGGCAAGAATTGAGTGATTGTTGGGTGAGGAAAGAAGGGCCAGGGATTATTTTCCAAAACTGTAGAATATATCATATAAGAGGCTTAGAGGTGCTGTATAACTCCAACAGATGTCCTTTCTGCCTCAGACATCCTCATACAGAGTTTGAAACCAGATCTAAGACAGCCCACGACTTCTCTTGACTTCCATCCCAAGTACACATGCAACATGATTTGAGATAACCTAGCCAGAGATGTTTCTATCACTCACCAGACCCGAGGGCAGGGATAAGCTGGATGGATCGTGATGCAGCTGGGGCCTCTTGAGGCTCCCTGCTTTGAACATAGTGCCAAGTGACCAGGTTTATAAGGCACTGGTTCCAGGTCTCCCTGGTGGCTTACATCCAATCTCTGTGGTATAGGTTGTCAGAGAAACATCAGATGTGCATATGCCAGCCAGAGCTGTCTATTGCTAATCCTTGTGAGTCTTTGCCAACTCTTCAGATGATATGTGATATAAGCTTAGAACATGCAGTCTGTTCTGCTTCAAGCTTCCTTTCTTCTGTTCCCAGCCTAAGACCTTCTCAGTTCCTTAGAGAGAGAAGTCATCATATATATCATAGCTGTTCCCCAGAAACATCTCGAATTATATTTAGATCTCCAGGACATCCAATCTCTTATGTCCTCCAGCCCTCCTCCTCCAAATCCAGTAGGTTTTACTTAAATGGTAATATGTTGTGGAGTGAGAGTGAAATATCTGAACACTATTTCCATGAATAATAATAAATTTCCTCCAAGATAAATTCATTCTACACTGATTGGTCTTCTTTTACAATAATGTACTGCTTACTTTTCCCTAGTTTTGTTCCTTTTCCTCCTCCCTTCTTCCTCAAAGTGAGGTCTTCATATTTACTGAGGAATGATTATAATGGGTAGAGCAGATTAAAAAACATTCACCTGGAGCACATGAAAAGGGCCCAGATTTTTGTCTTGAAGCTGAAGAGAGAGTGATATAAGACACAAATTCTGGTCATAGTAGGTGTGGAGCTGGACAGGAATGGCCGGGGAGATTAAGGTAGGGACCAGATTGGGCACGAGGCAGAGGAATCATCTCAGGGTACCACAACCACTCGCTAGATTGGTGATTCACACAACTCAACATAAAGCTATACTCATGGCTATGATTTAATATAGCAAAGGACACTGTGCAGGAGCAGCAGGAAAACATACATACAAAGGTGAAGGCTAAGGAAGTCACATACAAGCTTCCAAGTATTTCCTCTCTTTCTGCAATGGTTGCTGTAGCTGCAAATCTCAGAGACACATGAGAGATGTCTCTATCCAAGGAAACCTGCTTGAGTTTTGGAGTTTGGAGTTCTTAAATGGAGCTGGTTGCCTAGGCATATATCTGTCACATGACCAGTATGTGTAGACTGCAAACCAGGCAACAGGTACACATAATAAGTTTTATGTTTATTTCACACATGCTGTCAACCTGGTTCATCTTGACCTACTGCTTTGGGCATAAATAATAGCATCATTACTCAGTAACTATGTGAACATTCCAGAAGGTTAGTTCTCACAGTTTGGTCACGGGCCATCAATCAACATGGCTACAGAGATGAGCAAGAACTGAGTAATGCAGATGTGTTGCTTTGACTCTTTTCTTGTAGGAATCTTCCAGGCATTCCATGATCTCATTGGACATGTGTTAGAAAGGTTTTCATTAAGGATCTGTGAAATATGACTAGCTTCTAATGTGGCTTAAAAGTAATTCTAATCCTAGGTGACAGAAAATAACAAAAAAGACAAGAATTATAAATTCAAAACTAGATGACCACTATTTGGGGCCTTTAAATAATAAGGAGAATATTTAAGGAAGAGAGTATAGCTGGAACAATTGGAATAACTTGTTGGAAGTACAGTAGGTGATTAAATAGGAAGTTATTCAGTTTAGAGCATGAAGCATGTAACCAGAAGTGAACATTTTGAGCTAGAAAATCATCAAAAAATAATAGTGGTAGTTGTGAGCAAAAACTAACCTGTAAGTGAAGAGGAAGAATGAAAAGGCTTAAACAAGTGTGTGGCATAATTATATTTAGATTTTGAAAGCTATTTTCAGTTCTGTTTGGAGTTGTTTGAGAATAAAGGCAGAGAAGCCAACTAGTAAAGTGGTTAAATCATCTACTTAATTATTAAGGTCTAAATTCAGGAAGGAGCAGTGGAAGTGTAAAAATAGTGATTGATGGGAAAATCTTAAGAAAGTAAAATCTACAATATTGGTAAATGATTATAATGGAAGCAATTTTTAGTTCAGCTTAATTACAAGTAAATGATGTTGTTTAGGACTGCCTAGCTACATAATCACAATATAAAGAAAAGCAATGAAATTAATACTATAAAACTCAGATTACCGGGGCCAGCCTTATGGCATAGTAGTTAAATTCAAGTGCTCCAGTTTGCCGGCCTGGGTTCACAGGTTTGGATCCTGGATGTGGACCTACACTACTCTTCAGCCATGCTGTGGCAGCAACCCACATACAAAGTAGAGGAAGATTGGCACAGATGTTATCTCAGGGCTAATCTTCCTCAAGTGAAAAAAAGAGAAAGATTAGCAACAGACGTTACCTCAGGGCAAATCTTCCTCAGGGGAAATAAACATCAGATTACTGGCAATCGTGAGGTTATGTTCAGGAAAGTCTGAAAAGGAAATTTGAGTGTTGGTAATTTATTACTTCAATATTTAGGTGATATTTATATGGGTGTTCATTTTGCAAAAGTTTTTAAATTATACATTTATTTCCTTGCAGTTTTCTGTGTGTGTTTTATATTTCACCACAATTTTAAAAAAATTTTACAAGAGGGAGAATATTAAGAAAATTAATGCATAGAATTTTTCAAATAGCTTAATTATGAGCCAAGGGAAACAAGAGACTAAGTACCTAGTGACAGCCATATGGTTAGTAAGAGTTTATTTTGTGAAGTGAGCATCTTGAGAAAATTTTTAAACTGTTGTAAAGTACCTAGTGGAGAAAGAGTGGCTGGAGAAAATTATTTCCTATTAAAGAAGTATAGTAAATTCATGCTTAGTAAGGGAGATGTATTTACTTTCTATTGTTGCTACAACAATTTACCACAAACCCAGTGGCTTAAAACAGCACAATATTGTTATTTTACAGTTCTGGAGTTTAAATATCAAAAACGAGGCTTACCAGGCTAATATCAAGGTAACTACAGGGCAGGTTCTTTCTGTAGTCTACGGGGAGGAATCTGTTGTCTTGCCTTTTCCAGCTTCTAAGGCATATTTGTGTTCCTTTGCCCGTGACCTCGTTCCTGAATCTTCAAAACCATCAACATAGTCTCTTCCCTCCCCTCTGACCTCCTGCCTCCCTCGTACAAGGACCCTGTGATTCCATCAGGCCCACTCAGAAAATTCAAGATAGTCTCCCCATGTCAAGATCCTTAATTTAATCACATCTACAAAGTTTCTTCTGCCACATAAGGTAACCTATTCACAGGTTAAGACATGGAGATATTTGGTGGGCCTGTATTTAGCCTACCAAGGAGGAAATAAAGATATAAGAAGAGAGAGGATAAAGATTTGATTGAAACAGCAGAATGAAGGTCAAAAGGAATTGTATGCAGCTATATGAGGGTTAAATTCAAGGGATGAGATGAGAGTGTCATATACATACGGATAAAAGTTATCATGAAATGATTCCATCAGGTCTCACGCAGAGACTGGAGTTAAGTCTGAGGATGTAGAGGAGATGGGTAGAATATGCAGTTCTAGAATCTCTTCAATATACTTATTATCTATGCTTATACGTATATAACATATTTATACACACATATGCTAAGTATAAAAATATAATAATTTCCTTTATTCAAAAATCTAGTGTTATTCTTAATTAGAACTCAAAAATACAGGTGTTAGAGCAGAAAATGTGAAGATATTTAAATTGGTTCCAAACTTAAGTTTAGAGTTAAAAAGTACAAAAAACAAGAAAAGAGGAATTCTGATGAAGCTTTTCCTGAAGTATGCATGGTCGATAGTGAATATGAAAGACAATGAAATAATGATGGTTGCCATAGACTTAGAAAGGTGAGAACCGAGATTGGAGATCTGAAGGACAAAGGTTAGAGGCTGTGAAGTCCAGGAGTGAGCATGTTTGAAAGATAGAACATTATGCTACAGATTGACATCCCAGATTAGAAAATTGCACTGTTTCCAGATGATGATGATTCTTCGAGTCTGGCAATAGAAATGCTGATACATCAAATTTAGGTAGAGATTATTGACATTGTAAATTTCATGGTTTTATAGTTCTTTTCAATAGCAATATTAGATACTCATTCGTTTATGGGTTTGTTTCCTGTTTTTCCCTACTTCAACAACAATAAAATCACGAAATCAAACCACTGCGACGGCAAGAACTTTGTTTAGTTCACTGTGTATTTCCAGCTCCACAAAAAGTCAAGGATAAAGTACGTATTCACTAAATAACTATCACCCTATCAAATATATACAGATGATAACAACAGTTACTTTATTCACCCTGTCCAAGATAAGTTATAAGAATACAAATTTCTCTGACCAAAATATATCAACCATTGGGCTAAGAAAAAGCTAATTATTTCAAATTTTTAATTTACTGAATAATTTTTATTGTTCAATGTATATTGGTTCAAGTCATAGAATAGAAACAGTTTTGGGCCAACCCCATGGCATAGTGGGTAAGTTCCACGTGCTACGTTTGGCGGCCTGGGTTTGGTTCTTGGGCATGGACCTACACCACTCGTTGGCAGCCATGCTGTGGCAAAAAAATGAATAGAAATTGTTTTAAAGTTCTTCCAACCTAATATCCTATACAATTCAGAAGAGTCAGTGGTCAAACAGAAGCTTTGCGTGCATTTGAAATATCATCAGGCACTTTGTTTTTGTTTCAGAAAGCATTCTTTCTTTCTTTGAACGCACTCATTTATGAAATAAACGTAACTTGGGATTCCTCTTGTCCTTTTTTGATAAAAGTTTCAGAATTTTGTCTCGTATCTGCTTGGTTTTCACCACATACACAATGGGGTTCATCAGAGGAGGAATGAGAAAATGCATGTTGGCCATGGTCATGTAGATGTGTGAGGGAAGCTTTGGGCCAAAGCGGTGCAACATAGACAGGCAGATCATGGGTGTGAAGAAGAGGATCACAGCACAGAGGTGGGAAATACAGGTGTTGAGAGCCTTGAGGCGGCCACCATGGGATGCAATGGTCAGTACAGTTTTCAGTATCAGAACATATGAAATGATAATGAGGACAAAATCAAGTCCCATAGTGGACAGCACCACAAACAGTCCAAAGATGCTACTGATCTCAGTGTTGGAGCAGGAGAGTTTTATGAGGTCAGGATGCAGGCAGTAGGAATGAGAAAGTACATTGGAGTTACAGAAGCACAGCCTCCTCAAGAGGATGGGGAGGGGCACTTGTAGAGTCAAGGTGCGCACAACAATAGCTAAACCTATCCTGGCAATTACACTGTTAGTAAAGATGGAGCAATAGTGCAATGGATGAGAAATGGCCACATAGCAGTCAAAGGCCATCGCCAGTATCACAGCTGACTCAAAATCTTGGAAGGAGTGAATAAAAAACATTTGAGTGAAGCAAACAGAGAAGGTGAGCTCTCGAGCATCTAGCCAGAAGATCCTCAGCATTGTGGGGAAAGTGAAGAGGGACAGACCTAGATCAGAGGCAGCTAGCATGGCCAGGAAGAGGTACATAGGTGCATGGAGAGTCTGTTCCTGCAAGATCACTGTCATGATGGACATGTTGCCCACCAAGGTAATGAAGAACATCACACAGAAGGGTATGGAGATCCAGACATGCACCCCCTCCAGCCCAGGTATGCCTGTCACTAGGAAGGTGGAGATTGCGGAGGTGTTGTTATTGATATAAAGCATCATGCCAGGGTCGCATGCCTTTCCTAGAATGAAGTGCATTATCCCAGACACAGATGTCAAAATTTGACTCTGTAATTTTTACACTTTGAGTGTATATACCTTGGAATAAGTGATTACTAACCTTACAAAAGCTTTTATTTTAAACCAACACTGACCTATAACACTCATCTACATATAATCTGAGTCTAAACTAGAAAATTCTTCCTCTATGGATCAAATAATCCAGGTGTTAGCCCAGTGGATGGAAGAAAAAGCACATTCTACTCTCTGTTTCTATTAGTTTGACAATTTTAGATTCCTTAAATAAGTGGTATCATGTAGTATTTGTCCTTCTGTATGTGGTTGTTTTCACTTAGCATAATATCTTCCAGGTTCCTCCATACTGTTGCAAATGGCAGGATTTCCTTCTTTTTAAAGGCTGAATAATATTTCGTGTATGTATATACCACATTTCCTTTATCCACCTGTTTATCGAGGGGCATTTATCCTGTAATTTACCTAGGTCGTAAAATTGGTATAAAGGTGTTTTAAAATGCAAAATTAAAAACAAATCATTTTAAGAGAAATCCTCAATAAAAGTAAGGTAGATCACACCTTACCCTGTAATTATAGTAGAATCCTCTTTTATGGAATTTCTTTGCCTTGATCAACAATGATTCAGACTCCTGAACAATAGCGTGTCGTGATCTACTATTTTTCTGCAAATAGATGCATGCAGACATTGAATATAATCATTTAGAAAACTTTATATGCATTTGACATAATCTGTTTCTTTAATAAAATTTAAGCTTTTTATTTTGAGTGCATTTTTATTAGTTTGTACTAATTTATTTCTATTTCTATTTTACAAAGAAACTAAATAAATATTACATACGCACTCTTCACACCCATTCGCAGTCATCCTCACAAACAATAAATGTTTGTATATACTAATCATCCCAATTTCTCACCTCTCCTCACTCACTAGTGTCATTACTGGTATTTTTTGTAGATCTTTATCGAGATAGGCACTTCAAAATCTTCACTGTCTGCGTGGAAGCTTACAGACTCTAGCTGTAGTAGCCTAAGCACTTCCCAAGTGTTTCAGTTAAAATGTCCCTTGAGTCCAATTCTTGAAGAGAGAAGAGTACTAGAGAAAATAATAAAAATAAACAACTCTTCCTCCCACTCTCACCCTCCTTGCCCTGATAGTAAAGATAGGAAGCATAAGGATCCTGTCCGCTGCTTTTGGCTTTCATTTGGAATAATATTCAACTTTTCAAATTCTCAATCTGGATCATTTTGGGTGAGACTTTCAGAAGTGATCAAAGTGATTAATTAATATCCTACATGCAACCTAAAAAAAAAAAAAGAATGAGGGAAATAAAAGTAAAATCTCAGAGGCTTTAACAGGTTGTTTTGTTTTGTTTTTAAATCCAGAATTAAGCTGGGACAGAGAAGATGGAAGATGGTATAGAAAACTCTCTCTCCATTTGATGAGAGCATAGGCTGCCTACTCTAATTGTTGTGCCACTTAGAGTTAAGCATCTGCTGCCCCAGTTCTTTTCAATGCCTTTTCCCATCCACGATTTCTTTGGTGTTTTCAGAATATATTTCTCCTGATCTTAAGAGATGTTCATGTTCAGGGATGAGGCTGAACCTCATATTCCATGTTGCCGTAGGCAGGGATGGTGCTCCACTTCCCTAATTCAAGAATACTTTAAGCCCACTTCCTTCTATGTGGTTCAGTATTATTGTCCAAACATCTCAGGGTTTTAAAGAAAACAAATTACGAATAGTTTTGCACAGAGAAACAATCCCAAGATGGCTGTGCTTCCTTGTATTCCAGGCTATGGTTTCTCTACTCACTAATTCATCCAAGTCTCTTCGATCTGAGCTATATTTCAAATTCAGTTAAGGTAAACCTTATTTCTCTCTCACTTGGCATCTTAAGACAGCATGGTTGCTAAAGTCCTACTGTGACAGCTTTTTCTTCCATGTCCAAGATCAAGAATGCCTGCAGCCTCATTTGAGCTGCTTTATTATTCATACAGCTCTCCCCTGAAAATAGGAATCCCCTGGGCCTCCATCTCTTCTGGATCTGAGAATTATCATTAACCCTTTTTACTTCCTAGAAGTGCTCCAAGAATAGCCCAAGTTCTGGGTAATTTTTGTGTCTGATAAGCTGAAAATCAAACCAATCCACACAGAGTTTCACATGGTAGATGTCAATAATCGATAGCATGAGCTCAATTCTGTTCAAAATCAATTTAAAAATTAATTATGTACACTTTGGGAACATCCATATTTTCTGTAATATATTTAAGAAAATATGAAAAGTTTATCTCATCAAAGGCCCCTCAACAAATTTTAATATTAGTGCAATTCATACAATATGCTTCAGACATAAAACGCTCTTCAGTATAAATAGAAATTACCTTAGTATTCAGAAATGGTAAACTTCTTTGCTTCCCCGCCATCATCCTTCATCCCCCTAATACACCACTACTTTACATAAATACATAAATATATGGCAGTGGGCCTTTTTTGACATGTAGTTTTGTCAACAGGAATATAATCTTTTAGGACCATGACACAAAGATCAAAGATACTTATAGTACTGGCCAAAATTCAATGAAAGTAAAAATCGGGTAGTAGCAAATACAGATATACACATATAAGTACAAGTAAAACTGGGGAACCTGAATAAAATAGTAAACGTATCCAAGATAGTATTGTGATTTCCATATTGTACTATAGTTTTCAATGCTACTGTTAGAAAAAAATGCATAAAGTGCTCACAGTATCTTACTCCTTTCAACTTATTTCTGACAACTGTATGTGAATCTGCAGTTATCACAACAAATAAAATTTCAATACAAATTAAAGTAGCAATAAATGTTATGGCTGCTTCAGAAGAGTTTCCTTAAATACATTTGGGCTAAGGAATTTTAAAAAGTACTATAAATGGGTTTTTTTTACATATATTATGGCATTTATCTCTCACAACAACTAAGCTAACTAGTTTTAACTTCTTTTATCTTTGAAGAAACTGATGTAAAAATAAACTGCTGACCTCAAATAAGACAGTTAATCTAGGTAGGTAAATAATCTAGGATTCAATGGTCATTCTGGTTCCAGAGTATAGTCTCCTTCTAATTCAACGTACTTAAAATTAAGAGCAAAGTTATAAGTTGTATAGGGTCTGATTTGAATTAATTTGTTTCTTCCCTAAAACAGCTAATTTATTGCTATGCAGGGGATTCAATTATATGAACACTTGAGTGTATATGTAGGTAGACCAGCTGTCACCTTGAGTTCTTCTCAACCTGAAGCTTGTTATATCCATTTGGGAACAATACTCAGAAAGTATGAAGGCACTAATGTATATGAGATAAAATACCTGAAGCAAAGTTTTCAGGCCCTCTTGAGGTTGCTATTCAATGCATAGAGGGGCAGTAGCTGGCCAATTTTCTAGTTTATTTGAATACAGTAGTCCTTCCTTACCTGCAGGGGATACGTTCCAAGAACGATGCCTTCACACTGTGGTTCGAGACACAGGTTTCTTGAGTCTCCTGCTTAGGTATCTCCGTGAGGCAACAGTGAGATAAATCTCATGTCGACATTGAGCTCCCAAATAGTGAGATTGTATTTTATCATGAATGAGGAACCCTTGTTTTTTTATTTGGTTTTTGTATTTTTTTGTGAGGAAGCTTGGCCCTTGCCAATTAAACTTTATCATAGATACGTATGCATAGAGAAAAACATAATATATATAGGGTTTAGTACTATCCAAAGTTTCGGGCATCCATCATCTGTTGCCAATCTTCCTATTTTTGCTTGAGGAAGATTGTCACTGAGCTAACATCTGTGCCAATCTTCCTCTATTTTATGTGGATACCCCTACAGCATGGCTTTACAAGCAGTGCTAGGTCCGTGTCTGGGATCCCAACCTTCAAACCCCTGGCCTCCGAAGCGAGCAAGTGAACTTAATGACTACACCACCCAGCTGTGCCCAGAGGAACACTTGTTTTTAAGCAACCCTTTCATACTTGATTGGCTTAGAAAGCTTTCCCTTGGTGCAAATTTACGATATTGAGAATATAGAAGACACGAACAACACTATTAGCCAATTTGACCTAATTGACATTTATGTATCACTACGCATAATGTTGTGATTTTCTGTGTGTAAAATCTCAAGAGGTCTACACAAAAAGTCATTGAAACTGATAAGTAAGTTTAGCAAGTTTATGGGAAATTAAAAAAACAATGCATTTCTACGTACTAGAAATGAGCAACTGAAAATTGTAATAAAAATTCAATTGCATCAGTAGTATGATGCATTAAAATTTTAGTTATAATGCATCCAAAATACATACAAGATTTATAGCTGAAATCTGTTTTAAAAAGTGATATAAGGAATCAAATACCTGAGAAAATGAGAAGATATACTTCCTATATAAATCAGAAGAGTCATTAATGTTTTAATCAATTCTCCCAAAATTGTTCTCCAGATTTAATGACATACCACTCTAAATACCAACAGATGAATTTTTAGAAATCAGCAAACTGGCTGTAAAATTTAAATGGAAAAACAAAAGAAATAAGATATGTAAACAATTTAGAAGAAAAAGTTGAAGATTTATGCTAATTGATTTCAAGAATATTTTTAAATACTGTAATCAAGACTGTAGTAATGGTGAAAGAATAGGTATACATACTAATAAAAAAGAATAAAGATTCCCAAAAGAGACATACTTTTATGGTCATTTTGTTTTTAACACAGATGCCTGTGTAATTCAATAGAGAATGACTGTCTTTACAGAAATTAATTAAAACCAGATCACAGACATGGATATGAACTCTAAAACTGTAAAACTTCTAGAAGAAAACAAGAGGAAAGGGTTATTACTTCTCATTAGTCAAAACACATCACCTTGAAAGAAAAAGAAAACCATAAATTTTACTTCTACAAAATTAAAAGTACTTTTCTAATGATGCAGTTAAGACAATGAAATAGCAGTTCACAGACTGGACAAAGTATTTGCACAAGGCATATCTCCAAAAAGACGTGTCCAGAATATACAACAAAATCTCACAACTTAATAATTAGAAAATAAATACCAGCATAAAAAAGGGAAAATATTGAACACTTTACCAAAGAAAAAATACTGACAAAATTTATGAAAAGATATTCAATACCATCAATCATCAAAGAGATGCAAATTAAAACTGCTACCTGTCTGCACCTACAAAGCTTTTAGAGTATCTGAAAATAAACTCTCACAAGAATTTGGAGCAACTTTCACACTTACGTATTGATGATGAGAATGCAAAATGGTATGTTAGACGCAGCATCCTTACTCACAGGTCTTTAACCAACTAAAATATAATCATGTCCACAGATATACCTGTTACCTGAATGAACTGTATTCATAACTGCCCAAAACTCAAAACACAAATATCCATCAAATGGTGAATGAATAAACAAATTATAATGTAGCTTCGTATCATAACACTATTTGCTTTTAGTAAAAATCAATGAATTTCCTATACATGCAACAACATGGCTGAATCTCAAGAGCATAATGCTAAGTCAAGGCATTAAAACACAATAACTATTACTGTATAATTTGGGTTTTATGGCATTCTGGAAAACTATAGAGACAGAGATTACAAAAATGGTTTCCAGGGCCTAAAGTTGGTGGGGAAAGAGTTCCTCAAAGCAGCATACGGGACATTTTTGGAGTGATTAAAATATGTACATTTTGATCTTAGTGATGTTCACATGAAGGTATATATATTTGTTAAAACTGAAAACTGTACACCTAAAAATGGTGAAATTTACTATATTGCTATACTTCAATAAGCTGCTTTGCATAAAAACAAAAGAAAGGGGTAAATACTATGAGTTTTACCATCTAGTCTTCCTCAGCATAATCTTAGATAGAAATATTTTGTCACAGTGTAGGCGGAATCAGAACAAGGATACAAAGAGATAAAATGGTTTTGAGGGCTACTGTGAATGGGCTCCTGGTTTAGAAGTGTGGATTTCATACTGTCCCCTAAACAAGTGCCTACATAAACATATTTGCTGAAAAAGAATTGGGTTGCACCTATTTTACAAAATAAAGGTAGACTTGAGCTAAGACTGTCTCTGTAAATAACCATTTGAATGTTTAGAAATACCTGGTTGGTTGGTCAATTTACAAATGAAAATGAACAAATTGCCCAACAATAGATAAAAAAAGATTTTTGTCTTTACTAATAATCAATTATAACAATATAAATTAATAGCAATGCACTTTTTTATTTATTTATTTTTTTGGTAAGGAAGATTAGCCCTGAGCAAACATCTGCCTCCAATCCTCCTCTTTTTGCTGAGGAAGATTGGCCCTGAGCGAACATTTATGCCCATCTTTCTCTATTTTACATGTGGGACACCTGCCACAGCATGGCTTGATAAGTGGTACACAGGTCCACACCTGGGATCCAAAGCTACAAATCCTGGGCTACAAAAGCGGAGCACAAAAACTTAACCACTACACCAGCCACTGAGCTGGCCCAGCACTTGTTTGTTTTTGTCTAGCATGTCAGAATTTAAGACATTGGCAAGTGTGAAGCAAAAGAAGACAAATCTTTACAACTCTGTGGATGTAAATTTATTCAACATTTTTCGAAGTTTGACAGGAATTAAATATCTAAAATGAATATACTTTGATCCAGCAATTTAACTTGAGCATTCTCTCCCATAGAAATACACATACAAAGTGATATGTACTAAGATGGAATAATTATTTGTAACTGTAAAATATAAACAATCTAAAAATTCAGAGAAAGGCTGGCTCAGTGGCATAGAGGTTAAGTTCGTGCACTCTGCTTCTGCTGCCCAGGTTTCACAGGTTCAAATCCTGGGCACAGACCTACACATGACTTATCAAGCCATGCTGTGGCAGCATCCCACATACAAAGTAGAGGAAGATTGGCAAGGATGTTAGCTCAGGGACAATCTTCCCCACCAAAAAGTTTTAAAAATCAGATAAATGCTTAATGCATTCTATTACATTCCTATTAGGCAATATTAAGTATTTCTTTTTAAACACAGAGGGATATTTTTTGTACTGTCATGGAAATATGCCTTTAATAAATTCTTGAGAGAAAAACACAAGGTATAGAAGGGTATAATCTGATGACATGCACTAAATTATTTTATTTTCTATTCAGAAAGATAAATTTAGACACAGTTTTTTGTTACTTCTGGGAAAAAGAATTAGTCTTTGCTCCCAAATTACATGAAATAATTCTGCATATTTTAAGTTTTCGTAACATGCATTTATATATTTGTATTAAATACTTTACGTAGTTATTATTCTATTTGCTAAATAACTTAACATTTCTAATAGTTGATATTGTCTAAACATAGTTCTGATTTATATGTTTTCATTCTAGATTGCTTTTCATACAATAAAGGAAAAAATCTCTCAGACCTTCTGTGTTTCAATAAAATGAGAGCTTTTGGTTTTTCCAGTACAAAATGATGTGCTAAGATGTATAATACCTAAGATATGCTCCCTCCTTTCTCAGATCCTTTGGGGTGAAAATAAACTTATGTTCTTGCCTATGATATTTGGGAAACACCAGGGCTCTGTTAGTCCCAGCACAGCCTTCCAGACACCTGGGAAACCCTCTCTTGTGGCTTGTAAAGCACTGTTAGAGAACCATGTCCTTGAAGTAAGGCTCTACTCCACACTGAGCTACGGAGTTCTGTGTCTTACAGGGAAAGACAATCCTGCCAACAGACACATCTGAAAGTGAAAAGGTCCTTCACTGTGCAGTGAGTAAAGTATTTCAGAGATAAGTAATATCATCGCCTGTTGTAAACTTGTGAATGTTCATTCAAGTAAATTGGTTTAATAATAACCAGCTTTCCAGGGTAAAGAGACCAACAGAAATGGTCAGTGCTGTTGAGTTCAGATGTTTGAGATTCCGAAGTTAATTTGCTTAGAGAATCTTGTTTGATAAGTAGCACATTTTAAATTTGAATGATTGGTTTTATTTGATCTATGTTTTCTGCTAAGTAATGATTATTGTAGCTATGACCAGGTTAAAGAATATATGTTAATACTATATGTGCATATTGTGTTTGCACAGCTGGATTTTAGATTCATAAGTTTCACGGACTGTGTTTCTTGTTTTGATAACTTTCCTGTGAGTCCTGAAACCAACATCTCATGAATTTCATTTGCAAACATGCATTAGATTTGACTAAATCAGTAAATTCTGTTTTTAAGTGCTGAATCAAGGGGAACATCAAATGCTTTGGCACGTTTTGGAGAGTCCCCCCACCCAATTAAGCAAAAGAGCTTTTCCCAATCAGAGTGTTTAGCTCATGCCTATTAGTAATGTTTGTCATATTCTTTATAAGTTCCAACATATTCAAATAGGAATTTGTGTTTTAGAAAAAATAACCATTCAAATCCAAACTTAAGTTTTCAAATAGAAAAAATAGAACTGACCTGAGTGAAGAACTATTCTGCTATTGTTTTGAGACTTGCTGATATGCAATTTCAACCCTGTATTAATAATACTAGATGCCATAATATTCCTGAACTGACTTTCTTTAAAGTCACTGTAATTTTGCAGATGTCGTTTTTCTTGTTGAAAATGTATTTGCTTTTCCCCAACTAACGCTTCTTCGGTATTCTCCTTAAATTGCAACTTACCAGTGAAGCCTTTTCCTACATTCCCAAGTTAAAATATATAGAGTGATGGCGATATAGACATAAATTTGGTATACACGTCTGAATCAGACCTCAATGTATTTCTTTAGAGTAACTTTTATATAAGTTTTGTTTTTCAATTCTGTCAGCATTATAATAAACTCTTTTCTGTTTTATGTTTAATCTTTCTAAATATCCGTTAAATTAGGTATGATTACTCATATTTTGAGAAGGAATTTTAGTTCTCCGAAAGATTAAATGACTCTGAATCGTATAAGGATGAAGTGATAAAGCCGATTTTTTTTTTCTTTTTCCTTTTTGTTCTTTTTGAGGAAGATTAGCCCTGAGCTAACATCTGTCGCCAATCCTCCTCTTTTTGCTGAGGAAGACTGGCCCTGAGCTAACATCCGTGCCCATCTTCCTCTATTTTATACGTGGGACGTCTACCACAGCATGGGTGGACAAGCAGTGCTAGGTCCACACCCGGGATCTGAACCTGAGAACCCTGGGCTGCTGAAGCAGAACGTGAGAACTTAACCACTGAACCATGGGGCCAACACTGACAAAGCTAATTTTTAAACCACAATAAAGTTTCTTCCTTAATGCTGTCTTATTTCTCACACATGTCTGAATCTCCAGTGTTTAGAATCGCATTTGACACAAACATGGTTCTCATCAAAAATTTTATAGTTGATGTTAGGTTATATAACCTAACCTAACATAATATAAATTCAAAGAAGAAGCAGGGGAAATAGAACTTTCCTTCCCACAGCTGATATAAGAATTGGTTTAGAGTTTGGTCTCTGACTTGACCAATAAAAAATAAAAATATGGGCCTGCCCAGTGGTGCAGCAAAGTTCCCATGTTCCGCTTTGGTGGCTAGGGGTTCGGATCCTGGGTGTGGACATGGCACCAATTGGCAAGCCATGCTGTGGCAGGCATCCCACATATAAAGTAGAGGAAGATGGGCACGGATGTTAGCTCAGGGCCAGTCTTCCTCAGCAAAAAGAGGATTGGTGGCTGATGTTAACTCAGGGCTAATTTTCCTCAAAAAAATAAATAAAAGAAATTAAATAAATAAATATAAATTAAAAAAACAGTAATAAAACAAAAGAAGCAGGGCTAATGAGTGGGAATGAAAGGGATTATATTCAATTTATTGTTTGAAACTGAATTTATGGTAAAGAAAGAAGTTTTTGTACTGATATCTAAGTTGAACTCAGATATGTGTAAGTGAATGAGTGTGTATGCGTCTGTGCTTACGCGTAAGTGCAGGATATTTTTATAACAAGATGTATGTATTTTTAACTTATCTCTATCAGGGGGATTTCTCATTTATACATGTATACAATAGAGTCTTTAGTGAATCAAAGTGACGCCTTTTAAAAATTTGTATAAGGACACATCTTCTGGTTAGACTTCGAGGGGAACAAAATACACACACGTAATATAATGCACTCAATACTTATACATCATTTAGATGAACATTATCTTACATATATTTATATTAATAATGTAGCTTCTTTTCTTATAGAAATTCAAGTGCTAGGATCCAGGAAACACGTACTAATTTCACCACTGGTACATGAAGATAGGCAGGGCATCAACTGTTCTTTAAGTCGCTTTTCCTAAAATTTTCTTTCCTCCCTTCCTTTCCTTTTTCTTCCTTCTTTCTTTTCTTCTGTACTTCCTCTTTTCCTCTTCCCTCCCTCCCTATATTCCTTTCTTTCCTTCTTTCCTCCCTCTGTGTTTCTGTCTTTTTCTGCCTCTCTTGTTATCACTGATTCTGCTGTCTCTTTTCTTTATCCAACACATATTTAAGCTGCTATTATTGAAGCTGCTATTATTGACCTGGAATATTGCCTTGATCAACTATGCCCTTACTTTTTTTTATAATTCTTTTAAAAATATAAATAACACATGAAAGAGGTTTGATAGATATAGATAGTTATATATGTATATATGTGCACATATATGTATATATAATCTGAATGCATGTGCATATGTTTATATAATCTCATTCATATATATATATACACCTTCTTTCATGTAGTATGATTTTTAATAAAATCCATATATGATTTTAATGTGAAATGTTAGACTATACAAATAACATATTATTATTTTACAGAAATAGTTTCAAATTTCTTAATGATCAGTGTGTTTTCTGGTTAAGTTAATATGGAATTTTATTTTATAATGTCTACAATTCACTTATGCATACTTTTATGTGAGTTGAATATTATGAAAGCTCAGAAACAAATGCTGATTAATAACTTTTAGGCCTTGTGCTCTGTGCTGTTGCTCTGTGTCATACAATTAATCCTCACAGCAACGTTCAGTGTAGTATCATTATTACAAATTTACTAAAAAGGAAACTGATTTAGTGAAATCAAGCAACTTACCTCAGTCATTCTTTTTTTATTTTTTTAAGAGATTGGCACCTGAGCTAAGAAATGTTGCCAATCTTCCTTTTTCTTCTTTCTCCTTCTTCTCCCCAAAGCCCCCCAGTAGATAGCTGTATATTCTAGTTGTGGGTCTCTTTGGTTGTGGCATGTGGGACGCTGCCTCAGCATGGCTTAATGAGCAGTGCCATGTCCGTGCCCAGGATCCGAACCTATGAAACCCTGGGCTGCCTAAGCAGGGCATGCAAGCTTAGCCACTGGGCCACGGGGCCAGCCCCATCTCAGTCATTCTTAATGAAGTCAATCATTCACGTATACAAAAATTATTTATCATAGTACATAAGATTTTTCAGAAAAAAAAATCTCTTTTAGAGAAACAAAGAGGCTTGTAATCTCAAGTACTTCCAGACTAGTCGAAAGAGCAGAAAAATAATCAAAAATTCAGATCTTCATGGGTGCAGAGATAGAAGGATTAAAAGGTATCAAAGAAGAAAATTTGTTCAATTCTATTTGAAAGGATTAGGGCATACTTCCTAGAAGACATGAAACCTGAGATTAAGTTTTGAAGACTGAAGAGAAATTCACTACATTTGTAAGAGAGAGGGATGATCAAATGACACAGTCAGAGTCAGTCAGCTAGTCAGACGGCTTGGCTTGAGCAGAAGTGTAAAGACATAAAATGACAATGTATAAGGATAGAGCTCCAAATATCTTCAGAATTACTGTAACAAAATATAGAGCAGAGGCAGGTCATTTAGTACTTGTGATGAGCTTAGAGAAATATGCAGGGTCCAGATCATAAAAGTCCTGTGCCTTGTGTATGGAAGCAAAGGAACTTATGTTTGTTTGGTAGCTTATGAGGAAATATTGAAAAGAGTGCAATGTAGGAATATTGACATTTTAGAAAGTCACTATGAAAAATATATCAACAGTGGATTTATGGAGAAATACTTGAGGTAAAGCTTTCAGATAAGAAATTGCTGGAGTTTGTTTTAAAGTTACTGTAATTAAGTTGAAAGCTAACAGTGAGGTTTAATAGTTAGGCAGCATTTACTATGGTGAGGTATTATTCTTTGTTATTTCTCATTAGATTTGTAGAGAGTGTAGACACTAATATTCTCATTTTACCAATAGGGAAGTCAGCACAGAGAGATAACTTATATACTCATCCCATATATAATGAATTTCTGGTCAGGGAAGTTGTTATGTCACAATCTACAGTGACATTCCTTTATGAATGAGTCGAAAGGAAGGATTTAGGGAAGATATCCTAAAGAGATATATTTTGATGAAGTACAGATTTAGAATAATTAAAAAGCCATTAGTCAGACAAAAAAAAAATCTTTAGGTGCCAGCCCGGTGGGCGCAGCAGTTAGGTGCGCACGTTCCGCTTCGGTGGCCTGGGGCTCGCCAGCTCGGATCCCAGGTGCGGACATGGCACCACTTGGCAAAAAGCCATGCTGTGGTAGACGTCTCACGTATAAAGTAGAGGAAGATGGGCATGGATGTTAGCTCAGAGCCAGTCTTCCTCAGTGAAAAGAGGAAGATTGACAGCAGTTAGCTCAGGGATAATCTTCTTAAAAATTAAAAAAAAAAAAAAAAACACCTTTACTATTTTGGCTAGGTTTATTGAGGTGTAAGTTATATACAATAAAATTTATCAATTTTGGTAGTACAGTTTGATGCGTTTTAAAAATATATAGTCATGTAATCAGTACATCAGCTACAGTATGAAACATTTTCATCTCCCAAAAAAATGCTTGTTTGGAGCCCATATCTTCAAACTCTCTATTCATCTCTGAAACATCTCATCAACTATTGCTATGATTTTGTTTTTTCTAGAAATCATATAGATGAGATCATACAGTATTTGATCTTTTGTATTTGCCTTCTTTCATATAGCATAAATGA
Organism: Equus przewalskii; assembly: GCF_037783145.1. Taxonomy (NCBI): domain Eukaryota; kingdom Metazoa; phylum Chordata; class Mammalia; order Perissodactyla; family Equidae; genus Equus; species Equus przewalskii. Next base: position 73,762,685 of record NC_091836.1, read on the forward strand.
TCCATTCATGCTGTATCATCTATCAGTAATTTCTTCCTTTTTAATTTAAATTTTATGGCTCTGCCACAATTTGTTTATCCATTCAATAGTGGATGTGTATTTGGTTTCTTTCCAATTTTTTGCTGTTATGAATAAAGCGGCTATGAATAAATGTGTACAAGTCTTTGTGTGGACATGTGTTGTATTACTCTTGGGCAAGTTCTTAGGAATGAAATTGCTAGGTAGTGCTAACTGCATGGTAAGTGCATGTGTAGCTTTATGAGAAACAGCCAAACTTGCTTTTCAAAAAGGCCGTACCCCTCACCTTCCATCAGCAAATGAATGAGAGTTCTAGTTGCTCTCTATCCTCACCCAACATGTGATGTTTTCAGTCTTTTTAATTCCAGCTGTTCTAATGGTATCTTATTTTTTTCTCATTTACATTTACCTAATAATTAATGATATTGAGCATCTCTTCACGTGCTTAGATGCCATCTACATGTCAAAAGAAATAATTATGAAGTTAAAAATATAATCTCAATTTTGAGTTGCCCATCTTAATTTCATAACTCTGTGAAGTAAAAATTTATTTACTTTACACTTGGTTTTCAACTTTCCTGACACATGATTTCTCTTTTATAGGTCTGTAAGCACCCTGGACTACAGTTCTACCTACCTCTTACCATGTTGGCTTTTAATAACACTGCCTCTGGTCGGCCCACCTTCTCTTTCATTGGTATTCCTGGTCTGGAGGCTGCACATATGTGGATCTCCATCCCCTTCTGTCTCCTGTACTTTGTATCCCTTGTGGGTAATTCACTTCTGCTCATCCTGGTTAGAGCAGAACAGAATCTTCATGAACCTCAGTTCTATTTCTTGGCCATGCTTGCCCTTACTGACCTCGGCCTTTCATTATCCACAATGCCCAGCGTCTTGGCTATCTTCTGGTTTGATGTCCACCACATCGGCCTGGATGCCTGCCTAACTCAAATGTTCTTCATCCACACACTCTCTTCAGTGGAATCAGGTGTCCTCGTGGCCATGGCCTTTGATCGCTTGATAGCTGTCTGTGCTCCGCTACACTATACCAGGATCCTGACGCACTACACTGTTGCTTGCCTTAGTGGAGCTGCTCTCCTACGAGCTACCACTTTGCTGGCCCCTTTGCCTTTTTTCCTCAGGACTTTTCCCTTCTGTGGGGCCAGTATCCTCTCACACTCCTACTGCTACTACCCAGATATGCTGAACTTGGCCTGTGGGGATGTCACTTTCAGCAGTGCCTATGGATGGGTTTTTGTACTCTGCACATTTGTAGTGGATGTTATCTTCATCCTAGCTTCATATATGAAGATCTTGGGCACTATTATGAGGATGGGGACTCAAGACAGAAACTGGAGAACACTGCATACCTGTGCCTGTCACTTATGCACAGTGCTTGTCTTTTACCTGCCCCTCATCAGCTTGGCTGTGCTGCATCATTACACCCAGGACATCTCCCCAGTTGTATACACCACAATGAGTAATGCCTACCTCCTCATGACACCACTGCTCAACCCTCTTGTCTACAGTCTCAAATCCCGGCAGATCCAGGCTGCCCTGCGCAAGCGATTTTGGGTGCAGCGTGTCATTGCTGGGGAATGATATCGTCTCTATATCAGAAGGGACAACCAATTTAAAAGTGCTGCTCAGGATCTACTACATGCCAAGCAGTGTGCTAGGCACCACAAGTTCAAAAATAAAAAATACTCAGGTCTTCCCCTCCAGAAGTACCTAACCTAATGAAGGAAGGAGAGAGAGACAGAATGCTTAAATAAATGATCAAAACTGTGTTCATAAAGGATGATTGTTTGGTAGTGGTAAGGAGAAACGGCAACAGAAACCCAAGCTCAGTGGTTTTAGCGTATGGATTGGATGAAAATCACATTGTTCCAACTGTTAAAGGAGGAGGAGTTTGACTGTAGACTGTAAAAGATCAATGAGGAGCTGATTTTCTAGAGAAAACAAGATGTCACCTGATTCTTGACTGACCATGTTGTTTAAGTGGAGGCATTAAAATTCAAAATTGATGATAAATTTACTAATATACCCTTGTCCCTCAGTATCCATGAGGAATTGGTTCCCAGGCCCCCAAGGATATAAAAATCCACAGATGATCAAGTCCTTTATATAAAATGGCTTAATTTTTGCTCAGAACCTTCACATATCTTCCTGTGTACTTCAAATCATCTCCAGATTACTTATAATATCTAATCCAATGTAAATTCTATGTAAATGGTTGGTGTACTATATTATTCATGGAATAATGACAAGAGAAAAAATCTGTACACGTTCAGTACAGATGTAATCATTGTAGGTCTTTCCATCTGCAGTTGGTTGAATCTGCGGATGTAGACACCCATATATGGAGAGCCAACTGTATGCTTAATATTTCTGACCATTTTTTGTAATTCCATACTGGCTGATGTCTGAACATTCTAGCTAGTAACAAAAGATAAAGGAGCTATCTGAAAAGAAATAATATATAAGGATCTGAGAAATGGTTATTCTTACTCATCTTTTTCCTTCATTCACACGTTATTTAGATTTTCTTTTGTTTCCCATTCCATACTAAGAATACATAGCGTTATATCTTGACTTCCGAAACATGAATGGATCTCTTTTCTCTAACTTTGCAAAAGAAAAAATGAATTAGTTTATTCTCTTCTAGGGTCAACTCATAAAGTTAGAGTCAGAAGCAAATGAAGATCATCCTGCTGGGATCAGCATAGAAGGCAAGTTAAGAGAGAGATTTAATTGCCCATGGCAATAAATAAACATGTGGTAGCATTAGCACAAATTTCAAGCTACTTTAAGGGAAGGTTTAAATAAATTTCTAAAAGATAGCTCAAGTAATTAATCAGAAAATAGTTTTTTAGTAGGCGGAGTCATACAGAAGACATAAGTGTAATTTTCAGATAGCTTACATTTTACTAGTAGAAATCATGGAATAGCAGCAAATTATATCACAGAATATAATTAGTGAGGTTGGGGCTTGCTTTGAATTGTTCTATGAATTCAGAAGCTCGTCAGTCAGTGAGGGCTGTGTTAGGAACTTTTGCCAGCAACACTGAGGAGACCACGAGGAAACAGATCCTGGAAGCTTGAAAACTATTTTGATTCTGAAATTATTCAGCAAGCTTTGATCTGTTAGGTATCAACAGGAGAGAGCAAGTTTTTTCTTTTTTTTTTTTTTAAAAAAAGAGCATGGTCTTTGTCCGTACTGAAAGATCATTTGAGAAATATAAGGAATACCCTCAAAAATGAAATAAAATTCTGATTCTTAAACTGTTTCTCCATATTTTAAGGCCCAGTTTAATAATTTTCTTTATTCTGACTCTTTCTGATCAAAAGCTTCTTAACTTTAACTTCCCTAAGCATGAGTATAGCGAACTGAGGACCATTTCTCATCAATTGTTTAATTTTTTGAGGCCAGCAGACAATTTTCCTTTGAGGAACTCCTTACTTCGGTGTACAGTTTGGGCGAGACCAAAATATCAAAATTCTAAGAAATTTCCCCTGAACTTTCAGCTGCAGAGATTAAGAACCTAAGGAAAAATTATCCTCCTTCATATTTTATGGTAGAGCTAGTGTGAAAGATTCCCCTTTCTATTTGGAACACTGGAAGGACCCCAAACCCCTTGTGGTCATCATCTTCCCTAGTTACGTGGAAGCAATGCCAGTCTACATAGAAGAAAATGAGTACAAAACAAAGCAGAAGCAGATAAGAGAGATTGCTTCAGAAAGAAAAAGTGACGTGACAATATTGAGTCCTTAAACTTGGGTCACTGAGATCCTCCCTTTGAATTTGTGACCTATTCTGATATATTTCTTTGCTTATAAATTAAATAATGAGGCAACCTAACGGGATGTTTTTTCTCTTATGAGGTGATTTGAAACATTTATTTAATTCCATCTTAAAGTATGGCAAATTTATCCCCATCTTGTCTCACTGAGTAGTACAGTAATGCTCCTTTATCCACAGTTTCATTTTCCACAGTTTCAGTTACCTGCCGTCAGCCGTAGGACAAAAATATTACATGGAAAATACCAGAAAAAAACAATTTGCAAGTTTTAAATTTCACACTGTTCTGAGTAGTGTGAAATCTTCTGCCATGCCACGCAGTCTCACCCAGGATGTAAATCATCCCTTTGTCCAGCGTATCCATGCTGTGTACACTGCTCGTCTGTTCGTCATTTAGTAGCCGTTTCAGTTATCAGATCCACTGCTGGGGTGTCACAGTGCTTGTGTTCAAGTCATCCTTATTTTGCTTAATAATGGCCCCAAAAAAGCAATAGTAGTGATGCTTACAATTTGAATATGCCAAAAAGAATCCATAAAGGGCTTCCTTTAAGTGAATAGGTGAAAGTTCTCAATAAGAAAAATCATATGTTGAGGTTGCTAAGATCTACCGTAACTTTTATTAAAGTATCTTGTTACAATTGTTATATTTCATTATTTTTGTTAATCTCTTAATGTGCCTAATTTATAAATTAAAAGTTAGCATAGGTATGTATGTATAGCAGAAAGACATTGCATATACAGCGTTTGGGTTTGGTATTATCCACAGTTTCAGGCATCCACCAAGGGGCTTGGAATTTGTCCCATGTGGATAATGGGTGACTACTGTAACTCTGTAAATGATGGCATTTTTTTATTCATCTGTCGCCTACAGTATGGCATATAGTGAATGCCAAAAAGTTGTGTAAAGATGTAAAATAAGGAGCGACAAAGCGCAAAAGGTGAAAAATAAGGATTATACATGATTATTGAATCAATAAATTACTGAATCATGACTTAATGTCCAAATAGCTCATTTAAAAATGGCTCAGCCAATAATGTCTGGCTCTGCTCTTTGGTAATTAATTTGGAGGCATCATTAGTATATATAAAGAATTTGGTGACTGTCCCTGATCTTCAATGACAACATTGAGAAGATAAATATGATGTATGATACATTCTTGATACTTGCAAATATACATTTTATAAAAAATATATAAAAAGGGAAGTCTAAATATGTATTCAAACTGGAGAACCACTATATTATTCTGTGGTCACCTTTGGTACCACTATCTGAGTGACAGAAGCATTTATTCTTTTGTATCTATCTTTAAAACCTGTCTTAGCCCTTGTCTACTATACTTTTAATTTGTAATATAATGGCTAATATTTTGATATACCATCATTGTTATAAATGTATTACATAAATTATCACACGTTTTTCTTATCATGTCCTTAGAAAGAAGATATCGTTATTAACTGCTTTTCACTGATGGGGACATTGAGGCACAGATAGGCTGAGTATCTGTGTTTCCTGAAAACATAGCAGATAAGTTACAGAGTCCTGACCTTTGTTTAATCAGTGCATACTTACCTTCAACTAAATTTGAGGTACAATTTAATACAACCTGGGGAAATCTAGTATACATTACATAAATGACAAATTTTAGGTACATTGCTTTGTTATACTTTTGCTTTAATATCTCACTGAATTTTTGTGTTAGATGAGGCTTATATTGGGACAGTTTCAGAAAAAAAACATAAAATATAAATAGATTTAAATAAAAACTATGTAAATAAACCCTCTTTTCTCTAATTTGGAATATTTCCTCTACAATATCTCAAAGTTCCCAAAGATAATAAATGTCTGTATAACAATATAAATATCTTATTTTAAATCAACTTTGAACCCTATAGCTGTATATGAGGGATTCTTGTGTAGAAAATATTTGTAGGACCATTTAGTTTGAAGTGGGGCTCATAGGTAAGTGGTGTGAACTCTAGGAATGAGAAAGATAAAGTGAGGGTGAAAGTGGTTTTAGAAATATCTTTCCTGATATAATATTTAAAACTAGAAGGGAATCTTATATTTCCAGAAAGATTGTAGTAATACCATACAGAGGTATACCAAAAGAGGTACTTTAGCACAGAGGAAAAGAATGTCTGTTCCTCCTTCTATTTTCCATATCCCCGGTATCTTTCAATCAGTTCCTCGAAGAGCTCTCACTTTGTTCTATCATCGTACCTTAACTGCAGTCTACATAGCACATTTCTAATCTGTTTTGTTTTAACACTATAAACCAAAGGATTGTGTACAGGTGTGAGGAAAAGGAAAATGTTGGACATGGTGACATGGGGGAGAGGGGAGTGGTACCTGCCTATTCTGTGGATCAGGGCTAAGGCAATAAGTGGGACGTAGAAAATGAGGACAGTGACAATATGGGAGACACAAGTTCTGAGTGCCTTAAGCTTCCCCTCTCTGGAAGCAATGCCTAGAACTCTCTTCAAGATCAAAGCATAAGACAGGACAATAAAGACAGAGTCAACACCAAAGGAGCAGAGAACCAAGGTCAGCCCATAGATAATGTTCACACGAGTAGACCCACAAGCTAGCTTCATCACGTCAGGGTGGAAGCAGAATGAGTGAGATAGGATGATGTTCTTGCAGAAGGGAAGCCGTTTGAGCAGGATGGGCAAAGGGGCCATCAGCGTCACTCCTCAAGCCACAGCAGCCAATCCCATCTGAGTAATGCGTGAATGGGTCAGGATCATCGTGTAGCGCAGTGGGTTGCGTATGGCCACAAAGCGGTCAAAGGCCATGGCCAGAAGGATGGCTGACTCCATGGAAGAGAAGGTGTGGATGAAGAACATCTTGACCAGGCAACCATGGAATTCAATCTCTCGGTGGTTGAGAAGGAAGACATTAAGTACAGTAACCAGTGTAGATGCTGACATACCTGTGTCAGTGGCTGCCAACATGGACAAGAATACATACTGAGGCTCATGAAGGCTGGGATTCTTGTGTATTATGTGAATGATGATGCTGTTCCCCAGGATGGAAATCACATACATCGTGCTCAATGGGATGGAGATCCAGATACGACACTCCTCCAGCCCTGGGATTCCTGAAAGAAGGAAGAAGGGTGGTTGGTAGTGGGTGCCATTGAATATAGACATGATGGTTAAACCTAAAAAAGAGAACATGTATAGGAAAGTTAAGCAATAAAGTCAAGTCAAGCTCATTCAATAGTTGAAGAGAGAGTCTAGAGGCAGAAGCAAACTAAATATCTGTTGCATGCAGAGAGAACTGAATACGGTTGAATTCAGCTTAATTCACAAAGTTTATATAGATAATTTTTAGGTGATTTATAACTGCTATCTTGTGAGCAATTTTGTTGATGCAATGGTTCCTCCAAATACACTTCTAGATAAACTATAGCAAAGGATTCTGAACAGAAGTGTTCATAGAACAAATTAAGATTCACAAAGCATATGATTAACTCAGCAAATTTAAAACACGCAGTGAGAAGCAGGAGGACAGAGAGAGGATTGGTTCAGACACTTAAAAGAGTGTGCAAGTGAGGAGGAAGGACCATGGTATCCGAATGCTGGATTATGCATTACTCATATGTTCTGTCTCTTCTGATGATGTTAGAAAGACCAGAGCTGAGGTTTGAGCAAGGAGACCCAACAGGTGTAACGTACCTAGGGCCAATACTCACACTTACTCTATCAGACACACAGCATCATGTGTGTATGCTCACATCTCGAACTCACCAGTAACACTGCTGAACATCAATGCATTTTACCCATATTTCCTGTGCTGAGAACATGTGGGACCAGAATGAAACCACAATATGTATCATTAATAGGTTACTGATTTAGGCATAACACAGCTGTCATTCTATATCGTTAATAGGTTACTGATTTAGGCATAACACAGATGTCGTTCTATACAGGGCATTATCATATCTTAAGACTTGTTTTTCTCTATCTTTTTATCTATAAATAATATTGCTGTTCATTCTATCATACAACTCATAAGTTTTATCTTTATCACATCCTTTAACATGTCCTACAACTTACCTATTATCTCTATTCACCATAATTTATGAACGTTACCTATGTCGGATATGCTATTTGTTTGCCCTTCACAACTATCCTTAATAAATACCACACATTCTGCATATATCTCAAAAACTACTAGTTTGTTCACTATGTTTAATGCATCTCATGAATTTCATCTTCTCCATTTCTTTTCTTGTTTACTTGAATGGAATATTCTCAAATAATACAACAAATATACATTACTACTTTGGGGACATGATGTCTACTAAGATATGATTTCTACCTCCATATAAGGCAGTGTTAGGTAAATATTCATTTTCTATGAATAAGGAAACACATTATATAATGACCTCACAAATAACAGAACTTTACTAAGTATTTTTTCTTTAAATATAATTTCATTTGGTCATAATTTTACCCCATCAAGGAAGGAAGCCAGACTTATTATGTCAAAACCAAAACCAAAGTAAATTAATTAGTAAAACAAAGCAAAACAAAAAACAAAACACGTGAAGCCTTTAAAATCTTAGAAAGGTAAAAAAGTTCCTAAGGTCACATAACTTCGAGTCAGCCAGTACTAAAACCTAATTTTTTGTCCTACTGCTGTGCTCTTTAAATGACACTCTTTTGTGATGTTATATAAAATAAATGAACAAATAGTAGGATACAGTGAATGAGTACTGCATGATGACTTAAAAAGTCTTGAAGAATTTAAGGAGAGAATGAAATGTGAGCTCATAATTGGGTGATGAAAAACTTTAATTAGAAGAGGCGAAATCAGCAATAATTCCAGGCTGGTTGACTCAAAGAGCAGAGTAATGGAAATCGAGTAAGGCTTATTAGGGAAGGGCACTAAGAATATTCTCCTGAATAGAACGAAGTGTTGTAAAAGGGAAGGAAGGTAAAATGAGATGGAAGAGGTAGTATGGAACCTTGTCGGAAAGAAGGTCAGGGGTAAAAGGATATAATGGTGGATATAAGTGGTATAATGAAGGTTCTACCAAGTGTCAGAAGGCAAACTCATTAGCATGAAAGGCAGTTTGGATTCAGAACAAACTCTTTGGTAACTCTTATGTGACTAAGATATCAAGTGGTGAGAATCTAAGCAAGAGGGTTTGATTCACTAGAGAGAGATGTAGGCAAGAGCATTTTTAAGGAAAAGAAATGCAACCAACCAACAAGATTTAATTAACTAGATAAAGGGGACAAAGCCTCCCACCTCTCACTTTACACCCAGATTTTAAGCCTGGTTTCTTGCCTTAGGTAACGACATGAAAGGGTATTTCAACCAGTTCATAGCAGGAGCCATACTTTCCAAAGAGAGGGTTACAGAGAAAAGTCCATTTGGAAACATTTTAATTTATTTGCTAGCATTGTCTCTAATGGCTATTCTCACTCTAATGGAGAAGGGAAAAGAGCATTGAAGCAGAGAATATACAATAGCAAATTGAGAAAAAAGAGAGAACTGAATAGTGGACTGTCCTGGAAATAAAAAAATGAGAGAGTTTCAACAAATAGGTAGTCAATGGAAATAAATGCTCTATAATTAAAACTGGAGAACTGAGAAATCCCCATATTGCACTTGGTGATTAGAAATGTTGTTGATAAAAGTGGTTTTAGGAGACTAGAACACCAGAAAGCAAGAATGAGAGGAGGCATCTAGGAGTGAACGGGTAGTGAGAGACTAGTAGTGGAAAAATATATACCATAAAACATAAGTTACAGTAGAAACAATGTTATATTTTTAACAAGATAAAGAAAGAAAGACAATTTGAAATGAGCTTAAGCTTTGGAGTAAGAGATGCCCAGATCAGAATCGAGCTACTATCACCCTTCTAATTTGCTGAATTTGTGATCTTGGACCCGGTAATTAACGTTTCTGTTCCGTAGTATTCTCTCCTGTGAAATGGATCAACTGGAATCTATCATACTGTCATTAGTGGAAGATTTCAAACTAAAAAGGCAAGCAGAGTGTGCACTATTGGCAGTAGAGAACGGTAAGAAAGGAGTAAGGTGGATAGGTCTTAGCAAGGAAGAGGGGGGCATGGAATGATGGAATATTTTCCTTTCAAATCTCTAAATCTGAAAATCCCTCCAATTGTAGATACAAGATAACAACTGCATTATTAACGTTATGAACTATTTCTTGTCACTGCACAACACACATACCAGGAACTGTGTTTTCTTCTAAAGTACACCTGCACTTTCAGAAATACACAGCATATCATATATTTTCTCTGTGGGAGCCTGACAAGAAAGGACCCACTTAGGTATGGAATCTTACTGTTTGCAAGTCAATTTGGGGCTGAGGAGCAGGAGTGTCTCTGGATTCCTCTCGGGTTGGGGGCTAGAGAGGAGGCTTTACTGGTTGTTAGAAGGGAGAGAAGACTCCGTGGACAAGCCCTGAGGAGCAATAAGACTAAATTATCTAGTAACTCTCATCGCATGTGTTATCTTCAAATATTCCAACAGAATAAAGTACGTAAGACTCCACTGCACTTTCAGGAGAGGATAAATAGTACTATTGTAAACAATCTGTGCGACATTTAACATTTATATAATTTAGTTAAATGATTTAACTCAGTTCTTGCCATGGTAAGGAGTTAACTATTGGAAAGATAAAAGTGTTTGAGAAAGAGAAAATGGATAATGGGGAGCCTGTGGAAATGGAGATATTTGAAAAGAAAAAAAAAAAGAAAGAAAACAGAGTAGGAAGTACCTCAGCTTCAGAACAGTACTTCAGGTTATGGCAAGAAATGAAAAGTATAGGCTAAAACTGATAAAACAGAGAGTGAGCAACCTTAATGGTTTGGTTGCCTTCAATTCAGCCACTTTAACATTGTTTTTATTTCTAGCTTTAATCAACCTATATCCATCTTCCATGAACTTCCTATGAGCTGTAATAACTTACTTCTTTCAGGTCTTCTTAAGTAAACTATTGTCAGAAAAGTCCTCAATCACATTTGGGACCAAGGGACCTAGGAAAGACAGTAGCATCTACAGGGACCCTCTACAGTACTTGGAGCATTTATTCCTCCACCAGCTGAAAAAGCTAAAAGGCTGTTTGTCTCTTCTCCCTTCCCTGAGGACTGGCCAGGCCTTGCAACGTCTTAGGAGATCCCAGTCTCCCTCAGAAAGAGGGGTCAGGAAGCTAGAAGTGAAAAACAACACCCAGTAAAATATCTCTTCATTCTCCTTGTACACAGTCATTTTTAGTAAAAACACTTCTGTGAACAGAAAATGGAAATAACTAGATCCATAGTAAGATTTACTGTCATGTCTGAGTGTGATTATATGCATGTGTGAATTGTTAGGAGAGTATCTTGGGGCCCAGGGCAGGCCACCCCAAAATATCCCACAATGGCATATTGATTATTTTGAATTAAAGTTACTTGAGAAGCAGCCAATGCAAAAAGAAAAATGTTGATCCTCTTCAATCTTTTCCCCCTGAAAGCAGGAAATAAATCTCCCATGTGAAAGATGTTCTCCCTGCATCCTTATCACCAGAGCTTGGGAAGTCAGGGCCGGGAAGCCTGTATAAACACACCTTGCTAATTTCCACATCAAGCCTAAACTCTGTTTAAATTCCTCTTTTGTTATGTAACCCAAACCTAAGTTTTTTGTTCTGTCATTCCTCACAAACCTACTGGTTTTTTTTGGGTGTAAAACAAATATATATATATATGTATACTGTCTGTTTGTTGACTTTCTGAGTCCTTTCTCTACGATCTCCAATACGTAGATATTAGACAGGTATTTCACCTGTTAATCTGTCTCAAGGTTTTTTTTATCAGTATGTCCAGAAGAACTCAAGAGGAACAAGGTAAAATTACCCCCTCCCTGACATACTCTATGACTCAACTATTTTTCCTCACCTAATGCTAAAACTACTTAAAATGCGTTGTTAGTGATCATTGTTCAAAGGCAATATCTGTTACTTTTAGGCTTTTCTTGAAAATAGAAACTGCTTGAAGTCCTAGTCCATTACAACGTCACAAATAATTGATATGCATGAATATAAAAAGTTGTCAATGATTATACTTTTTAATGTTAATTAATCTTATGCAAATATATAGCCGGTAATCTTCTGATGCTTTTGCAACTTGTTGAGGAGGGAAACTATGGACTGTAAAGGTGTACAAAGAGCACTGCATATTAATAGGCAATTGAGAAAGAACTCTAAAAAGACTGCCAGATACAAAACTGGTTAATGTACTGTACAACAAAACTCCTAAGCTTTAGGGTTATCTTCTCTACCAGATAGAAAACATTTGCATTGCTTACTGGACAACAACAAATTTTTTTTTTACTTCACAGGGTCTGAAAGTCTAGTCAAATAGTAAATAGCAAAATTAAAGTTACAATTTCCTAGAGATTAAACAGTCTTTAAATAGGCCTGTTAATTTATTCAATATGACATTGAAAGAACATGAAATCATATTTTGCTTTACTTCCATGTTTTGAATAATTTTGAACAGATTTTTTTTTCCAGTAGTATTTTCTAATAATAAATCATGGGCATAAGCAGGGCTTTAATAAACAGAGAAAACTTGCATAACCTCACAGAGTTTCTCTATCCCTTGGGTGGAGGAATAATTCAAGTAGTCATTTGAAGGGCTGGGGACAGGATAAATGAAAAAGGTCCCAAGTAGAAGAAGAGTGGCCTCTTCTTACTCAGATGTCACATAATAGTGACACCAACTTCTGACTCCAGCAGAAGTCCAGCAGTACAAATGTTCATTAAGCAAACCCAAATACATTACTTATTTCAGTAAATAAGAATAACGTCTTGACTGGGACTTGGTAGGATGTCTGCATGGGGAGCTCAAGGGGGATGGATGTTATGAGGTCTTGCTTCACATGGCTTAAGCGGATCTTTCAATTAAAGAATCTAATTGAGATTGAGCAAAATTCATCATATGATAAATTAGGATTGATAGATACTGTGAGGTGAGGGTCTTGACGAGAGCCTTAATGAGGTGACAGTTATTTGCTAAGCAAGTAGGTACACCCAGTTAAGTGATATATTATTCTAAGGGGCCTATTTATCTAATTGAGAAATTTAGTGTCCCGAGATGGGGGATTGTTGAGAAGTTTTGTTTTGTTTTTTTCAACAAATAGATTTGCGGATGTTCCTGAAACAAACAAACAATTTACTGATTTAGAGTCTTGTTTGGAAGAGTAAGTGATTCCTGAAACAATCAGCTAAATCATGTAGGTGTAGCTGACCTTTGTTCTTAGTCCTGATAATGAAGCTATCGGCCTTAGACAGTCACAGGGCTCAGTAATCACTGCAGTTTAGCTTGACAGAGAAGGTTGATCCCCATTTTCCACCTCCACATTTCTTGATTATGAGAAGAGGTCAAACAAGAATAACAATAACAACAAAATTCAGACAAGCAGAAGGAGGCGGAGAAGGAGGAGGAGGAGAATTTGGGGGAGGAGGAGAATGTGGGGGAGGAGGAGGAGAATGTGGGGGAGGAGGAGGACAAGGGACAGAGAAACTGAAATTTTGAAATTTTCCCCCCAATACTACTGGGACCATTAGCCAAGCAAATAAGTACTTCCATCAAAATTGGGGCACTGGAACTAGAGTGCCAGCACCACTCAAGTTCTCCAGCCTTAGACATCGAGGCAAACCTAAATATTTGAGTGCTTGAGAACGGATACGGGATATGGATGGAGAATAAATAATCACTAATAAGAAAAGGTAATAGAAATGGTCAGAAGTTACTCTTTTCTTTTTCTGAGCACTGAAAAGCTTTTTACTGTTAAGGCATAAATGTCGTCTTCTTAGTCTTAGTCTATTCCTGAGTTAACAGTCAACTTTGTGTTTTACTAGAGATCAAAGAAAAACATCATGTTGATGCTCTTCCAAAATAGAGCTTGAGCCTGTTCACTTTGATTCATATAATCAAAAACAACCCCAATCCAGGTTATTTCCTGGGAAACTGAAATAGGCTCAAAACATTTTTTTTTTCAACCAGTTCTTCCCTTTCAAGCCATTCTTCACAATGTAGCCAGAGTGAATTTCCTAAAATGAATATATGATTACATTAGCACTGTATTTAAAAATCTTTGGTGACTTTCCATGGTCCTTCACCACCTGAACCTTGCAAAATAGATCCAGCCACATTTCACCACTATTTCAACCAAAATACCAGAATAGAGATGTTTTAGTAACCTGGATTTTGCTTTTAATTTTTTTCTCTCACGCACACATCAGAGGCCACCCTTGTAGTCTCTCTTTTGAGTGGACTTACCTTCCCTACGTACTCTTCTGTGTCACTTATTTACCCTTCTGTTCCACGCACTTATATTAACACCTGTGTGAGTTCTTCTGGGTTCTTCTAGATTGAATACATAATTAAAAGACTGGAAATTATCGTTGGTACTTATTTTCTTAAAATCTAGGTCTGTACACTCTTCAGAAAAGTGAGAACAATATCTCGGTTCTACATGTTGGCTTAATAAAACTTTGGATACCAGGAATACTGAAGTAGAGACAAAAATATGTGGTTTTCTCCTAAAGATTGTTGGAATTATCCAAATAGCATCTGCATCCTTTCCAATTTCTCTTTTAGCCTTTCAGTACATTTTAGGACAATAATCATATTTGTCTAGCCAGAAATCTTCTCTTCTTTGTGACAATGATTGTATGATGAATGAAAATTTTGTTAGTTTTCTCTTCAGAGATTTTGAAATCTTTCAAGATAAGATTGAGAAAGGGCCATTTGTCTCACCTTCTGGAAAAATTAATATCACTAGACTTCCAGATTTTAATATAAATTATTTACAGTAATGATGTTTTGATGAAATGATTTATAATAGATTTGATGAAATGATTTCTAATAGATTTATAATATTATATACACTATATTGGAAGCAAAAAATACACTTTTCTAATGCATCCCCAGAGCACAGAGCAAGCCTCTGCATAGTGTAGTGAGTGTGTCCAATAAAAATTTATTGAGTGACTGAAATAATGAATAAATGGATTCCAAAAGCAAAGAGACACATATGGTTTACAGGAGAGGGATTATGTGTGGGACATTGAGATGCATGAGAAAAATGGTAAACCTGCTTCTTATAGAATGGAGAACGTTGGGAAGGGTTCAAATTTTTCATTTCTGAAAAAGTGGAAGTTTAGTGGAGCAGAACTTAAGGAAATATACACCTCCAGCCCAATAGTTTGCCTTTCTTTGACTTCTTCCCTGTTTGTAAATTGGAAAATATCATTCTTTTAATATACTAACCTATTAATACTAGTTAGCTGAAATAAGTAAAATTTGAGAATTTTCCCTTTAAACAAAGGAAGCAAGGAGACAAGAATGACCTTGCAGCTTTTGGAATCATAAAATTATGACATACAGATTTATCTCCCTTTTCTTCTCTCAAAAATATTTTTATATCTTTAATATTTTAATTTTTTTCTATTGATTTGGTCATACATTTAAAAAACGGAAGCAAACCTTTATTTCTTGTTCTATTTATGTAATAGTACATTTTAATTCTTCGCCAAGATAGAAGGGGTTTCACCTCTAAAATTCTTTCCATTTCTCCTCTTTTAACCCTTCTTCCCACTCATCTTATTTTTTAATCTTAGTTTTGTATTGCCAATGCTGATATTTGCATTTTTTATAAATATTTTTGAAGCATTCCGTATTATCTCTAGATTGAATCTACATTTAAAACCGTTACTATTATTATTATTTATTTTTTCTGAGGAAGATGCACCCTGAGCTAACATGTGGGCCAATCTTCCTCTACCTTGCCTATTGGTCCCCGTCACAGCTTGGCTGACAAGGGGTGTAAGTCCATACCTGAGATCCAAACCCATGAAACCAGGTCGCTGAAGCAGGGTGCGCTGAACTCAACCACAGTGCCACTGAGCCAGCTCTTTAACCGTTATTACTTCTAGATACAGCCAAATCTTATCTAGGAATACACTTTCTTCTTTGGAGTTCTAATATAACAATCACTGTGCAACTTGAAGGAGAAAGCTTTAAAGTCCAGGTAAAATCACCCGTTTTTCTAAAATTCCAACAGTTACTTAAAGTCATGACATATTTTAGCGTGCTTCATGTTTTAGCATTGACTTTATCTGTACTTTAAGAGTTATTTTCTGTGGAATTTCTAATAGAATATTTCCTCTTGTTGAAGAATAAACATCAACTTTCTTTGTCGTGACCCTGATGCTGTCTGCCAATTGTGCCCTTCATTCTATTATTTAGGTTGCTTCTTTCAGCTCTTCTTTTTGATAACAAACAAAATTTTCCCAGTTTTACTGGGATACCATTGACATTTAACATTGTGTTAGCTTGAGGTGTACAAAGTGTTTATTTGATACACACATGTTGCAAAATAATTATCGTAGTAGGGTTAGTTACCCCTTCCATCATGTTACACATTACCTTTTTTATTTTTTTTTTACTTGAGAAAGATTAGCCCTGAGCTAACAACCTTGCCAATCCTCTATTTTCTATGTCGGCTGACAACACAGCATGGCTGATGAGTAGTGCATGTCTGCCCCTGGGATCCGAACCCACAGACCTGGGCTGCCAAAGCAGAGCACATGAACTTAACTACTATGCCATGGGGCCAACCCCATATTATCATTTTTGTGTGTGTGATGAGGGCATCTAAACTCTACTTCTAGCAACTTTCAAATATATAATACAATATTGTTGACTATAATCACCTTGGTGTACATTAGATCACCAGAACTTATCCATCTTTTAACTGGAAGTTTGTACACTTTGGCCAACCTCTCCCTATTTCCCCCATTCTGCAGGCCCTGACAAGCTCCATTCTACTCTTTGTTTTTATAAGTTCAGCCTTTTTGGATTCCACATATAAGTAATATACAGCATTTGTCTTTCTCTCTCTGGCTCATTTCAATTAGTGTAATGCTCTCAAGTTCTATCTATATTTTAGCAAATGATAGTATTTTCTTCTTCCTCATGGCTGAATAATATCTCATTGTGCGTGTGTGTGTGTGTGTGTATGTGTGTATCTGTAGATGTAGTTGTTTCTGTATCTTTGCTATTATGAAGAATGCTGCAAGGAACAGGAAAGTTCTAATATTTCTACAAGATATTAATTTCTTATGGGTATATGCCAGAAAGTGGGATTGCTGGATCATATGGTAGCTCCATTTTTAATTTTGTGAAGAACATCCATACCGTTCTCCATAATGGCTGCACCAATTTACATTTTCACCAACAGTGCACAAGAGTTCCCTTTTGTTTACATCCTCATCAATACTTGTTATTGCTTATCTTTTTCATAATAGCCATTCTAATTGGTGTGAGGTGAAATCTCATTGTGATCTCTCATTTATTGCCTGATGATTAGTGATGTTGAGCATCTTTCAATGTATCTGTTGTCCATTTGCATGTCATCTTTGAGAAATATCTATTCAAGTCTTCAGCCCATTCTTTAATCAAATTGTTTATTTGCTCTTGAGTTGTATGAATTCCTTATATATTTTGGATATTAACCCTTTATCAGATACACGATTTGCAAATATTTTCTCCCATTCAGTGGGTTGTCTTTCATTTTGTTGATTATTTCTTTTGCTGTGCAGTTCTTTAGTTTGATGTAGTCTCATTTATTTATTTATGCTTTTGTCATTCATGCTTTTAGTGTCATATCTAAAAAGTTGTTTCCAAGACCAATTTCAAAGAGAATTTTTCCTGTATTTTCTTCTAGGAGTTTTACAGTTTCAGGTCTTATGTTTAAGCTCTTAATCCACCTCAAGTTAATTTTTTTTTTTTTAAAGATTTTAATTTTTTTTTCCTTTTTTTTTTCTCCCCAAAGCCCCCTGGTACATAGTTGTATATTCTTCGTTGTGGGTCCTTCTAGTTGTGGCATGTGGGATGCCGCCTCAGCGTGGTCTGATGAGTAGTGCCATGTCTGCACCCAGGGTTCGAACCAACGAAACACTGGGCCGCCTGCAGCGGAGTATGAGAACTTAACCACTCGGCCACGGGGCCAGCCCCAGCTCAAGTTAATTTTTGAGTAATGAAAGATAGTAGTCTAGTTTCATTCTTCTGCATATGATTATCCAGTTTTCCCAAGACCATTTATTAAAGAGACTCTCTTTTCTCCATTGAGTATTTTTGGCTACCTTGTCAAATATTAGGTGACTGTATATGTGATGATTCACTTTTGGGCTCCTGATCTTGTTGCCTTGGTCCATGAGTCTATTTTTATGCCCATACCATACTGTTTAATTACCACGTCTTCATAATATACTTTGAAATCACGAAGTATGATACCCCTGGCTTTCCTCTTCTTTGTTAGGATTGCTTTGACTCTCTTGCATCTTTTGTTGTTCTATACAAATTTTAGAATTCTTTTTTCTATTTCTACGAAAACTGCCATTGGAATTTTTTCAGGTATTGCTTGACTCTATAGATAGCTTTGTGTAGTATGGATATTTTAACAATATTAAGTTTCCTGATCCATGAATATGGGACATCTTTCCATTTATTTGTGTTTTCTTCAATTTCATTCTTCAAAGTCATGTTTTTCACTGTATAGATCTTTCACATCCTTGTTGAAATTAAGTTGGTTAAATTTATTCCTAAGTATTTTATTTTTTCTACTGTTGTAAGTGGAATTTAGTTGTTAGTTAAGATATCTGTGGAGTTACAGACTCAAAAATAAGAAGAAAAAAATAGTTCTTTAATATCAGGGTAGCATTGTTTCTCTGTTTATACATTCCAGGTTTAATAATTAGAAATATAACGCCTATCTTGTCCTCTCTGTTTTGTGAACTTTTTCCTTTTCTTTGTTTTGTTTTTTTCTTTTTGTCTATTAATAAGCAGTTAAGATATTCTCATTTTCCACTGTGTTCTCAAATGGCATAGTGATAAGGGTGGGTTTATTATAATAATTCTCTTTGTTATCCCCATGTATCCTTTCAAACTAATGACAACAATATCTTTTCAGCTCCCCTCAAAAAAGGTATTACATACTTTCTTGTATAATCCTTCTCTCAATGTCTCTCCTCCTTTTTTTATTTTTGGAAACCCAAGTGTCACATGGTGTATCTCTCTACTTGACCCTTCATGTTATTATGTGTTTGATTTTCATTTTATTTACCTTTCCCCCAAATATTTATTTACTTTCTCTTGTGTTTCTTCTTTGTATTTTATTTATTTTTATTATGACTGTCAAAGATTAATTTATAGAATTTTTCTTATCCTCACGTTAGTCCTTTACGTCAATGGTATTCAAAGTTGGGTCCCTTGGCCTGCAGCATCAGCATCACCTGGAAAGTTGCTAGAAATATAACTATAAATTCTCAGGCCTCACTGATACCTACTGAATCAGAAATTCCAGGTTTGAGGCTCAGCAATAAGTGTTTTAGGAAGCACTGCAGGCAATTCTGATGCAAGCCAAAGTTTCAGAACATCTGCTTTGCATCATAACCTGTTGTTTTATAAATGCAGTAAGTTTATAAATATTGCAGGTTATATTAATTTACCTATTAAATTTGTTTTTTAGTACACAGATTATCTTTATCCGAGAGTTAAGTGATATGCTTCTCTATGCTTTTTGTTTTATTGATAGATCTGAAAGCTTTATTATCTATTTATACTTATCATTAAAGGACTGTTTTTACTAAGTAGGTGACAGAAATTTATTCTACTATTTCTGTTTTCTTTTACTATTAATTTTGACATTTCTCTTTCAGGGATAGAAGGCAATATTGGAACCCTTTGTGTCAGGGTTGATCTAGTCGATTGACAGCAGTCAATTTGAGGGTTCCCTGTGTGGAAACTGACTTTAAGTGATTATCCATTATGCGTAAGTCCTTTACTACGCCTGAATGACAATAGATATTAGTGCTATTAATCCTCTCCAGGTAGTTTCTTTAATATCTTTACAGAAAAGACTTCAGTACCGTCCCTGTCTTATATTCTGTGTATCTCTGCATGACTAGACTAAGGGAAATATGGGAAGAGAGGAAAATGGAAATTAATACAGTAAACCAATTGGCAAGGAAATTTAGTAAACAGAATTTCAAATGCTCCTAGCCTCTGATTCTATTTTCTCCTCTTGCTCTCAACAATCTTTGTGCATGCCATTCTGTTCTTGAGGACTCTCTAAGGTTCTGTGGAGCAGATACGTCATCTTTTAACAGCATTTTCCTCATGCGTATTTGAGCATGGTCATTGCACAATTAGTTTTATCTCTTAACAGCTTTTATTTCTTCTTGCCCCGGACATTTGTTGAACTTGCTATTTCAACTAATTTACTTTCTCCTTTTTGCTTAACTTTTTAGATTATGTTAATTAGCTTTTATTTTACTGGAATCTTTGGAAGGACAAGAAACAAAGAGCTATATATAGTTATAAAAAAGATTAAGAAGAAATAAAAACTTTTTTGTACAGACAACTTTCTTGACTTAAGAATTTCTATAATATTCATTTTTGAGGTTCTTTAGTGTTCTAGTATTAGGCGGTACATCATTTTATTTATCCATCTATATTTTTGGATAATTAGATTAAATATCCTTTTAATAATAATAAAAATAATAAATATCTTTTAATAATCCTTATTAAAAGAATACTGTTTGCTGAATTTTGTGTGCCCTTACCTTATTCTTTAATAAAGAATGAAGTGAAATTCAGGATCAAATGTTATACACATTTTTAAGCTTATAGAGATTGCTATTTTCATCAGATTAAATTGATCTAAGACTAGAAGTAATACATTTAATTAATCTAGTCTGGACAAATTGATTCTCTCAGGACAATATGGTGAGATTATTGCATGAATACTTAACAGAGACATTGAAGACATCTAACTACGTGTGGAAAGTGAGTTGAGGTTTGGAAGTGTTAAGCTTGAGGTACCTGGAACTAATGTGAGAGAACTAGAAAGAAGATATATATTTAAAGGCAAAGAAAATTAAAAAAATAAATATAATCAATCCTGAGGAACAGAGAGTGAGAAAAATATAATACTAGTATTTATTGACACATGGAGAATGGCAAACCTTTTAAAAATATGTAGGGAATATCTATGAAAGTAAAAAAAGATCAAGAGGGGTAGTTTTATGGAAATAAAAGAAAGACAACTTTGCAAGGACAAAATAATTTAAAAGATTAAATGTTATTAAAGTCCAAAGAATTTAGTTACACCACTGAGCGATATTGTTATAATCTAATTATAATAGTAAGAAATTGCCTGATACCACCGCAACTTCAGAAGAGAGAACTTTCCTTTCCAGGCATAAAAATTATTAATGTCATTTTCCTTTCGGTAAGTCTATAATGCTCAGTCTTTAGCATTCATTGGGAGCATTTTGCCAAATCAGTAGAGTCTCCTGAATTTGATCTTTCATTTTCTCTTCCCTCTTAGGATCCATTTCTTGGAAAATGTTTTGAGTAGGGCTTCTCACAGTTTTCCATGTCTGAGTCCAACACCACAAAATTTCAGCCTTCTCTCTTCATTCTCACGGGCCTCCGAAAGCTGGTGGGTGCCCACCTGTGGCTGGGACCACTCCTGTGCCTGATGTACATCACTACAATCGTGGGAAATTGTACAGTGTTGTACTTGGTGAAGACTGAGCATAGTCTACAGGAGCCCCAGTACCTTTTCTTGTCAATGCTAGCTGGAGCAGATATTGTCCTGTCTGTTTCTACACTTTTCTCTGTGCTCAAGGTCTTTATCCTTGGCCTCTATCACATTGCATTTGATGATTGCCTCATTCAACTCTTCTTCATCCATACGTTCTCTTCCACAGGCTCAGGAATCTTGTTAGCCATGGCCTTTGACCGCTTTGTGGCCATCAGTCACCCCTTGCAATACACCACCATACTCACCAACTCACGAGTCACCAAAATGGGGCTGGCAGCCCTGCTGAGAGGGGTAGCACTCATGACTCCATTGCCTATCCTGCTCAAGAGGCTACCTTTCTGCAAGGGCCAGACACTTTCCTATTCCTACTGCCTCCATCCAAATGTCATGAAGTTAGCTTGTGGCCAAGTCAAAATTAATATTTTCTATGGACTGGTTTTGGTTATCTTTTCTTTTGGGTTTGATTTTCTGTTAATAGCCATTTCTTATGCTCTGATAGTCCAAGCAGTGATAGGCATTGCTTCCAGAGAAGGCCAGAGGAAAGCACTCAACACCTGTTTGTCTCATATCTTTATTGTTCTAATTTATTATGGGCCTCTCCTGGCAATAACTGTCATGCATCGAATCAGCCACAGAAGCTCTGCATTAGCACATGCTGTCCTGGGAAATATATACCTCTTTATGCCCCCAATGCTTAACCCAATTGTATATAGCTTAAAGACCAAGCAGATCCGTTCTTCTCTGAGGAAATCTTTCAAGAAACAGAGAAGGTGAAGAATTAGGCAAGTTAATGGAGATTTAGGTAGGGGAAAAAATGAACTCCCAATTCTATAGTTATTTAATAATAGTTGACGTTTGTTGTCATTTTAGATGTAACATGTGGATATAGAGAAGGATAGGATGAAATGCTATAAATTATGGGTTTTATGAATAAAGATATAAATTATATATTTGTAATATATTATTTGTTCCCACTTTTTTTCTCAATGTGGTTTCAACCCTCTTGAGAACAAAATTGGGACAAATGAAAGGTCCTTGGGCAGAGAATTCATGATAATCCCATTGTTATATTCAGATCTAATATCTTCTATATTTCCAAATATAGTTTGTTATTCAGCAACTTTGCAAAGAGTCTAAGGAGTTCAACAAATCTCTCACCCCATTCTCTAACTTTCTAGTTTATTTCTCTTCTTTCCACTGTGTTTTATATAGTTTATTTTTTAATTATCTTTCTTCTTTCCTTCATTAAAATCTCCATGAGAACAAACATTTATATTTTCTAAACTAGTTTAACTCTGTCAAATTGCAGACTGCCTGAGTTACAGTAGTAAATTATTAAATTGTTTTTTATTTTATTATACTTTTTTATCCAAGAGTTGAGTCATATTCGAGAAAACTCTTCCCACTCCCTCCCAATATATGAAAATCCATATTTTGTAGAAAAGGATATTTACCCCAGTTTCCTATAGACTATACCATTTTTAGTTTATATATTACCTTTGATACAGTTATGGAGTACATTATATATAATCATTGAAAAATTTTCTACTCCTTTTTGATCTCCAGATAGGCTTGTGTACATACATCTGTTCTTTTGAAAGCAGTCCTCAAATTCATGAACTTCTGCTCCAAAAGCTGCTTTCTTCTAAGTTCCCTCTGTACATGAATTGGATCTTCTATGTTGGTATAGAGAAAAAAATAATCCTATAATCTCTATAGATTTCTCTTACATCTCCCCATTTTTAATCTTCACTAATTTTATTCACTTATATCTCCTAAATATGTATTAAGCGAGTTCATTTGTTTACATGTCTATAGGCCCTTCACTAATTCAAACTTTTATTATCTCCCTATTATCTACTACAGTAGCTGCATTTTCATCATGCAATGTTACCCCATGCCCCATCTATTATTTACACTGCTGTATAAACTTTGTAAAACAAATATGATCATGTTGAATCTTTATTTAGAATTTTTGTTGTTTTTGTTGTTGAGGAAGATTTGCCCTGAGCTAACATGCTAACATTCACTGCCAATCCTCCTTTTTTTTTGTTTGAGGAAGATTACGTCTGAGCTAACATCTGTGCCAATCTTCCTCTATGTTTTTGTATGTGGGACACCTCCACACCGTGGCTGGTGAGTGGAGTACATCTGCACCTGAGGTTGGAACACATGAACCCGGGCCACCAAAAGAAAGCACACAGAACTCTCCACTTGGCCACGGGGCTGGACCCATGTTTGGTATGACAACTTTAATATAATGCACATGATATGAGAGACTCTCCATGATCTGACCTGTGTACTTTTCTTCCATGCCCGAGACTTACTAGACAATTTTCAGTACTCTGAATAGTGTGTGTTGGTTCTAAAATGTTTTTGACTTGCTACTTCCTGTACCTAATATGCACTTTTCATCTTTCATTGAGAAAATTTTTGCTCATTTTTAATAACTAGATTAATTATGATCTCTTATATTAAACCATCTGTAACATCCAAAATTTCAATGAATCCAACCTCTTCATTGGACCAATGATCCCTAAGCATATTTTTTTTATGACATCCTATCAGTCATCCAGCTTGGTCACTTTTGATTATTTTTTTCCTCTTTATTGCAGGCTATATTTTCACTCCTTGTAAGCCTGGAATTTGTTTATTGAATCCAAATTGTTGTAAATATGGCTACTATATATTTTAGTATTCCTCTAAATATTTGGGGGATTTGCTCTGAGATACAGTTGAGTTACTGGATAAATATACAGTCTAGGTTAGAGATTAAAAAGCTCTAACTAATGCAATAGCAGCAGCAATAAAGAAAGATTTGTACAGAAATGGAATGTGGAAGATGATAAAAAGCTCATTTAATGATGACTTTAAGGATGTGCAGTCTTCCTTATTCAAACAATTTCTTTTTATATATATTTATTAATGGTACAAAAGGGAACTGGATTCTTAAACAAAGACATGTATGCATAACTGATACACAGCATGAACACATGCAGCAAGAAGAAACAGTAAATCAATAAATTATGTTTTGGTCTCCGAATCATATGGATGGACTTGTGGGGTATTTCATTAGAAGAAACTATGGAAAAATGAAATAGAGAAAACCTAAGGTAAGAATCAGTAGATAGAATTCACATAAAAGAGCTCTATGTTGATGACAGGAAATATAGTTAAAGAAAGCATCTGCATAATACAAAAGAAAATTCTCAGCTTAAGTCCAGCATGTGGATGAAACTTTACGGCACATCTTCTCTGTTGAGCTGTCTGAAATCACCAAGTGCAGTTGGAAAAAAAAGGCATTTCATATTTGACTCATTAGTTACTCCCTAACAGTATTTAAAATAACAGAATGAAAAATATTGTTCTAAACATTTACAGTACTCATCCGTCTACTACTTTGCATACATTAATTTTGCCAAATAAAATTTATAGAAAATAAATATTAACAGTGAGGTCATGAAATGCAGTGGCCATACTGAATTTAAAGAATTCTCATTGGGAGTATTGTGTCATGGTGTGTGTGTGTGTGCGTGCGTGTGTGTGTGAGAGAGAGAGAGAGAGAACTTATGAAAAATAACAGAAAAAATAATAAACTGAAATCCTCTCCATTTCAAGGCAAGGACTTTAAAAAATGAGAACTCTACTGACTGCTGATTGCTGAATAATTTCAAAAAGGTGTATGTGATATTACTTCCTAACACATCATGAGTGTAACCTTGGCTATTATGAAATAGTTATTGTATTGCTGTAGTATGAGGCGAGACAGCATCAGCTTATCCTAAGCAGAGCATGTCAATGCCCTGGAAAAATATAGAAATGGCTAATAGAAGACTAAGTAACCTTAATTGATTAATATAATCAATATGTTAACATATCGATTAACATTACCTTGCCATTGTCCTTTGTCACCCTTCCTCAGAATATCTTCTTCTGTTGTACTTTACTTGCATTTCTTCCAAGCAAAATGTTTTGTCTCAGTGAATGATTCTTTTCATAGATAAATAGGAATTTATAGGAACAAGATAATTTTTCCCCTAGTGTTGGCTAATTGTGGTTTCATTCCTGTTTTCTAGAAGATGACTGTCAACCGGTTGGTCCCTACAGTCTTTGAATTTGACTTTTTCCAAGTGTTTCTTTAAAAAAGAAAACAAAATAAAAATATATGTACTCCACTTTGGCCTCTACTTATACTCTCATTTCACAATGTGCTAAAGATATGAATTTTGGCAATTTTCTTCTTAGACTTCAGCTTTTGCAGGCAGGAAATATGAAGTAGAGTTACGAGCATGACACTTAAAGATGTACAGATGTAAGTTTGTCTTAGTTCTACAACTAGCAGCTTTCTTGGGCACTGTATGTTTCATGCAGACATAGGTTGATAATCAAACTAGTATCTCTTTGAACATGACAAATGTTTGCTGGAATCAGTAAATTCATAATGCATTTGATGTTAGTGAACATGAGTAAAAATAAAATTTGCTTAAAATACCATAATTAAATAATGGGGTTCAATGACACCTATGTGTTTGCATATCTTTAAATCTCATATGGGGAAAAAAGTTGGATTTACCAGAATTTATGTATTTTTTACATAATATGTGGTGATTTTTAATCCCGAGTCTAATCATTTTTGATTGGGGAGATACTGACAAATTACTTAGTATCTTTTAACTCTCTCTTTTCCTTTAAAATAGAGCTAATAAAATTCGTCTCTTTTGGTTTAAGACAGGCTATTTTTGGTAATGTAATGAAAGTTTGGACGTGGAGGCAGACATTAAACAACTCAATTTCCTTTCTCCTTTTAAGAATAAAGTATTTTAAAGATTCCCCTCACTTGCTTTATAGTTACATTTTAATGTGCAAAAATCACACTTTACACGTAGAACATATTACCAATGACATCTCTCAGTTCACATATTTATTAATTTACCCATTTATGAGTCAATATGCATTTATTGTGCACAATATGCAGATACTCCATAAGGTAATGAAGATGCAAAGGCAAAGACAACACACTTGGTCCCTGATTGTTTAGAAGGGAAGGATCATTAAACAGTAGTTACATTGGCAAGTAAGAGTTGTGATTGTCAAGTGTAATTATCTAGGCACATGACCATTTATTCATTTACTAAAGGAAACGATTGCAATTTATTGTGCTGCTGAATAAGGTATATACCAGAGATTGAAAATAAAGCAACACAGTGGCTGCTGACAATAATTCTCAGTCAATGGAGGAAGACAGCCATGAAGACGTAAGTAAAATTGTCCTGTGAGTATTATAATAAAATTATTTATGGAGTATATTGAGGGGAAAAGGAAAGTGCCAGTTCTACCAGAATGTTGGAAACATTCATAATAGAGGAAGTTGTGTTTAAGGTAGGTGTTGAAATTTGAAGCCAAGCAATTGGTAAAAGCTTGGAGTCATATGAAGGCAGGAATACATGTGTACAAATGTATTGAATCATCCAGTTCAAAGAGAAGTGGCATTCTATAGACAGAGTTGATGCTGGGGGGAAGGCAGGGATAAGAAAACAGAAAAGATTCTAAAATATGTTAGTAACTTGATCTTTATCCTGCAGCTAACTATAAGCCACTTAATTATTTAAACTTAAATATTTAAATACAAAAGAGATGAAAAAATTATTTCAGCAAGATCCCTCATTCAAGAGTGTGCATAATGAATTCGATCAAGACAAGAACCAAAATGTCACCATCTTCTTGGCATATGAGAAGAAAATACCTGAACTATCACAAAATTATACCTTGAATTAATGACATATTCCCCAGAGGGAAATAGGTAAAAGGGGAAGAGAGAGTCAAGGTGTTTTTTCACTAAGCCACACTTGACTACTTGAGCAAGTTTCCCCTGCTCTTGAATACCTTGTGCACTGCAGACCTTATCTGTTTGGTTTTTAGGCTATAAACCAAGGGATTAAGGACTGGAGTTAAGAAGAGGAAGAGATTGGCCATGGTGACATGGAGAAGAGGAGACGTGAATGTACCAAACCTATGAATTAGAGCCAGCACAATAAGGGGCACATAAAAGATGCAGACAGTGAAAATGTGGGAAGCACAAGTATTAAATGCCTTGAGCTGACCATCTTCTGAGGCAATACTCATCACAGTTTTCAAAATAAGGATGTACGAAATGACAATGAACATGGAGTCAACTCCAAAGGAGCAAAGAACAAGAGACAGCCCATAGATGATGTTGACTCTGACAGGACCACAGGCCAGCTTCATAACATCAGGGTGATAGCAGTAACAATGTGATAGAATAACATCTTTGCAGAAGGACAATCTCTGAAGAAGGACTGGCAAGGGTACCATCAACACCACACCCCTAACCACAGCAGCAATCCCCATCCCAATAATCCGAGGAGGGGTTAAGACCACAGTGTAGAGCAGCGGGTTGCAAATAGCTACAAATCTGTCAAAGGCCATGGCCAACAGGATGGCTGACTCCATGGAGGAGAAGGTATGGATGAAGAACATCTGTGTTAGGCAAGAGTGGAACTCAATCTCTCTGTGATTCAGGAGGAAAACTTGGAGTACCGTAGGTAAAGTTGATAAAGACAGACCCAGATCTGTGCCTGCTAGCATAGACAGGAACATGTACTGAGGCTCGTGAAGGCTGGAAGTGCTTTTAATAACAAAGAGGATAGTGCAGTTACCTAAGAAGGTGATTAAATACATGATGCAGAGTGGAATAGAGATCCATATTTGTACAGCCTCCAGTCCAGGAATGCCTGTTAGAGAGTGGGTGGCTGGAACCAGCTGTGGTTTGTAAACCCCATAAGGATATTTCTTGGGAGCAAATCCAGATCAGCTTCTAAATGTTCCTATTGGAAGACAAATAAAGATTTTAAGATAGGAGAATATAACGCATCTTACTCCTGGGGGGCAGCCCCAATCCTAGGCATCTTTACATCAAGGAATTGATCCTTATAATGTTTCCAGATTTATCTGAATAACAATCTGGAGTTAGGGCAATGGATAACTGCTATTAAAATGGAAGAGTTACTAGAATTCTTTTGGCCTAGAACATTCCAATCATTCATCAAGTAACATGAAAATTAAGCACATAATTTTATTTTTTACCCCAATGTTTAGAAAAATTTCATTCTCAGAACTCTTTCTATTTCATAATTTTTCACCTACTTTTATTTTTAGTGACCTTAGCAGAAACTCTGAAAGAAGTTCCTGCACTTTCCCTGTGTCAACACCATACCTAGAAATATTCAGGCATCTGGAAACCCAGGCATGTTCCCTGTTATTTACACCTGCAGAAACAAAGCATAAGATATTTCAATAACTCACATAAACTCCATGTCATTTAAAAAATACTTCACATGATACCGTCACTTTTAAAATTAATTTCTATGCTGTTTGATTTTTTCTTTTTAAATATGTTTATTTTTCAAAATATGACTGATAAAATCACTAAAGTAGGTATTGTCATTACATCTTAGCTGATGCTATGATAGTATCAAACATTAATAAATAATTTCTTTAATAAAATTTTAAATATTTCTATTTCAAAACACAAATATATTATGAAATAATGCATATGAATATATCAGTAAATATCTTACAAATAGCATATTTGGAGGAAATGGTGTTAGTGCTTATGTCATTATGCTACATAGAAAGGTAGGAGGAGATTGTATATGACTGATTGAATACAATTAGATCCAAGTGTTTTGTTTAAAGTTGAAGCAAAAACAAAATAGCGATGTAACTACATTTGGATATGTGGGATGGGGGAGGAGGGGTGGGAATAGAACCAAGCTAAACCCTTATCTGGAAGAGTATGAAGTCAAAACTATGGAATCTTTTGTAAAATCATATTATTTAAAAGTGTGACCCCAAATAAAAACACCAGAAGAAAAACAGAAACTAATGAAGGATTCCTTCTCAAGAAAAAGAATAGAGACAGGGAGGATTGGAATAAAATATATGTATATATATTTTTTTCCCTCAGCCAGAATTAGAACTACTGTGCTGTTTTAAAACCATGTAAATGTAAATAAACAAATTCATCTTTTTATAGATCTAAGTATATCTTTGAAAAGCAGATTCTAGATGAATCACAATGTATACATTTTCATCCATTGATGTATAGACTTATGCTTGTTCATTTGCATTCACACACACTTGACAGTGAAAGGCTACTATATCTTACTACATTCTTTCATAGTATGCCTAGTAAAGAGTGTTCTACCAAGCATGTCCTTTTATCTGAGGGACTGAGTCAGTTCCTTATGGCTGACTTCTTAGGGACTTAGAATACTAAATTCTATATAATTTTTTCAGATGTACATGTGGAGTATCAGAGACACTCATGTTGATAAAAACAAAAAGAAGAAAATTGTGGTTCACAATAGCTTGGGGCATGCAAACACACTACAGATAGAGCCCACACTCACAGTCACTCAACACACTGTATTCTACGACACTAAGATGTGAGACTTTCTTATAAACGTAAAATTCATGAGGAACACATTGAGCGTTGTCCACAACACATCATTGCACTTCATTTAAACATACACAAATTCATATACTACAGGTTCATATAAACACATATAATCAGCTTTCTTCCTTTTGCTTTAATTATCTTCCATAATGTCTTAGAATTCACTCTGCTCACCTTTATGTGCATCTTTCCCTTCTATTTTTGGCACTGACTCAATCAGTACTGGATTTCCTTTTATCTGTGGTGTATTACCCATCCTAGCCAGAAAGATATTCCACACACTAATCCTGGACATCAAAAAGAAATTTAATTTCTCCTAGTA
This sequence comes from Equus przewalskii, assembly GCF_037783145.1. Taxonomy (NCBI): domain Eukaryota; kingdom Metazoa; phylum Chordata; class Mammalia; order Perissodactyla; family Equidae; genus Equus; species Equus przewalskii. Next base: position 73,792,949 of record NC_091836.1, read on the forward strand.
TGTGTGTCCCACTGTCAACCCCTTAAAAAATCCTTTGAAGAGATATAATTTCTCCAGTCTTCCCCCAGAGACCAAAACAAAATATTGGTCTCTGACTTATGTGCTATGAACCCCCATCAGTTAACCTTGAGCTTCATAACACTCTTCTTGGTTCCCCAAATAGGTGTCTGCACTCTCATCTTTTACCAACTCTCCTTTTTGTTCCCTTTCTAAGGACACTGAACTTTCATGGCTGTCATTCTTAATCTATGGAAAACTTCAGTTAAGCAGCTCTTAAAGATGATACTGCATCTCTGTTCTTTTAAAGAAAATAAATTCAACAGTCATTTTTATGTGTTCTGCCATCTTCTCACCGTGAAACCAGCAATGTTCAGTACAGAGTGACAAAGGAGTTCAGCAGTACAGTTCTCTTTTAGTCTCGCTCTCCGTGTCATAGGCAGAGAATGGGGGATTTCTTATGAGATGTTAGAAACCTGTCATAGAGGTATCTGCCTGGCACCAGAGTTATTTATTGCAACAAGTAGGGAATCTTAGACAGAGGGTGCCAGAGGGAGATTTTCAAAATATTCTCATGAGATAGTGGTTTCAATGTCTTACACATTCCATGTCACAAAAACAAATTACTTGGAAGCAAAGCCATGTCAAACTTGCTTTTCTCAATACTCCAGAGTCCTTATAATTAATCACACATTCAACCATGAAACCAGTTGTATCTCTACTGTTCACCACAAACACTAGATAAGCTCTTCTTTAGAAGTGATTTTTCCTGATGAGTGAGCCTTAAGTATCCAGACTTAGTTTGGATCATTTTTTAGGCAAATCATTTTGAAATGTAATTCTCTACTTTCTTTTGAGAATTTGAGAAACTATTTCTTTCATTACCATTGTTATGACTGTCCATTATTATATTGTTTCACAACATTTTAATGCTGTAGTTTTTTGAGAGATACAAGATCATTTACATTAGTCTGAGTTAGTATGGCCTTATTTTAATTTTAGTTTTATCTTCCTTTTCTTCCTATAAAGCTATTAGTTGTGAGTCATTTCCTTTCCTTTTAAGGTTTTGTCTTTTCTGTGGCTGTAACTTTTTTCTCTCCTTTCAAAATTTTAATCTTTATTTCATACTTTATCCCAAATGCCTAGGATGATACCTAATATACAGAAGGCATTCAGCATACACTTGATCAATGGTGACGAGGATTTCCACATTGGGCCTAAATGGAGTAAGAGGGATTGAATTCAGCTTTCAATCTAACACAGCCAAAGTAATTAGACAAATGTATGAAACAACAGTTTTAAAGACAATGAATATCTGGCAAGAAGAGCTGAATGCCTGAGAGAGAGGGAAACATACAAATTAAATCTCACAATTGCCCCAGATCACTGCTTTGAGAGTTTCCAGGCCACGGTAAAGGGAGCAGAAACCTAGACAGAGCCTGTGAACTCCCTGAGTTGAGGAACCATTGCTGAGGACCCAAGGAGACCAAAGAAGTTAGAATTCATGAGACAGAGTACTGGAGAAAAAAGAACTACACCAAGAGAGAACCTTGGAAATCTACAGAGGGCTCCCTAAAATATTCATCAGAGTACTGAATGCTCTATGTGTGTAAAGAAACTGAGGCCAAAGAAACCACTGTCCAAAAGAATGAGAGGAAACAGGCTCAGCGTTCACACATGAACTGAACAAGTGCCTGTTCCAAGAAAGACTGGAGTAACTTGTAGTTCACAGGATATTGAGTAGAGTATTTAGAAAAAATAAGGTCCCAGTAGTGGGGAGTAATTAGTAATTAGACCTAGGGTAAATGGTCTCTAGTCATACCTAATAATTTTTTAAATGAAGACCTTAAGGATCAAACTATTTCTAGGTAATTTATATATAATATCAGAACAAATCTTAAGAATATTAACAGGTATATAAATATTTGTATTAAGGAATAAGTTACAGTAAATATAAATTACATTCATTCTCAACAAGGTAAAATTCATATTGTCTACCATCAAATCAAAACTATGCATGCAAAGAAGAAGGAAAATATGATCCAAATGAAGAGAAAAATTAATCAATAGAAACTGACCAAGAACTGACATAGATTTTAGAAATAGCAGACACAGATATTAAAACAGTTGTTATCACTGTATCTCACATGTGAAAAAAATTAAATAGAGACATGGAAGTAGTGTTTAGTCTGAAGTATAGATATGAGGACAAATGGAGAGGTACATTTGATAACTATATTTGTATCATCTTTGGAAAGAGATTTTGATTGGATGTATAGACATGTGAGTCATCATACATCAAGCACATTCAGAGTGAGAATAATATATCAAACAAAGAAAATTTTAAGAAAAAGCAGAAAGTGTTATCTTGTGTGAATATGTTTGTGTGTGATTATATCTATATCTGTGTCTATATCTAATCTGTATATGCATACGTGTATATAGTAAAGGAGACCATAAAGAAAGACAAAATTCAGAATAGAGAGAGTAGTATGCCAACTTGAGGTGACTGTGACACATTTACCAGAGATATACAAGAGATATCATTTCTTGATTTAAATTTTATCCACCATTAACACAGAAGTGGTAAATTGTAAATAGTTGAAATTACATTAGAGAAAAGGGGGTCACTCGAAGGAGTATTGTTAGTGATTAATGTTACAACAGAGAGAAATAACTACATTTAAGAGACATAGCAAAGAAGAAGATGCCTTAGAAATTGTTCTAAGAACAAGATTTCAGATTGTTTACAAAACAACAATATTTAGGGTAACTGAAAGAGATTTTAAAGGTGGGTTAGATTAAGAGGGAAAATAGAATAAGAAAATAATGCAAGACATCACATCAGATTTTATAATACAGAAAGCAATTTTAAGAAGAACATAAATTCTAAAACAAAAGCAAGATATTTCTTGTAAAGAGAAATGAACATTTAAAAGTTTAACCAATACAAGAAATGAAATGGAAGAGATGGTCATAAGATACTATAACGAATCAGCATATCGTTGAAATAAATAAAATTTTTAAAAATTAAGAGATGAAAAGGTAAAAAACACACAAAGGAAACATTGATTTTATAATGGATATTTTGTTTTTCCCCCTGTAATAAAAAATATGTAAATATATTTTCCATTACTATTTTATTCCATGTTTTATTATCAAGTAATACTATTATTTTCCAATCACAATTTGAACCAGATTTGGCCAGGGAAAGCCCCTCAGACTGACTTGCCCATAGTTTTGCACATGCCCATCATTATTTGTGCACTCCCTTGCTTTTTTCACAAGATAATCTATGTACATCTTGTACTTTCCCTAAACTAGTCCAGGAATCAGCCATTTCTTTAGAAAGCTCTTGCTGTTTATAGACAAGATTAGAGTTTATAAGCTAAATCTGAGTGCTAAATGGGTCACTGCCATTGACGTGTAACTGTTCCCAGGCACTTTCAGTGAACAGAGCTAGGAAATACAGATAGATGATAGGTAGATAGGTAGAGAGATCTAGACAGACAGATAGATAGATAGATGGATGATAGATATTGATAAATGTAGAGATAGATAAGGTGATAGAAATAGATACACATAAGTAGATAGATTGATAGATATAGATAGATAAATGATAAGTATATAATAGATACATATCCACACAAATGTACATCTCTATGACTTTCTATATCTATCTACTTATATTGAAAATCATGAGTGCACACAGATGAAACATTGTCTAATCCAATACCATAGGGTTCAATCTAATTTTCCCCACTTCATATTTGTGACTCATCTGTCAGTGAAACATACTGTACCCATTAGCTTTAATAACATTCCTTATCTGATCAATTTTACTGCGTGTAACCCACCTAGCATTGCCAACGTCCTTTGTCTCCTTACTCAAGTTGGGCTTTGACCTTCAGCTTGGGGCTCCCTGCTAACCGTCTGGGTGACTCCTTACTCTACTTGGGTTATAGCACTTCACGTCAGGCTGCTATCTTCCCATATGGGAACACCTCACCCAGTCTGCCACCTTATTTGGGACACCCTCTTGTGTGTACATCCTTTCCACTCTGCTCAGGCTCTGTCTCTCCTTACTAAACTTGCCCTCCACTGAGACTACATCTAGAATGGAACCCTCCATGCCAGGCTGTCACCCTCACCTGCACTCTCATGTGAACATCCTCTTCATGTTGCCTTGTTCCCACATTGCATGCTGGTATACTCCTTGCATGGACACCCATGTCACAACTATCAGGGTCCAAAACCCTGTTTTGGTCCATTGGTGATACAGACTTCCCAACCCCATACACATCAGCATAGTTATCAACATTGCTGTGCTTCAACCAATGGATTTAGGACTAAATCATTCAGGATGAGACAGAGAATAAAAGGAAGGAAAGGAAAGGGGACAAAAGCGGAAGAGGAAGGGGAAGAACCAATTTTGTTTACATTAAATGTAACATCATTAATTTTACTGTCCATTTTCCTATTAGATTGATTTTGATTTGAAGAATAACTGTATAAACTATGGCAATTAATGCATCATGTGTTAGATATGTGCTAATATATTCTGAGAATCATCTCCTTAAAATTAACATTTTTTCTATGTTGCCTTGAACCAAGCATGAGCTCTCATATATCTTTAGAAATAAAAATCTATGTTGTTTTTGAACTAGAGCTCCTGGGCTTATATCCTGAATTGAAAGAGGTTTCCAGTAGTTATAAAACTAAACTCCTATACAGTCCACTGATTTTATAGTTAACCTCTAGGTTCAGAAATTTTATTAATATTGATAGTAAATATCAATTGATGATTTTTACATATCAAATGTTATTATAATATTTTGCATTTTTTTCTCATTTAATCCTCATGGAGTTTTTACTAGTATCATTACAGAAAAGAAATTTGAGGACTAGGTAGGTTATGTAAACCACTAATTGATGATGGTAAAGGAATATTAACCCAAGCAGTCTGGTTTCAGAACCAGTTTTTATAGCCTTTATATTCTGTCTTCTTAGATTTATTATGTCCTTATAACTGCATATAAGTCTCATTTTTGTTTAAAGCATAAATTAAAAATCTTAATTTATACAAACTGTTTAACAATTTGTCTTGTCAAACTGTTTAACAATTTAACAAGTTATTTAAGAGTCTAATACTAATTGTATCATAAACTAAATTCCTATATTGAATAGTATTAAACATGTCCAACTACATCTCAAATAATTACAAAGATCATTTTTTTCTTTCAAAATTTATCATACTGTTCTCAACTTGGCTGCTGTTGACGGCAGTATATGGGTATAAGTAGCAAGTGGAGGTTTTCGTGAAACAATGTCCTTTTTAAGGGTAAATCAACTCCCTTGAGTTAAAAAAGTCTGAGTTTATCTTACATGGTCTTACTATGAGTAGCTTCAATCAACTCAGAGTTGATCCCTATATTGAAACCCTTTCCAACTGAAAATTTTATTACACTGAAAGAAAAAACCAAAATAAAATATTAGCTTTACTGCTTGATGCTTCCTTGGATTATTAAATGCAACCACTGCTGATTTTTCTGTAGTTAGTGTATCTTGTCCAAGGATAGTAAAAAATCATTGAGGTCATTGACTCAGAGCTTTCTTTCTCCTTCATTACACCTTAATCCAGCTTCTCAACAGGCTCATCTCATCTCTGACAATATTCAATGCCAGCCGGGCAGGAGCCAAGCAGATTACATAATGTTTCTGGCCTTACTATACAGAATTATTCTGTTCAGGGAATTCCTGGTTTTCACTAGAGGGTAGTATATACACCATACCAATGGTCTTCATTGGGGCCACTCCTAAATATAAAAGTTGCTACAAAAGTACATTTTATTTGTGTGGAGCTTTGTTGGTATAAACAATTTGATTTAAAAAATGCAACACAGGAGCTGGCCCCAAGGTGTAGTGGTTAAGTTCAGCACACTCTGCTTCGGCAGCCTAGGTTTGCAGGTTTGGATCCCAGTCATGGACCTACAACAGTCATCAGCCATGTTGTGGTGGCAACTCACGTATAAAAAGTGGCGGAGGAGTGGCACAGATGTTAACTCAAGGCTAATCTTTCTCGAGCAAAAAAAGAGGAAGAGTGACAACAGTTGTTAGTGTTACCGAACCTGAAGTGAGTTCACTCACCCGTTGCGCAACAAGCCAATCTCTGACACTGGGGGTGGTGCAAGAAAGTAGGAATTTTATTTTTGCACAGAGCTGAGCAAGGAGAGAGGGCAGCTAACGCTGAAATCCCAAAGTCCCCGAAAAGCTAAAAGGAAGGGTTTTTATTTGGGGTTTTAGGTAGGGGAGGAGGAGCATATGGCCTTGCTGGTGGGAGCTTTCCCACCAGCCTGTCTTTGGCCTTGAGACACTTGCAGAGAGGAGGGAGCCCGTGACCTTGCTGGTCAGCAGCTTTCCCACCAGCCCATATCTCTTTGCAGGACGAGATAGTCCAGGTGCTTGTCCTTGACAGTGTCTGTCTCCATGGAGGATAGTGGATTCTGGAGCCAGGAAGCCAGAGAGTAAGCAGGGGATGAGTGTTTTGTTTGTAACCCCATATATGCTGGTTTTAATGTGGAGAAACTGGTATCAGGGTCGATATCATTAGCTCAAGATTAATCTCCTTCAGCAAAAAAACAAAAAAGAAAAAAGAAGCAATAAAAATCCATGGGCCCACCTGAGGTATAGTTATTTATCAGTGAAGACTTAGAATAATGGGTAAAGAAAAAAGTAATTATATATTGTTTATTGTCCACATCAATACATATGAAGATTCATCATAGTGCTTAAGCTTTATCTCTTTCTGTCCAGCTCCAAGAACTCTGTCTTTGTGTGGTTACTATCACATGCACTCTTTGCTAAATTCACATCTTCCACCAGAAGAAAAAGGAAAGGTAACAAAACAATTACAACTTGTAATGCCATGGCTCTTAAAGAACCTCTTTGTATTGAGGAACTATAGGTCTTGCTGCCTTTTCAGTTCCCTGAAACCACTATTTAATGTTGGTTACGTCATCAGTCGTGACCCTGAATCATCCATTGTGCTGCTATGATAGACTGGATTCCTGAGGGCAAACATCATGTGACCATGAGAAAGAACCAGAGTCAAAGTTCTGGCACACAGCGGAGACAAGCTCTGTCCCATTACACCTGAGTGACGCTATATAGTGTTCTATGTCTGTATCTGTATTTATATCTATGTCAATACGTATAGAAAGATACATAGATAGATCCATTTTCATACTTCTTTATCCCACTCCTTCCAAATTGAGGTCCATTCTCTTAATTTTACAGTTGTGGATGAGGTGGGTGCATAATGGAGTGGTGGATCTTTGCGATCTAGTGTAAGTATAATCCACACAGTCCTATACTCTCTGCACGGCATTTCACATACAAAAAACAATAAATTACACTGAGCACTTTTTGGCTTCGCATGAATGGTTTTATGATTCTGCTGGAGAAGCACTTCTTTTTGTACCTGATCACTCAATTTTTATTAACAGTGTGTTGTCTAAGAAGAGCATGCAAACGGGCAACAGGGAATCTGCATTCAATTTTCAGCTTGATCATTTACTATATGTGCAGGTGAACAAAGTGACTCAACTTTCTAGACCTCAATGTCCTCATCTAGCCAATGGGAATGTAATAATACCAGGAATCTTTGTGGATTTAAAAGAAATGATACATTGGAAAACATGTTTTAAACTTGAAAAGTACTATGGCAATGGTAGTTGATATTAAAGGATATTTTTTTCCCACATACGTACTCCCCTTCCTGTACTAGACAAGGAGCAGGGATTCAAGGTTGTATATTCCTTTATATACTTATATTTTGACTCAGATTTGACACAGAAAAAAGGGTTTTAGAAATATTTGATGATAAATTGCTCATCTTTCCCCCTCTATGGATTTTGTGCATTTTTCAGGAGGAAGTAGATTCCTAAGGAGCATGCTTCCTCCTGCTCTGACAATCAAACACTCATGAAACTGCATATATTTGATAAGTGCAGATCTCAATTACATCTCATATTCCTATAATTTGTTTGTATCTGTCAGAGTAGTCTCAGTGTGGGTTGCCACTGATAATTTCCCAGGATTGCCTAAGAATTATGCTCTTCCCACAAGCCTATTTACCAATTCACTGGGTCTTTCCTGGCCTTGCTAAAAGGATCAAGGGCTCAGAAGACCACAGACTCTTGCAGGAATCGTCAATTTTCCTGAGTCTTAGGGCTCCTGGAATAGAGAAAGCTATAGAACCAACCTCTGAGCCAGAGTTGGAACCAAGACCAAGGAGAAACAGCCTATCTTGCAGGGCCTCAGAGAGTCTAGAGTAGCAGAATAGAGGAGGTGACATGCACCTGATATTCCATGTGGGACAGTAGGTGACTGCTGGGTTAACATGTGTGTCTCAGGTTTCACATTAGATGCATTCCTGGTATGGAAGAAAGGACCTGTGACTTTCCTCCTGTCATCTATGCCCATGCTGTAGCACCTGACCAGGGCTATGGCTTAAGCAGATCAAAGACTGAGGGTGGAGGCATGTCCTTTCTTGTGAAATGATATTTGTTACCTTACTGATCGGAACGTCTGGTTACCTGGCCATACTATGCTCTTTTGAGCCAGTGAAGGGTTCATTGAAGATTGGTTTATGGCTCTCGAAACAGCCAATATCTGTGAGGAAGAATTATTTCACGATGTAAAATTTGAAATAATTCCAAAATGGGGCTCAGCAGAAGAAAAACACCTGGGGTTTTGTTGCCCCAACTATAGTCAGTCCCAGGTAAGAAGTCCTATAGGCTGGAGAGATCACTGAGTATTTTTAGGTTCTACCTCACAGTCTTTTGTGTGGTTTTCTTTCTCTACTTTCAGCTTGCTAGTTAAAACTCTTTTGTGGACAGTTTAGGGCAGAAGGGGTTTACCTCATTTCATCCAAAACAGAAAAGAAGTTAAGACACAGACATGCATAGTGGGTGTAAAAGCCAGTTTCACGGAACAGCAAGAACTGGAATATGGGGAGGTGTGATGGCATGTTTTACTTATTGCTTTTTTTTTATTTTGGGGGAGATATTTATCTACCTCTTTTGGGCAGGGTGGAGTTATGGTAGTAAAGAAAATGAAACAATAAAATACGACATAAATCAGAATCCAAGGTTATGAGAAAGAGAGATACAATTGGCTTGGAAGAAGGAGCAAAAAAATTCAAAGGCGAACATTTAATGAAACTTCCTTCTTGGTAAGTAACAAATCCATGAGTCCTGTTGGACTGCATGTGTCTGACAAAGTTCTGGGTATCTCTAAGAAGAGGTTTTTGGATTTTCAAATCAGTTGGCTCACTCCTGATGGCCTCTCCTTCTGCCATGGTTTGTGGATACATTCCCGCAGCTGCAATGAGATGTTGTTTGGAGTGAGATAAGTAATGACTATTTGGGATAAAAAGAAATGATCTGATGTATAACAGAAGATATTGAGGTTCTGGATGATTCTTTGAATAGGACTGAATGGCTGAAGGTGACAAAGGAAACCCAGACCATGGACTATGAGGACCATGCCATTTCTGCTAATCTTATAAACTGCAGTTGAGTTGATATCAAATCTGCTTTCCCAAGTCAGTTCATTTCTGTGTCTTTATGGGTTTTATTTTAATATATTAATGTGCATTCATTTAAAATATACAATCCTCAGTGTCTCTGAAAGGAAAGTGAATAGAGTGGGCACAAGAGAAGAAGATGTGAATGGGGAAGCTCAACCACAGACATAGAGTCAGGGAAGGAAAAGGTTGGAAGGGCTAAGGACAGACTCTCTTACTTGACAGGCATCAGATAAAGAGGGAAAAATTCCCTCCCTGACTAAGCCCGCTCTTTGTCTTTTGGTTCTTGAAGTCTCACCGATCTTTGGGAACCACTTGCCCATCCATTCAGCATTTCCTTTAACTGCAGGACAACAATGCTCTTCCTGTGATTAGATCCCCTCTCTCTTTCTTTTTGACTATTCTTTGATCCTGGAAAATTGGGCTTTCCTAATGAAAAATCAGTTGACCCTCTGGTCATCTGCAGCCTGTCCTTCTGCAAGGGTACCCTTAGCTCTACCATAAAATCCATCTATCTGCTTACCTCAATAGCCCTCACTACTGTTAGACAATTGTTTATTCATCTTACTTTCTGCTCTACACACATTTTCCTAAATGATATCTCTTCTAGAGATCTCCTTTTTTTTTCACATGAGCTTTGGTGCTGACTCTAACAAACATTGCCTTTTCTTTTACTCTAATGATCTGGATCAAATGCAAGTCTCTTGAAAATCTTCCATATACCCCATAATATTTTTCTGGCTATTTTTTGCCTCAAGGGAAGAAGCAGAGCACCTATATATAATAACTTGACTGAACTGTCTTTTGTCTTGCTGAGAGCTTAACTCCAAAAATTATTCACTTTCTTGCTTCAAATTCTTCTTCACTACCAAACTTCTCTGACCTAAACCAACATGTTCATCTCTTTTGTTCAAAAGAAAACTTCCTAGTACCTTTTGATCGTTCTAGCTATTGTTTTTTTTCTTCAGTGCCACTCTTCTCAAGAATTGCTTACCACTGTTGTTTTCAGCTGTTACACATCTAACATCTTGCAGTCTGTGATCACTAACTCCCTGAAATTGTACTAGATACTAGTGAAAGTCTAATATTTTTATTTCACATCTTATTCTCAGCACAAGAGTTGGGAAGTGTCACTGAATAATAGCAACAACTACAAAAGCACTGGAAATTAGAAGAAAAAGAATAGAGCTTGAAAAAAATACTCAGAACTGTGAAAATGTAGTAGGAAGACAAGAATATAATGCGATCAAGGAAACCAAAAGAGAATAAAGTTTGAAGAAAGGATTGCTTCTTGTGTGGCAAATGAAGCAGTGTGTTAAAAGCATTGGGTTTTGGAGCAAGGTGAGCTGAGTTTGAATCTCTGCTTCGTTAGATACTGTGTGACCTTGGACAAGTTAGTCAACCTACTCATGCCATAGTTTCCTAATGTGTGAAATGGATAACATACTAGTAGCCATTTTGTTGGGTTATTAGTGTAAGTAAATGGTATTTAGTGAGAATTAAATTATGTAAAGTGATTAACAAAGGATATAGCTCATGGTAAATGCTCAAAAAATGGAATTTAACAATCTAAATAATATGGGGATTAAAATGTGTCCTTTGGATTAACAAGCCCAGGCGACTGGAAGGCTGTCACTGAGATCAAATAGGCTATGTGTTGCAGATGCAGCTAAGGAAAAGATTTAATTCCCAGAACTCTTCTTTTCTTCATTCTTTCTTTTTTGAGTCCTATAGATAGACTTATGGTAGAACTAAAATGTACAGCCTGATATATATATATTTTCTTTGCCTTTTCTTTGCTTTGAGCACCAGATCTATGATTGAATTTTAGATTTTTGTATCTAGAAGAGAGCATAGCTATGTACTAGTTCCATTACAACCTACGTGGCCAGAGTTCAGAGTGCTGAAATGTCTCTACCAAGTTCCTAGTTGCTTGGGGGTATAGCTGAGGCTACAGTGCGGATCGTGCCTCATAGTTAGTTCAGTTCTCTTTCCAGCGTATTATGCAGATTTGAGAATCTGGCAAATTTATTTCCTTAGCAGTTCCATAGATGTGATATTAATAGTTTCAAAACAATTGCATTAACTTTCTCTGAATCCTGTATCTCCTACTCTATTCCTTATATTGGTTAGTGATGTCACTATTTTTTATTGCCTTTCATGTATCCCTCATCTACCCTATCAGTTGGAGTTCTCCATTTTGTTTAATTTTTTAAACGCATTTCTTTTCTATCCCCTATTTCCCCTCTTAAGGCCATATCCCTGGTCTGCCTTGGTCTGCTGTAAAAGCTCCTTAGAGCAACTCTAGGAAGTTGTCTTCCTCCTCTTCAATCCATCGTGGTGACTTTTAAACCATATTTACCCAAAAAAAATGTATTATACTACATGCTGAAGGTAAACTCATGACCATCGTGGAAGTTAAGACATATTGGTGAAGAATAATACAAAATATGTAACTAGGCATTATATAGGTGTGTTATTGGGGAATAAGGAATGAAAAATAAGCATACTGCCCATCAGCAGAAACTTCTCTGAAAAGATAAATCTTAAATTTTCATCATGTTATGCTCCCTTCAAACTTTGGTAAATATTAGAGACCCAATAAATATTGTTGAATAATAAATTTATTCTTAGTATAGAAAACTAAACCCAAAGCCTTCAGCTTGAGACATCTCTTGCTAATTCTCATTTTTTTTTCTTTTTTTTATTGCTTATAGAAGATTAACCCTGAGCTAACATCCTTACCAATCTTCCTCCACTTTACACATGGGTTGCTGCCCAGCACGGCTGATGAGTGGTGTGGATCTGTGCCTGGGATCCAAACCTGTGAACCCAGGCCGCGAAGCAGAATGCACTGAACTCAACCACTACACCACATGGCCAGCCCCTTAGCTTGACTTTTAAATCTCTGAATCTTCAAGGTAAAATCTGCTTGTCTGATTGTATTTCTCATGTCTCTAAGCCCTCACTATGCTAAATGACTTGATTTTTATTTTAGCTTTTTACTTGTCTTGCATATTCTTTCCAAAATTAACCTCTTGAAAGGCTAAAGTTTTTTGACAAACACATCTAATGACAACAACTCTGTGAATCCTTGCACCACCCCCTAGTTAAAAGTAATGTCTCTTCTGTGCCATACATATATGATTGGATATCTTGCATCATTCTTATCCTGATCTGATTTGAGGGGTGGTTGTTTGTGTCCACATTTCATGATTCTCACAAGTTTAGGAGATCCTTGAAATAGAGGATATTTTTGGTTTATATATGATTCCTTCTTTAGTAGAGTACTATACACAGAGTGACCTTAAAAAAAATGTTCATTAACTTATCTAATTCTTGCATGCATTTTGCAACTCAGTTGTTGTTTCTGTTGTTATTTTGTTACCTATGAGTTTCCTTTTTCTTTTCTCTGGTCATAATATTCAAGTTCAAGCAAAAAAGAAAAAAAAAAAGAAAAGAAGGAAAAAATCATTTGAACACAAGCTGGAATAATAAATCAGAGGGAAAAGCAGTGTAGGCAATGGAGAATGGAAGGAGGAATGTGTGTGGAAGAGGAGAGGACACTGCTGGGTTAGAATGATGTTATATGAGTGTTCTCTTGGCACAGTATTGGTTTAACTGAAACACATGCATATTGAAACCATGCAAAGGGACAATGTGGCTCCAAAATGCACAATATTAAGTGACTACAGAACTGTGTAAAGCAAGGACTGTCTAGACTTTTATTTCTCTTTCTCTACAAGTTATTTTCATTTGATGACGAAAGGCTTCATATTAAATTACAAGAAAAATAATTGTCACTAAGAGCACACTAGTATTCTGAACACTTTATTTCTTGAGCTTCAGGAAAGAGAGTGTGAATAATCACTGGATACCAGTCAGACAAGGAGAAAAACTATGACGTGCAAGAGCTTACATGAGACATTCGTGTATGATGCTAAGTCAATAAGTATATTGTATTGACCAAAGTGCCTAAACCAAACTATAAACCCATTAAATGTTTATTATCATTATTGCTATAACCGTTATCACTACCAGTAGTATTAGCTGTATAAAATCATGATAACATTCATGTCAATGAAGCCTGTCTGGCTTATCATTCTTGAATTATTACTGATTACCAATCCTTTCTTAAGGCAGTAACTTTATTGCAATGCCAAGATTCGTACTCAACCTAATAAAATAACCCTGATTCCTCATTCTTCTCTCTCTCTTTTTTTTTCCATTCCAGGATCCAATATCAGAGGACAGAGTAAAAGATGACAAGCTCTTCAAACCATACCAATCTTAGAGACATCTGGTACACCATGATTGGGATCCCAGGTCTGGAAGATGCACACACATGGATCTCCATCCCCATCTGTTCCATGTACATAGTTGCTGTTGTAGGCAACACCCTGTTATTATTCCTAATCTTCACTGAGCGCAGTCTTCATGAACCCATGTACCTTTTCCTCTCCATGTTGGCCCTCGCAGATATTTTTCTCTCCACAGTCACCACACCAAAGATGCTAGCAATCTTCTGGTTCCAAGATGGAGGAATTTCTTTTGGTAGTTGTGTGTCCCAGATGTTTTTCCTCCACTTCATCTATGTGGCAGAGTCTGCCATATTGTTGGCCATGGCATTTGACCGCTATATAGCCATCTGTTATCCACTAAGATATACTACTGTTCTAACTCCTTCAGTCATTGGAAAAATAGGTGTTGCATCTGTGATTAGGAGTTTCTTCATCTGCTTCCCCTTGGTTTTTCTGGTTTATCGGCTTACTTACTGTGGGAAGAACATTATTCGCCACTCATATTGTGAACACATGGGCATTGCCAGGCTCGCCTGTGATAGTATCAAAGTCAACATCTACTATGGGGTGATTGGGCCCCTATTTTCCACATGCCTGGATGTGGTACTTATCATTATCTCCTATATCTTTATACTCTGTTCTGTGTTTAGAATTGCTTCCCAAGACGCCCGACTCAAGGCTTTGGGTACTTGTGGCTCCCACGTCTGTGTTATCTTACTGTTCTATACCCCAGCCTTTTTCTCATTCTTTGCTCACCGATTTGGGGGCCACAATATACCACTCCACGTACATATCCTCCTTGCCAATCTTTATGTGGTGGTACCACCCTCTCTCAACCCCATCATTTATGGCATTAAGACCAAGCAAATTCAGGAGAAGTTTCTCCAGGTCTTTTCTTTGAGCAGGAAATTTTGCTGATGTAGACTAATCAGCTTAGCTCTTCACTTTTCTGTATAACTCCACTAATGGGAGAGTACCTAAATTATCTTGCTCATCTTATATCACTCCAGCATTAGGAAAGGATGGTAGAAGTAAATTTTTCAGTAAATGAGATCATGTTAAAATTTACTCTTTTTGCTGATTTTTTTCAGGACAGTATCAGACCAAGGACGCCTTATATTCTGTATAATATTTAGCTGTGTTACAACAGGCTTACAGCATAATAATTCAATAATCAATTTTAATTTCATGTTAACACATTAAAACAAGGAAAGTAAAGAATAGCCCAAATACACTAAAAAAGATGCAAAAACAGAATTTACCTTTATAATGGGCAAAAAATATTACATATTTTAAAAGGTTGTTGAAAAGATTTAATAAAATGACTTACATAAAGCTGTAAAAACAGTGCATAGTACACAATGAAAATCAAAGAATGCTGCCTCTTGTTATTTTTATTAGCAGTAGTCTAATCAGTCTGCATCCCACAAACACTGGTTCTGCAGGACAGAGAAGGGAGGCTCTTTCTTTTATTATATTTCTTCTTTCTTACACATAATGTCAGACATTATGGAATATGAGGATTTTAGGTAATCTTGGGGCATCAAACCATTTTAATTTCTCAGGGTGGAGATAGGAGAGAGATTTAGCAGAGATAGAAATGTAAGGATTATTAGCATAAATGTTACTTAAAGCCATTAGAAAGGATCAAAAATCCATATCTGCTCCTTGGATGAATATAAAGTAGCATTTATCTTCTTGGTCCCTGTAGGATGGCACTATGGACTGCATTTTTTCACCATAGGGGCAATAATTATTCCTGTTTCTGGCAACAGTAAAAGGTATTCATCAGGGGATAAAAGTAACAGTGGGATGTCAGAGAACATAGATAGTTAATCAAAACTAAATAATAATTAAATAATAAAGAAATTTTACATGTTCACTTGTACAAGTCCTCATGCAAAATCACAGACATGTATTTATATGGTCATAACATTGATGATGAAAGTGAAAACTAAAAACATTGTAAATGCACAGGATGAATGTATTACTATACATTCTAAAAATATTTAGTGTGGTTATTAAGAATAACTTATGACAAAAAGTTAATATGGAAATAAACAAAATATTTTAAAGAGAAACTACAGATTGTAGAATGATACATGTTAGATGATCTCAAATAAGTGGATGTACACACACACATATATTCATTTATAGAACCATATATACATGCATGTTTGCATAGCAATTCTGGAGGAATATACAGAACTTTGCGTAAATTTTTAAAATAAACATTTTAATTAAAAATAAATTTAAAAAATTTAAAATAAATAATGTTTATCACTTCTCTGCTGTTGAAGATGAGATATTTAGTATTAGTACTACTTTATATTATTCCACCTGTCCTACAGATATCTCTATTGTTTTCTTTATATAATGTAGAATCTTGTATCCAAGTTATTATTATATTATGTAAATTATCATCCAATAATTAATTGTTTAAGAACGTATTCAGGCTTTTTATTTAACCACTGTACTCTCTCCTGAAATTACTTTTTACCTCTTTATTCTGATTTTTCTATCACTCTGATGGAGGCTATTTGGGGCACTTTTATAGTAGAGTTGCTAGAGAATAGTGTTATGCCTGCTTGAGACATAATCAGGTCACTGTCAAGCATGAGCAAAAAAACACTTGTCTGGTTATAGAATTCTTAGTTCACAATCTCTTTTTCAAAATGCTACATATAGGTTCTTGAAAGAAATTTGCTCAAGTGTCCAAATGGCAGAATTGGTTGAAATGTACCTATCATAGTCTGGAGACAAAGCTCACATCAGCCTGCCAATCACTTGGAATTAATAATATTTTGAAAGAACTTCTCTCACATCCAATGTTTATATCTGTTACTTTATCTTAATGCACTGTTTGTGTCCTCCATAAAACTGGTCCAAATGTATAATTATTTTATGTATTTAGTTAATTGTTTATCACCTTCCTTCATCTTCTCCATCACCCTCAAAATGTAAATTTCATACGGATAAACCATGTTTAACTTGCTGAGCTTTATACCCCACTATCTATGATGGAATTGATCTCACAGAATCATTCAATCTGTTAAATAAATAGATTCCTCCCTTTTTTTTTGTATTTAACCTCAATGAAGCTACATTGTGAAGAACTAACTTGTTTAAATGTCACAGGAATATTTTATATTATCCATAAGTTAAATTCTTGGACAATTCTCTCTAAAATCGTCAAATAAAGTTCACAAACCTCTTAGGGATGCCATATTTAGCATGAGACTTTTGTTTATCTGCAGCATATTGGTTGTGAGGCATAGCTTTTGCTTACACTCCATGACATCAGGAACTATGCTCTCCACTGTAACCCTAAGTCTACAATGAGATATTTTGTTTAAAAAAAGTACAGTTTTGTGTGTGTATAGTATTTAACAAATGTGACAAAAACAATTTCTGTTTTATTCTACAAGTTGGCAATGATGAAGAGAAATCTAAGTTTATCATGATTTTCAAACTTTTATCTGACTACTGATTAGTGTCTCCAATTTTTTTATATTCAAAATTTTGCTTAAATTCTGTGCTAGTTTCTCTAAGAATTGACAAAAAATATAAAAAGTATGGAGAGATGATTATGGTAAACATTTGTCTTCTGAACACACATAAAAAACTTCCGGGTTTTTTTTTTTCTTTTGCTGAGGAAGATTCACCCTGAGCTAACATCTGTTGCCAATCTTCCTCCTTTTTTTTTGAGGAAGACTAGCCCTGAGCTGACATCTGTGTCAATCTTCCTCAATCTGTATGTGAGCCTCTGCCACAGCATGGCTGATGAGGAGTATACATCCTTGTCCAAGATCTGAACCCGAGAACCTGGGATGCTGAAGTGGAGCATATGGACTTAACCACTACACAACAAGGCCGGCCCCACAAAATTAAGATTATGTAATATTTTAAGCTTATTAAATATATTATACTCCATATAATTCTCTATTCTTCTTTCTCCTCTGTAGAAGAAAAAGTTCTGTAAGTTTTATCTTTGAAACCCCTTTTTAGACTTTTAAAATCTTATCTGTATTCATGTATACTCTTGTATAATGTGTTTGTGAATTTTCTTTACTTGCATAAATGCTATTTGGCCGAAATATTGCTCTGGGACTTGTGTTTGTGTTTCATTGTTCTGTTTTAGGCCGATGTTGATATATATTCATATAAGATAATACTATTCATTAACTGTTGGATATTACACATATGTCCCCAGAATTTACAGGAATTAGAGTATGAACTGGCTCTTTGAAAAGATCAATATAATTGATAAGTTTAATCAAAAACTTAGGAAATTGTTTTAAAAAGATATAAATTTCCAATTATGTAATTAGGGAGTATTATGATCAAACTTACTCCAATATATTTAATAACCCAGACAAAATGGGAAAACTCCTTGGAATACAAAAACTACTAAAGCTCATTCCAGAAAAAATAGATAATCTAAGTAGTGTCATATCTGCTAAATAAATTATAATTGGAAACCTTGTAATGAGGAATTTCTCAGGCCCAGATAGATTTACTAGGTGAATATAACCAAATATTTAGAAGGAAAAGAATATGGTTTCTACACAAACTTTTCTCAGAAAGTGGTACAGGAGAAAACCATTCACAAATCATTTTAAAACAGAAGTTCTATGCTGATATGAAATTGAGACTTTATCATTACAAGATAAGAAACACTCACCTCGATTTTGATTTATAGATTGATTATGGATTATTTGCATCAACAGGAGATTATAAGACAAAATAGGTCAGAGAATATGTAGGATCACAGTAAAACTTAAGAGTGGAAAAACTAAAACTTTAAATAATTTTATAGAGTGCAATCATTTTCATGTAATTAATAAGGAAATGCCAGTTTTAGGCATTAGGAATGTTGGGGCGCAGGGCAGGCCACCCCAAAATATCCCATAATAGCACACTCGTTATTTTGAATTCAAGTTACTTGAGAAATAAAAAGGGCCTGACCCTACTGTCTCTGTTTCCCCTCAAAGCAGGACATAAATCTCCCCCGTGAAAGATGCTCTCTCGCATTCTTATCATCAGAGCTGGGGAAGTCAGGGCTGAGAAGCCTGCACAAACACACCTTGCTAATTTACTCCCTCAAGGCTAAACACTGCTTAAATTCCTTACTGACTACATACCTCAAATCTAACTTTCTTTGTCCTGTCATTCCTGATATACATTGTTTCTTTGTGTAAAAGATTTAGATACTGCCTGTTGTGTTCACCTTCCAAGCATCATTTCTCTGTGATCCCCAATATGCACATATTAAACTGGGTTGTTCTCTTGTTAATCTGATATTGCATCAATTTTATTACTTGTCCAGTTATAACAACCTAACAAGGAAAGAAAAGGGGTTTTTCCCTCATCCTGATGGGACATAGTATAGGCTTGTGACTAAGAGGGCAATCTCTGGAGGGAGACTGACAATGATCAAACCTCTGCTCCGCTGCTTCTAAGTATAAAATCTTAGGGAATTTATTGTATCTAAGTATCCTGTTTAAAATAAATTCAGAAAGTATAATTAAAACACATAATAAAATCTGGAACATAATGTTCAGTAAAGGTTAGTAGTCATATATATGTAATTTTAGTGATAAATTTAGCTTGCACATTTTCAGGGTCATGTTGAGTTGGGAATTCATTTAAATGTGTTAAAGTGGGTAAAATTTTATCATGCCAAAACCGTATTAGCATTATTTTATAACAAGTAGAGGTTGCCATAATTTGGCTTTTGAATACTCTTCATTTTTCTTTTCTTTCACTAGAATCCTACTGTCATTATGTGCTTCTGTTAGAGGGGACCAAGCACAACTAGCATAGGGAGGAAGGAGTTTTGGATGCAGGGGAATTTCCTTTTGGACACTAACGGGGAGTCATCGAACTCTTTTAGCATGAGATGCGAAGGGGCATAGACAGGAAAGGAGGAAAGGGCAGATATGGTCTTCAAGGTCCAGGTTCGGTTACACATTCTCTGGCCCTCATTCAAAGTGTCAGGACACAAGAAGATAAAAACCCAATGTGTTTTAAGGAGGAAGCTAAAAGCAGAGAGAGATTAATACTCTATTTCCTGCTTAAATATCTCAGGGAGATTGCTTTGGAAGACGTTGATGCCAACATGGGGGAACAATATAGGGAGGAAAACTTTTCCCTTCTTCCCCTCCGGGTCATTTGGCAGGTCTAATAATTAAATTGACATATGACAGATTAACAGGAGAAATACAACTTTCATAGGTACGGGAACCCCAAAGACTTGAAACTCAAAGATAGGCAGGCAACTGAGGCTTAGATACCATCTTGAGCTAAAGAGAAGGGATTAGGATCTGGGCTTCAAAGAGGAGGAAGACAATTCACAGGAAGATGGGAAGAGCAAAGTTTTGGTAAACAAATGTTTGCCATGCCATGTGGATAAGTCTTTCTGATATAAAAATTTATCTCTGGTAATAATTCTTTTCCTGGAACAGGCATCCTATCTAAATTATTTTAGCCAGTTAAGGGAAAACTAAAACACTCTTCCTGAGTCTGCTAGGTCTTAATGGCTTTCAGCTCAAAACAATCCACATGCCAAAATGACACATGCTGGGATGGCATTTTCTGCTCCCCCTCAACTGCATTAGAGTAAGAATGACCATGTGGCATGTTGATTTCTCTTCCACAAGGTGGCAAATGAATCTAGGAGTTCTTTACAGCACGTGGGGAACACAAAAATCACGGCAAATGCTGACTAGTGAAGTAGACAAGGGAATTGCTTTAGCTAGAAAAAAGTGATTCCAAGGGACATAAAAACAAATGTTAGAGTCAAGGAAGTTAGAGAAAATGGATTAAGTTTCAGGGCTTGTAGAGCAAAATCCAAAATTATGGATGGATCACTAAGTGAATTCAAGAGAAAATAATCAGACAACATTTGGCAAAGGGTGCAGAAAGAATAGAATCCTATGCAGAGCGAGGAGGCAAGATGAGATTCATTCAACAGGGGTCAGCTAAGTATTACAGACTTCAACCAGAGGCTCATTCAGTTTTCTCATCCAATTCCTCAGGGACATGTGGGTCTCCAGTTGAATGCAGGTGATAAGGGGCCTGGATGACGATTGAAATTTTAATTGACCTTTAACCTTTAACAGGAAGGTTGGAGTTTCAGAAAACAATTGACATAGATAGGGTCTCTTGGAACAAGATAACACTAAAAAACAAAACTCATCACATCTGAGTTTTCGAGAATAAAGTACAATATCTATTACATAGGAATTTGGTATATCATAATGCTGCCTGAGTTAGGAATGGTTTATTAAATCATCGTTTTAACTGATAACTCATTTGCAAACCTATATTTACATCAAGGTACAATTTAAAATTCTTAACTCACACCGTGAACACTGCCACCAACAAAAACAAATGGACAATGGGGAAATAACTGAGATCTAAAATGGAACATTAGCAACAGTGATAAAATGCTATGAAATTAAATTACCTCACTGTTATTTTCTAGTAATTTAAAACCCCTTTACCTCAATTCCCTCAACTGCAAAATTGATTATGATTTACCCCACTGATTTGCTCTGGAAATTAATAGCAAGAATCAATACCAAGTGCTTCCAAGCTGACTGGCAGT
Organism: Equus przewalskii; assembly: GCF_037783145.1. NCBI lineage: Eukaryota > Metazoa > Chordata > Mammalia > Perissodactyla > Equidae > Equus > Equus przewalskii. The sequence continues at coordinate 73,814,448 of NC_091836.1, forward strand.
CAACAGGCATCTGACAAATACAAACTAAGTATCCTTTTTATGATTATTATTGTTATGATTGTTACTGTAATGTTTGTTGTATTATTAATGATAATGGTATAAACATTAAAAATAAATTCCACCAATTTGGGGAAAATGTTTTTATAATCAAATCGTGTGCATGTTTATAACAGCTTTATTCAAAATCAAAACTATAAAACATTAAAATATCAAGGAACTGATGACAGAGGAAAGAGTTTGCTGTATGTGTTATGTGTAGGTGTATGGGACAGGATTCAACAATGAAAATAAACTGTGGGTACAAACAGCAACAAGAATGAATCTCAACAGCCTTACTGCAAGCGAAAGAACCCAGACATAAAAGATTACATGATTTATGATTTAATTTATATGGCCTTCTCTTAAGTGCAAAACTGTATGACAGAAATCAGATTAGTGGTTGCCAGGAATTTGGGGTTGTGGGAGGAGCCTGACCACAAAGATGTAAAAGGGCAGTTTGGGGGGCAATGGAAATACTCTATACTTGATTGTGGTGGTGATTGCAATGACTGCAAATATTTTTCAAAGCTCATCAAATGATGAGCATGTGCATATAAGCAGAATGAATTACTGTTTGTAATTATACCTCAGAAATTTGCCTTAAATGTTTTAAGTAGATTATGTAAATATCATTGTGGCAATAATATTTTGAGGAAACATACACATACCAACAAATTCAAATGCGTGCTGTATACTATCATCCATAATTTAATTTGGTGATTTTTCCATTTTTATTTATTATATAAATGCTTTATGATGGTTGCATAACCATTTAATAAACTTCATACTAAAAAATACAAAGGGAAGGTAGGAAAGAAAGAGCTCTGCAATGATTTGAAACTAAGAGAGTATATCCAGATCCTGTCACCTACTACCTCCTAAAAATTTGACATATAATTTAACTTTTGTGCATTTTTAACTACCCATCTATGTATTAGAAAATAATAACTACCACAGAGTCTTGATAGGGTGATAAATTAGAAACATATTTACAGGATTTGACCAAAATAAGACTGTATGCTACCACTTCTCTTTTTCTTTTTCAAACTGAGGCAAGGGATTTAAATGAGATATGAACTCATAGGAAACATATTCAAATGGTTTTCAAAAAATAGCTGCTAAATGTATTATTATTTGGATAAACAAACTAATCACAAAAAGTCTATTTCTTTCTATTTTGGCAATTATTGGTTGTCTATATCTCCAGTTCAATTACTGTTCATTAGATAGGAGTGGAGAAAGATCATTTGGCTCGTGGGCAACCTAGCATCAAGATTAGTTTTTTGTTGTTTTATTACTTTTTAAATGCTCCGAATAGTCCAATCTCCCTATGATGCTTACTCCATTACATGACTGTGTGGCTAATCTAGATAGCAGGTATGACGGCTAAACAATAAACAGGAGTGTTGCCCAGAGTAGTGAAAATGGACTAACACAATTATTGATCCATTAGTAATTACTTGAAGATTTTAACCAGCAAAATTTACTTTTTCCATAATGGGTAGATCCCAAGCTATCTTCACTCAACTGGCCATAATAAAATATGAATTTTAAAAGGTAACCTCCCTCATAAATTAATATGACTTTCAGCCATTTATATATGTATTTTCTGATTGATAAAATTGATCACAATATAACCCATGTCAATTTCACTGACTTGTGATTGTTGTGAAAAAAATAGAAGGTATTTGTAACATGTAAAACATTATACAAATAGAAGTCATTAAATATGTGTGTAATTATTTACTGACTCTCACCCTTTTGAGCTTCATTTGTTGATTTTTACATACATTCACGTTGATCTCAAGACTTACATTCCTTTCAAGCAGAACAATCTCTGGACTCTCCTTCGTATTTGCTGAGTCTTGATACTATAAATAATGGGGTTCATCAAGGGTGGAAAAAGGATATAGATGTTGCCCATGAGGACATGAACCAATGGTGAGAGATGTCTCCCAAAGCGATGCACCATGGTCAGACCAATGATCGGGATGTAGAAAACCAAAACAGCACAGATGTGAGATACACAGGTCTGTAAGGACTTGATTCTTTCCTCTCGTGATGCAATAGCTAAGACCGCATGCAAGATCATGATATAGGAGATAAGTATGAGCACTGCATCCAACAACAGGTTGCTGATCACCAGGGCCAGACCATAGGTGCTGTTGAAGCGGATGCCTGAACAGGCCATTCGAATTAAGTCTTGATGCAGGCAGAAAGAGTGAGAAAGGATGTGGGGACGACAATAATTTAAGAACTTTAGGCGAATGATGACTGGAGGTATGAGCAAAGAACTCCTACATAAGATCGTCACACCAATTTTCATAATTTTGTCACTAGTTAGGATGGAGGAGTAGCGCAGTGGGTTACAAATGGCAATGTAGCGGTCAAAAGCCATAGCGAGGAGGACAGAGGACTCCATGAAGGACAAACCATGGATGAAATAGGACTGGGAAATGCAGGAATCCAGGCTGATGTCTTGAATAAATCCCCACAAGACTCCCAGTACCGTGTATATGGTGGACAGTCCCATGCACAGGTCTGTGAAAGCCAGCATGGCCAGAAAGTAGAACATGGGCTGGTGCAGGCTCGACTCAGTCCGGATCACATGGAGCACCATGCAGTTTCCCAGGAAAATCATAGCATAGATGGAGGAGAAAGGGATGGAGAGCCAGAAGTAGTCAACTTCTAAGCCAGGAAAACCAGTGAGAATAAATCTGGAACTATTGAAATTTAAGGTAGAGATAGCAGACATTAATACAGGATTAAAAATATTTCTAGAGAGATGTTGCAAATTAGATCAGTTTATGATCCCTTCATTTCTAGTGCTGTTTGTCTGCTTTTGAGAAGAAAATATAATATAATACAATTTCCTTTAGCATTATAAACTTAACCAAATAGAGACCTGATTTTTCATATTTTAGGGCAAAAAACATCATCTAGAAATAGATTTTCCAGTACTAGCTGCTAGGAATGCCAGAAAACTAGGGAGTTTTATGCAGAAACAGTAATGTTAATGGGCACAGGGGACTTGAATTTGGGGCTGGACTTCTGGGAATCTCTGTTTATCTCTAAAGGAAGATAATGTATGATCACAGGTGTGTACTGCTTCCATGGCTGGCAGCATCCTCAGGAAAATGTGAAATGCATGGGTAATTTTTCTCTTGGGTACCACAGCTGTTCGTTTCACTAATTGCAAAGGATCATAAGATCTCAAAGGAAATGAACTGGTTAAGGTAATCTTTAAACTTTGTTGAACATTAAAGTTACCTAACAGACACCAAACGAACTAAGTGGAATCAGAACTTTTTGGCACATCCCACATTGTTTAGCATCCCTCTCAATTATTTAACTTTGTACAATTATTTAATTATTTCAGTTTTACTTTTTCTCTATAGTCTATATTTTTCTTCTCTATTTTCGTACATCTCTATACTGTACCCTATTTCTACCTTTTCTGACTCTCAAAATATTTAACCTCTTCCATCTTTCTATATAAAATAAATAGCATGCATTTTAAACTGGAAAGTGCTAATCCAATATTTGATGTCAGATAACAGCCAGGAATAGAATGGATATATTGGTTGTAGATATGTATCCAACTTTCGAAAATACTGTCAAAGTGTCTCCAAATCAACTCTACCATTTGACATTCTGACCAGTAGTGTATGAGAATTATAAGTCTTCCACAACCTGACCAATACTTGATATAGCCAGATTTCTTATTTCTGTGTTTTCTTTTGTTTTGTTATGTTAATAGGTGTGTAGTGATGTATCATTGTGGTTTTCATTTGTACTTCCCATATGAAAAATACTGTTTTCCCATCTTTCTATATGCTTATTTGTCATATATTCATCTTCTTGGTAAAGTGCCTATTCACATAAATTTCTCTTTTGTGATAAGGTTGTTTTCTTCTTGTTGAATTTGGAGAGTTCTTTGTATATTTTAATTACAAAACCCTTAGCAGATATGAGATTTGCAGATAGTTATTTTCAGTTTGTAAATTGTCCTTCCTTTCTCTTAACAGTGACTTTTGCAAAGCAAAGTTGTTTTTTTTTTCTAATTTTTATAGATCCAATTTATCTTTTTTTCTTTTAGGATTTATGCTATTATTTTATACCTATAAATTCATTGTTAAACCCAAGATCACATGATTTTCTCATATGCTTTCTTCTAGAAGTTTTACATTTTACTTTTAGGTCTATGATTCATTTGGATTTATTTTTTATATAAGGTGTCAAGATTATTTTTTGTCTTCTGGTAGCGTTTTTTGAAAAGACTCTTTGTTTTCAATTCAGTTGTCTTTAAACTTTTGCCAAAAACCTTCTGAATGTATTGTCTACCTGACATTATTCACAGATTCTATATTTGCAAATTCACCTACTCACTGAAATTTATTTGTAATCTCAAAATTCATATTCAGAGCTTTTGTGGCCATTTGTGGACATGCACAGAATGGCAAAAAATATTTCTCCTGATATGCATGTTCACAACTGAGGTCAATAAAGGTGGTACTCTTCTTTCTTGTTTCAGGTCTCATACCTTAAACTATTGTCCTTATGGTCTATTTAGTGCCACGTTTTAAACATTTTTGTATGTTTGGTGGTAGCTGTACTTTTTGAAATGGCCCCCAGGCATAGTACTGAAGTGTTGTGTTCCTAAGCTCAAAAAAGGCTATCATGGACCTTACAGAGAAAATGCATGTGTTAGATTAGCTTCCTTCAGGCATGATTTATAGTGCTGCTATACATGAGATTGTTGTTTATGAATCAACAACACAGTACATCCAGAGAAAGGAAGAGACAATTTCCTGATATGTATCTGAGGACTCTCTGAGAAGCGCTAAAGTAACATCTGTAGTGTGTGATGAAGTTATGGAAAAGATGGAAAAGCAGCTGAATTTGTAGATTTATGAGATGACTTCAGACAAAAACTGCATAGTGGATGTCACTGTTCTGAGGCTGAAAGCCAAAGAAATTTATGATCACAATGACCAGCATTAAGAACATGCTAATCCTTCTCAGGTAGTGCTGGCTAGCTCACATGCTTCAAAGGAAGACATGGCAGGGAAAATGTTAAACTTCAGGCAGGGCAGGTTCTAAAGATCAGGGAGCTGGGGGAGAAATTTTTTTTAAATAGCTGCAAAATATTATAGAGGAAAAGAGTTTGTGCATGCACAGGTTTTCAACACTGGTGAGACTGGCTTGTTTTATGGGGACACTGGCAAGTGGAACTATAGACTACAACAGCATTTCTATTAGATGCTACTAAATGCAAAATGCTGTTAAATGCAAAAATGTTGTGACCCAGGCTTGTAGAAACCTAACCTTATATTTTCCTAGCAGCAGTAGTTCTGTATTCACTAATTCAGCATTTATGGCAACTTTACAGAAGACAACTACCATGAATTAATGAGAATTACCTGTGTAAGTGTGTACTTAAGATATCCGATATATGTAGATAGTTAGAGAAATAACTACAGATGTAATACTCGAGCTCAGTTGTCTGGGCTGGGATCATTGAGCTGACTCGAGCTCAGTTCTCAGTTCTCAGTTCTCTGAGAGCCTGGACCATTGATTCTCCAATAGAAATGACCCATGTAGCATGCAAAGCTTAGTCTCTCAGTAGTAACCTGTATGAAAAGGAGATTTAGTTTCTTGGAAAAATGGATGATTACATGGCCAGGCTGGTGAAAGTACATTGAACATACTGTTGCACCAAAAAAGGAATGAAATGCTACGGGAACGATAATAAGTGCTAAAAGAATGATAGTACATATCAAAAAGACGCAAAAGCCAAATTATGATGCTCTCATGGGCCAAATCTGGAGCAGATTGAACATTAAAAAAGTGATAGTAAGGGGGCTGGCCTGGTGGCACAGTGGTTAAGTTCACATGTTCCACTTCAGTAGCCTGGGGTTCGCCAGTTCGGATCCTGGATGAGGACATGGCACCACTTGGCATGCCATGCTGTGGTAGGCATCCCACATATAAAGTAGAGGAAGATGGGCACTGATGTTAGCTCAGGGCCAGTCTTCCTGAGCAAAAAGAGGAGGATTGGCAGAAGATGTTAGCTCAGGGCTAATCTTCCTCAAAAAAAAAAAAAATGATAGCGACTGATAACCATAATAAAATATGAAACAACGACAATTATAATATTTCCATAGTTCCAAAGTCTCTCCCACAAAACACACAATAAATGCCAAAGAAAAATATATAACTTTATAGTGACCAATCCTGACATACCCCACCTTAATAAATAATCACAGTGACCATCATCAGTAATGGGACAAACTCAAACGACACACAATTTAAGAACAAAGCCTTGCTTCCATGACATTCCTGCATAATCTGAATCCAACCATGAGGATGAATCAAACAAACCTAAATGAGGGGCATTCTATAAAATATTGGTCTGTATTTTTCAAAATTTTAAATATCATACAAATCAAGGAAAGTTTGCAGAACTTGCAGAGGGAAAGAGATTAAAAAGACAGGGTTACTAATGTATACATCATCCTGAATTAGATATTTTTTGCTATCAAGTTAATGGTACAACTGGAGAAAGTTATCTGGGTTCTAAAAAGTTGATTGTAGTAATGTGTCAATATTAACTTCACGATTTGATGATTGTATTATAGTTGTGTAGGAGACTATCTTTGTAGAAAACACACACTGAAGGATTTGGGAGTAATGGAGCATCAGGTAGGAAACATTCTCAAATGATTCAGGAAAAATATTCTTCATGCTATATTTGAAACTGTTCCATAAGAAAAAGTTTGTTGAACATGTTTCAAAGGAAAAAGAAATGAAATTTGAATAAAATAGTTATCTATAATTTTATATATAGCACTTTATAATTATATGTATGAAGAGGAGAAAATATTTTAAATATTTCACAGATAAATACATAATTAACTATGTACAACTAACACATCAGTGAATGTTTTAGCAATATCGTATGTGTCATTTTTATAATATTTTTATGAAACCTTTCTATTTACTGCTCTTATATTACACCTATCATGAAGGAGACACATTTCTCTGGAGTTCAGAACAGGGAGAAAGTTTGACTGAGGAATTCAGTGAAAAATAAAAGTTTACTTAAGTGGAGAACAATAAATAAATCTTATCTAAACATTTCTGTTGATTTCAGACTGAAATGGACACAAAAATTCTTCAGATTTCCCATTGGTGTTTCCTTTTCCCTTGGGTGTTTACTTCTTACCTTCCTCTTTTGATTAAGTATTGAATTTTCAGTCAATGCCACGCGTCACCCTCCCTCTAAGATTAGAAAAGATTTGTGGACTCTGGCGAAAATGCTGCTATTTATCCATTCCTCACAATCCCAGGAAACTGCTGGTCTGGAAGAACCAGGAAGAATCTTTGACTTGCATCATCTTCCAAGAGAGAATAGTGCTCTCCCTGGAGCCCGGGTTCACCAGCTCACACAATCCTCTTCATTCCTTCCTCATAACTCTCAGAGTTCTGACGCCCTGTACACAAGGACTGGGGAAGGAGAGAGCGTTCAGAGGTTACTCAGGAGCAGAGCAGGAGCAGCCTTATGCTCTCAATAACTATAGTCACTGTCACCTGGTGTGTGGTGCGAGTGGCTGGGAGAGACTAAAAGGGAAGGAAGTTAATGATCTAATTTGCCTGAAATGGTCAGGACGTTGATTTACTTCTATAACCTCTGAGACCTGATATGAAGGAGACTTCCTGTGAAATCATTTTGTGCTATAGTTACTCCTACACACTTACTTCCCTTGGATTCTACAGGTAACTTTACCGGTGCTATATTCTGAGTGGACGTGCAATATTTCACTGTCTTCAAAAACAGCAGACAGTGTAAACAAAACTGTAGATAAATATTTATCTAATCTAGGAAATCACCTTCAAATATTCATGTCTACTTATTCTTCTTCTGTTATTAACTCCTCGATATTTATTCTCACAGTGTTCCCTGGCCTAGACCAGTACTATCCCTGGTTTTCAATTCCCTTCTCCTCCATCTATGCTATGGTTTTCCTGAGAAACTGCGTGGTGCTGAGTCAAGCCTGCACCAGCCCATGTTCTATTTTCTGGCCATGCTGGCCCTCACCGACCTGTGCATGGGGCTGTCCACAGTGCACACGGTACTGGGGATCCTCTGGGGGCTCAGCCGGGAGATTGGTTTGGATACTTACATTTCACAGACTCATTTTATTCATGGACTTTCCTGCACAGAGTCTGGAGTCCTTCTTGCCATGGCGTTTGATCGCTTTATAGCAATTTGCAATCCTCTGATGTATACGTCCATCCTGACTAATAATAGAGTCATTCATTTTATGGTGACCATTTTGATGAGAAGTGCTTTGTCTATTCTTCCCGTCATCATTCGTTTGAAGTTCTTCCCTTACTGCCATCCCCACATCCTCTCTCACTCTTTCTCCCTTCACCAGGACCTACTCCGGCTGGCCTGCTCTGACATCCGCTTCAACAGCTTCTATGCCCTGGCTCTGGTGATTTGTACCGTGTTGTTGGATGCCGTCCTCATTCTTATCTCCTATATTTTCATCTTGCATACGGTGCTGCCAATTGCATCCCGGGAGGAGAGGCTCAAGTCCTTGCAGACCTGTGTTTCCCACATCTGTGCTGTCCTGGTATTTTATATTCCCATCATTGGTCTCACCATGGTGCACCGCTTTGGAAAGCATCTCTCACCTTTGGTTCATGTCCTTATGGGCAATGTCTATATTCTCTTTCCACCCCTGATGAATCCAATCATCTACAGTGTAAAGACCCAGCAGATCCGAAGCAGGATGAAGAAGTGGTTTTCCCTGAAAATGGGGTGAAACCCTCGGGTTTTATCAGTAAGAGTATTTTAAGGTCAAAATAATAATGCTAGTCCCCATGTGTGCAGCAAGATATGATTTGAATAATACTTTCTATAATTTTTTATTCTTTTGTGAAGACTTGAATATCAAAAAACTTAATTGGCTTTCTAAATGCCAGAGACGTAACAGAACTAAGATTTGCCAATACACATTCCAGAAAAGATTTCTGAAACTTTGCTGTAGGATAATTATAGCATGACAATAAGTGTCTTTACATATTATTGACATATTCTTGCAGCATGGTTGCCATATGAAAATTGTGTTACCCTGAATTCATCATCAATATTATCATTCTATTTTGACACACTTCTACTAAAATTTTTGAAACTTATCTATTGTTTAGATAGTTCAAGTTATAACCCTTAAATCAAAATATATGATACAGTGAAATTAGACTTTCCTCCCTAGAGGTGAGGTGAGTAACATCTGAAGCTATGATGCTGAGCCTCCCTCTACTGTATTCTTTTTTAATGGGGGTCCATTAAAGGGACTTTTGATAAATAGATTTATAATCCTTCTAATCCAAAGATTTTTTTCTTAATTTCTTTCCTTTCCATTAAGTTGTAACCTTATGTCATATAAATTTTTCATTCTGCATCTTTTCCACTGAATATTATAGCATTAGGATTTCTTTATAGCATTTCAAGTTCTTCATAAAGTCCACAGGAACAGAATTTAGATTAGAAACAATTGTAAAAGCACAGTTGAGAAGTGATGGTGGAATCTCTTAGGATAATGGTTGTGAGAAGGGAAATATAATGAGAATATTTTTTAAAAAAAAAATAAATGATTCAAATAAAGTTATTTGAATAATTTTTAGAATATATGAACACACCATAATAACTGATTGTGGGTTGGTGAATAGAGTGGTTTCATAGTTGATGCTCAGGTTTCTGGTTTGTGAAATTGAATTGATTGTGTATCATTCAATGAGGTAGTGATAAAGTAAGAGTTTTGTTTACACAAGAAGATAGTAGAACCTACTTTAAACACATTGAGCTGAGGTATCTGTGGGACATTTATAAAAATCCACTGAAAATATTGAGTAAGTACCCCCAGGGCTTCAGGCCCAGTACTGGACACTGCTAAAGTACAGGAAAAGAACAGGGAACCAAAAGAGGACTTTGCCTGCAGTATACCAGGTGATTCAGACAAACATTACTAGGTATACATCTACATTTACAATTTGGCAAATGCCACTTTTAACTAATAACGAGTGCAGGGGCTGCCCCACGGATGAGTGGTTAAGTTCTCATACTCTGCTTCAGCAGACTAGGTTGCCCTGGTTCTGATCCTGGGTGAGGACCTGCATACTGCTCATCAAGTCATGCTGTGGTGGCATCCCACAAAGAAGAACTAGAATGATTTCCAAATAGGATATACAACAATGTACTGGGGCTTTGAGGAGGAAAAAAAAAAGAGTTAGATTGGCAACAGATGTTAGCTTAGGGCCAATCTTCCAACAAAAAAAAAGTTCATTGACAGCCAAACAGAGATACTCTAATCAAGTAGAGGAATTGAGTAATGACTTCCCTGAGAAAGTGATATGTAGTTGAGGTTTAAAGACTGAAGGTAAATAACCTGGTGAAGATAAAAGAGGAGAAATTTTCTGGCAAAATAAAAGACGAGAAAGAAAAATTGAGACTACATTGGACTGTATAAAGCATAGGTGAATAAGTGACTGTGAAACTCCAGGTGGAAAAGTTGCAAAGCAGACAAGAACAAGGTTGTATAAGATAAGATTTTAATGTAGTTTTCATTCTTAGGGCAATGTGGAGCTCCTAATGAATTGCAATTAGAATGGTGAAAAGACCAAACATATGATTTAAGAACATCAGTCTTGCTGCAGAAGTAATAAAAAGGACAAGCGTTGGCAACAGAAGACTAGATAAAGGCGTATTAACAAAAGAATACAGAAGTATTTGAGCAGATGTCAGCTCAGTGATTTGTAAGAAATGGATGCATATGAGATATATTTAATAGGTGGGATCAAAAGATTTGGTGATTTATTGGCTACGAGGGGTAAAAATAAGGAGGTGCCAATTATGCTTAGATTTTTGGAAGGAGAAACTTCAGAGATCATATAGAATGTACTGAGATAAGGAAGATATTAATAAGATTTGTTTTGGACATGTTCTTTTTGATTTATTAGTTCTTCCAAAGATACATTTAAGAAGAGAAGTTCAGCCTTGAGTTTGATGTATGTATCAGGGCTCTGATGAGAACAGTGGACTTGGATAATGAATTTGGAAGTGATGGTCATAAACATGGTATTTGAGATCATAAGGTTAGATGACTTGATCAAGTAAATGATATCATATGGGTATATTAAAAAATTTGAACATTAAAATAAGGTATAGTAGGGGCCAGGCTGGTAATGCAATGGGTAAGTTCAGTGTGGTCCACTTTGGTGGCCTGGGTTTCATGGGTTCAGATCCTGGGCACAGACCTACACTACTCATCTAGCCATACTGTGGCAGCATCCCATATACAAAACAGAGGAAGATGGGCACAGATGTTTGCTCAGGGCTGGTCTTTCTCAAGCAAAAAAAGAAGATTGGCAACAGGTGCTAGCTCAGGGCCAATCTTCCCCACTAAAAATAAATAAATAAATAAATAAAATAAAGTACAATAGAATCACCAAAAAGAGTCTGAAAAGGAAGCAATAAAAATATGAGGGAAGCATAATGTCAATGATTCCAAACAAAAAGATGTTTTAAAGGGGGAATGAGTATGTCAAAATCATGTGAGAATGGCTTAGATTGGATACAAAATACTACTAATTTTAGAAAAAAAAGATCATGAACAGTATTTGTGAAATGGTGGAACTGGAATCCATATTTTAAAAGTTCACGAAGGAAAGTTCAATTGGTAGATGAAAATAAAATGGATGTATTTTGTTTGGAGAATTTGGCCATAGAGGGTAGAACATAAAAAGTATAGTAGTCAGAGGGTGATCAAGAGCCCTCCCTTCCTTCCTTCATCCTTCCTTTTTTCCTCCCTTCCTTCCTCCTTTTTTCCCTCCTTTTTTGTTTCCTTCTCTCCTTCTATTCCTCCCTCCCACCTTCCCTTTCTTCCTTCCTTTATCCTTCCCTCTCTTTTGCCGTCCTCTTTCCCTGTCCCTCTCTCCTTCTCCCTCTCTCTTTTTGTTTTTATTTGTATAACAGATACACGATTAAACCTTAATTGTATTTCCTTTCATTGTTTTATTGTTATTGTCATGTTAAGATATCTGCCTCCCAAAGATAAATGTTCCTGAGAAATTAACCATTCAGGATCATTTCCTAATGGTCACAGGACAAAAAAGTAAATGCCTTGCGTAGGTAATTACCATCTTCTACCTATGAGCTTCTGCCTTGATGCGATCAGAAACAATTAATAACTCATTAACGGGGCCACAAAGAGAAATATTACTAAATTAGTTTTGAAAGTGTATAGACTTTGAGTTTCATTCTTTTTTTCATCTCCCTGCTTCCTGAAAGTAAAGGCTTTTCTCCTTGCCACGAGGGACAGTGGAAAAGTAAATTCATGATCCAAAAGTGATAACCATTAGGTTGCTGATCACTTATATTTACAATGTAATTTATCTTTTTCTATTTTACTGACTATTTTAAACTTTTTGATTTTAAAGTAATTTCAGACTTACTTTTCAGAAAATGTATAAAAATTTAAAAAAAGGATTTCTGTATACCCATCACTTAGATTCCTTAAACATTTGTTTTATATCTGCCTCCTTTCATTGGTTTTTCCTGTGAAGTATAACAATAGTTATCTATAAATATTTTGGAGAGCACTTCATAAACATAGGGCAAATCTCTTACACGAATTTGTCTCACTTTTCATTTTAAGACTTTCAAAGCCCTAAGACATAGGAAAGCAGCACATCATCGAATTAAGTGGTTTTTTTGTTCATGAAATTTATTTAAATATGATTAACACACCATAGACTTTACCCATTTTCAGTTTATTTTCAGAATTGTACAAACATCACCACAATTTAATTTTGAAAATCCCAATCACCCCAAAAAGAAATCTTGTGCCTGTTTAGAGACATTCTCTATTCCCACTCCCTATCCTAGGCAACCACTTATCTACTTTCTGTCTCCACAGATTTTCCAATCTGGATATTTCATAGAAATAGAATAAATAGTAGACGTCTTCTTTTGTGTCTGACTTCTTTGAGCATAATGTTTTTGAGATTCGTCCATGTTGTAGCACATATTAGTAGTGCTTCATTCCTTTTTACTGCTGAAAAGTCTGCTATTTTAGGTATATGAAACACCTTTTTTTTTGAAGATTAAAGGGTTAATATTTATCTGTCAAAAGCAGTAACCATTTTCTAGTGAAACTCTCATAGATTACTCTCATAGACAAAGTTCCTTTTCTCATCCTTCTCCAAGGGCCTGCATGCACAGTGTTGTATTTCCATCTGGCATTCTACTGCTTCTCTTCTTTAACTCCAATACTGTCATCTTGTCATTAACTGAGGACCATTGTTTCCTCTTTTTTTGGCTATTATGAATAATACTGTGATGAGCATTCACATACAAGATTTTGTGTAGACATATGTTTCAATTCTCTCGGGTAGATACCTAAGAATGGATCATATAATGACTCTATTTTCTAACATTTTAAGATAATGATAAACTATTTTCCAAAGCTGCTGAAATATTTACAAACCCACCATCAACATGTGATGGTTGTGATTTCTCCAGGATCTCCTCCACACTTACTCTTTGTCCTTTGAGTGTAGCCATTCTAATGGGTGTGAGTGGTGTGGTGGTTTTGATTTGCATTTCCTTAATGATTATTAACTGATGGTGTTGTGGTTGTATTTGTCTCATCTATTATTATTTTTTTTTTTTTTGAGGAAGATTTGCCCTGAGCTAACATCTGTGCCAGCCTTCCTCTACTTCGTCTGTGTGATGTCTCCACAGCATGGCTGATGAGTGGATTAGGTCCACACCTGGGATCCAACAGGTGAATCCTGGGGCTGCCAAAGCAGAGCATGTGGAAATTTAACCACCTGCTCAGAGGCCAGCCCCCCCTTTTTTTTTATTATTGAGTTTTAACAGTTATTTAGATCTTTTGGATATAAGTCCCTTATCAGATATGATTTGTAAATATTTTCTCCCAGTCTATGGGTTGTCTTTTTGATGAAGATTATTTTAGACTGGTTACTTCTAAAAACTGCAGATGGGAAGGAGGCCCTGAGGTGTAGAATTTACTTACCCTTTGTTAAGAGACATTTACATTGTAAAGGAAATCTCCATCTGCAAACGTGTCTCCCTCTCTGTACCAGAAAGAAGGAGGGATGACTTTATCTCTAGAAACTCTTAATCAATGCCAAAGGCAAGGACTTAAATCAGCATTTGTTTACTGTACTTGTGTGGTAATCTCCCATGATCAACTCCCCCTCCACTCCCAACATCCTCCTTTGTCTTTAGCTAAAAATAATATTTAAGGTGGTGGCTTCAGCCATTTGCTTAATACGGTTTGATTCTTATCTAAAAATTATAGGACCACTCAATAACCAGATCCCACCTGCACTGATACCATTTTAACAACTTTTTTTACATATTCTTTCCTTTGTCTTGTAAAGAGATAACTCGCATACCTATGCCTTAAATTTAGCCCTACTCTCAACCCATGCTTGTAGCAACAACTGCCCATGGGTCCCATCCCCATACTATTCCACACTATTCTCTAAATACAAGAACACTACTGCCAGACCTTGAGAGTCCAAGAAATCTTTCTTTCGACTCCTCGGCTCACCAACCCCACATCACTTCCACATCCTGATAATGTTTTACTTTTTGTTTTTATTTTTTTGCCGAGAAAGATTCACCCAGATCTAACATCTATTGCCAATCTTCCTCTGTTTTTTGTAGGTGTGATTAACTGCCACAGCATGGGCACTGACAGATGAGTGGTGTAGTTCTGCCCTCAGAACCAAACCCAGGCCACTGAAGCAGAGACTGAAGAAATTAACCAGGGGCCACCAGGGCTGGCACCCTTGGGGTGTTTTTTGAAGTACAAAGTACTTTAATTTTCATTGTCTAATTCATCTATTTTTTTCTCTTATTGCTCATACTTTTGGTGTTGTACTAAAATATCATTGCCTAATCCAAGTTCACCAAGATTTATATCTATGCTTTCTTATAAAGGTTTTACAGTTTAGTTAGGTCTTACATTTAGGTCTGTGAGCCATTTGAAGTAAACTTTTGTGGAATAGTGTATATATGCAGGGGCTTAATACACTTTTTTTCTTGTATATAGATAACAATTGTCCAGCAGAGTTTATTGAAGATTATTGATTTTCCTATAAATATTATTTATCAGAAAGCAATTGCCCATAAATGAATCACCGGGTCTTTATAATTCAGACATCCAAATTCAACAAGAGCTCATTAGCAAGCTAAAATCTTTCAAAAGGTCATCTCTAGTAGACATGTCATACCCTTAATTCTAAAATGCCAAAACAGAGTATCTCCAGCTGGTGACTACTTTATTTCGTATGTCAAATAAACAGTGATTTTTCCAAATCTGACCTAATCTCAGAGATTAGAGGAACCCTGGCTAAATCTTCACCTGTCCACTGGTGAGAATCACCAGGAGGTTTGTCCACTAGCACACTATTGTAATTGCAGCTGTCCCCATTGGGTAGTCTCCTTTAGCACTATGAAATGGGAAATGACAAGATAGTAAAGATCCTGCTCAATGTCTACCACGTATTCAGATATTATAGCAACAAAAACAATACAGCGTCATTTTTTATAACCTCTTTTTCCCCCTCAACAGCACATTTTGCTCAAAGCCCTTGCAGTTAAATTACTAACTCCAAGATTAAAATCCCAGCTGCTCAGAGATCCTGTTATCTCCAGACAAGGTTGAGCAAATGCAAGGGTGGGGCTGAGGCAACTGAGAATGGCTGGAGCAGCTCCCCATCTTTTTTTCTCTTTGTCTGCTTTAGTACACTAACCAGTTTCTGGGGTTGCTCAGGGCTCCGGGGCTTTTTATTTCCATCCCCTCATATAGCCCTGCATTTCTACTTCACATTCCTCAGAATCTTTGTTATCTCTTTGTCTTGTGGCCCTTTTTCCCCAGGGGACCAGTCATTTACATGCCTGTAATCACCAGAGGTATTAATATTTGTGTCCTTTACCTCCCTGATGTTCCCGGGCATAAACAGAGGAGTGGATAAGCCCTCTGGTCTTCCTTGAGGGCACAGAGATCTCAGCCCTACCCTTAGTCTTTAAAGCAGGGGAAATGTGAATAAAGAAGAGTCCAGGTATCTGTAGCATAGGGAGACAGTGTCTCTGTACCAGTGAGCAAGACACATTTATTTCTCTTCAGAGTCCTGCAGTTTATCAGCTGATTTTCCCAAAGCTTTGCCGCAGTTTTGGGAACAAATTAACCCTTCTGCCTAGAAGGGAGAGCAACAAACATACAAATAGATTATATGGGGCCCACAGAAGCCCAAATTGGGAATTCTTAGGTCATTTCTCCTGTCTCCTAAAGGAGAGAGCAAAAACCAAAAGCATTATTTTGGCTACTTTCTCCAACTTTTCTACCAGTTACCAGAAAACAACCATTTTCAAGTTTTTTAATGGGCAACGAAGTGGAGGAACATATATTACTCATGTTTGCTACTAGTTCCGATGGACTTTCCTCAAACACTAACTGGTCTATAAAGCCTTTGTCTTTCTCTTCCATCAAATCATGCATGTCACAAAATCCTATCCACATCACCAAAATTAATACATTTCTGTGTTCATAGTTTAATAGCTTTGTAGAGCTATATTTCACATATGATAAAAATTCACCCATTTAAATTGCACAATTTAATAGTTTCTTATATATTCACAGATTTGTGCAACTATCACCACATTTTGTGGCCTAGAATGTGACATGTCTTTGTAAATGTTCAATGTGGCCTTGAGGAGAATATTTATTGTGATGTTGGATAGAATATTCTACAAACGTCAATGAAATCAAGTTGATTGATGGTGCTCTTCAACTCCTGTATCCTCACTGATTTTCTGCCTTCTTGATGCATTATTGAAAGAGGGAAGTTCAAGTCCCTAATTGCAGTAGTGGAATTGTCCACATCTCCTTGCAGTTCTGGCAGTTTTGCCCATAAATTTTGACGCTGTGTCATTAGGTTTATACACATTAAGGATATTTATCTCTTTGAAGGATTGACCACTTATCATTACAAAATGGTTACTTTACTCCTGATCATTTTCCTTGGTCTGAAATCTGCTTTGTCTGAAATTAATATAGTTGATCCAACTTTCTTTTGGTTAGTTAGCATTGCATATATTTTCCATACCTTTACTTTTAACCTATAGGTGTCTGTATATTTAAAGTAGATTTCTTCTGCACAATATACAGCTGGGGCCTGGTTTTTTATCCACTTCAAAAATTTCTGTATTTTGTTTGGTGCATTTTGACAATTTACATTTAAAGTGAATATTGATATAGTTGGAATAACATCTACCATGTTTGCAACTGTTTTCATTCATTATATTTGTTCTTTCTTTATTTTTCCTTCCCTTTTCTGTTCTCTGCATTTAATTGAGGATTTGTTATCACTCCATTTTCTCTCCTCTCTTAGAATGTCAATTATACACCTTTAAAAATTTTTAATATTTGCTCTAGAGTTTTAACTATACATTTGCAACTAATATAAGCCAAATTAAAAATAACACTATATCGCTTCACAGGTAGTTCAGGTAACTTATAATGGAGTTTTTCCAATTATTCCCTCCCATCTCTTATATCCCTGCCATTCATTTCATTTATCCGTGTTCCATAATCAACAGTTACTATTATTACTGTGAGCAATGAGTTATCTACTAAGCTAATTAAGAACAAGAAAAAGAAACTATTTTATCTTCATTTAGTCTTTTCTGATATTCTTTCTTTATGTAGATTTGAGTCTCTGACCTATATAGCTCTCCTTCTTTCTGAAGAATTTCTTTTAATATTCCTGCAGGGCAAGACAGTTAAAGTTTCCAGCAGTGTCTGTTCTAAGAAGGTTGACAGTGGTTATGATTGTCTGTATTTGCCTGACTTAAACTTGCAATCTCATTTCTCTGAGGAATCAAAAGAAATTTATTGATTTTTGAGTTTTTTCAGTTTCTCTTACAGTAAGGATGGGAATAAAAACTTCCAAACTTTTTATATGACAGAACTGAAACCAAAATTATTGAATGTATTTTAATCCCAATTTTCCTGCTAAATACCCAGACTGCTTAATACGTATATTTAATCTATAGCTATATATATACCATAGATAGATGGATAACTTTATATAAATAGATATAGATAAATTTGAGCCATCATCATAAAATTTCTGTGGACAATGGATGAAATAAATCAATAAATTCCCATTAGTGGTTTACATATTTATTTTGTTTGAACTAAGATCTGATATCCAAATATAATGAATTTTAAAGTGCCATGGCTATAATTATCAGTTAAAGGGACAAACTATTAATTCCTCCAAGGAGACACTTTTTCCTGTATTATATATGCTCATTTTGGTCACTGAAATTTTATGCATACTCTTGGAACTAAACTATAAAATAAACTTCATATATGACCATGTATATACAGAAAACACTGAATGATAAAGAATGATAAAGTAGACCTATATCTTATCAAGAGTTTAGCTATATGTGTTTTTGTGGCTTTTATACCACGGTTCTTACAGAAAATTTTGATAGAAGTTTTAAAACTTAAAGGAAGGACAACAAAGACAAATGTGTAGGAATATAATGACTAACACATTATAATGTATTGAATTGTTGCTCTAAATTATAGATCAGCCCACATTTTATGTAAAGGGACAGACAGTAAGTGTTTTAAACTATTTTGATCATGTGCTCTTTGTCCCAATTATTCAACTTTGACACCACAGGGCAAAAGCTTCCACAGACAATACATAAATTAATGGACGTGGTGGTGCCCGAATAAACCTTTATTTACAGAAAGAGGCAGCAAGCTGGATTTAGCCTGTGTGCTATAGGTTGTCCCATGGGCCTGACAGATTCATATTCTGCCTGGTTGATCAAAAGTAGCATTAGGCTCCATAAGTGCAAAATAAGTGTAGCTATTTAATTAAGTAAGTTCAGGCTTTGGACCAGATTTATCACTTGGAGCCAAGGTCTTTATTTGTATACCAGATTGTATAGACCTTCCATCATTCGCTTTGTACTGTCCTTAATTTCCCGAGTTGACCAATGACCTTCACAGTGCCAAAAACCAGACCTTTCCTTATTGGATGTACCTGCTGGCTTTTCTAATTATGTTTTTCCTGGAAGACTTGTTATCCTTTTGTTTTTATGACATCACTCTATTCTGGATATATTTTCACTTTTCTCATCATGTCTATTCACTTCTTTGTGATGTTACCTCTACTTGGAAACCCTTGCCCTCTTACCTGGTAATATTATCATCACTCTTCAAGACTCAGTTCAGCCTTTTCTTGATATCTCCTCCAATATGCCTTAATTAAAATTTTTTCTCGAACACAGTGTTATTTTGGTGTTCCATAGTCATCTACACAATTTTTAAACTATATTACACTGAATTTTTCTACGTTATCTGGGATAAATGCTGAAATTTTTTTTACTTAATTCATTATTTGTCGCTTACTTTTTTAATATATTTTTGGTGTATATTTGACACAATAAATACTCTACGATATTAACTGATTCTCTTTTACTGATTTCAGTGATGGTGTGTTAATCACTGAGATATGAAATTATTGTAGGATGGTTTGGGTGGGAGAATAAGTGCAAAATGTCTAGATTTGGACATGTTGAGTAAAGAAATAGGATCTCCTAGTAGAAATAGCCAGTTGGGATCTCTATTTAGGCATTTGGAAAAATAGCTTTGCTAATTGATCTTCATATTTCCAATGCCTATCATTACATTGACACTGGTATATATGGAAGAAGATTTTGTTAACTATTGTGATAATTGCGTTTCATTCATTATCTCAATCTTACTCTGACACTATAAAGTATAAAAGCTATTTTACACATTTAACCAAAGATGAAACTCAAAATTTACAAAGTTAAAAATGAAACTCACCCTGCTATTAGTGATGAAAGCAGTATTTGAACTTGACTTTTCTCTCCCCAGAACTCTAGTTCTAAAATATCTGACAGAGCCATTCAAGATATACTCATTTAATAAATAGAAGAACTACATATTGTATGGAAACACAACTAGTTGTGATATAAGACATATAAAAGTTAATACATATATGGTCATCAACAAACCAGAATATGACTATAGCAGAAATTCATAAAAAGCCAAAGATTTGAGGAGCTAACTCATTTGAAAACACACAGATGTCCATTAAATATTTGAAAATTATATGCCAACCTTGGTCCAAAATCAACAATTTCCAACTCAGTGAACCCTCATCCCAGGAAATGATCTAAAAATAAAAGGATGTTTTGCACAGAGTATTTATAGATATGCCCAAAGTAGTTTCCTTTGTGATCCATGAATAATAAATTCATATTCTTAATTAAGAAGTGAATTATTTTCAGTTGCATCACTTAAGGGAAGTGATCAAAAAATTCATATCCTCTGAAGCTAACAGAAAGGGAACTGCGTTTAGATAAGCGGGATGGTCAGCGTCTTCCAGTTTTACTCAAGTCTGGAAATCATAGTCATAATGTCCCTTGGCTGCACCGATTGGACTTTTCTCTGGTAAAATAGAAGCAGTTCTTGCTTGCAGGTTTGCCAAAATCTTATAATGAAATTTATAAGGTATGAGGAGTTTGAAGGAGACTCAAAAAATCTACCAAAATATCTAAAAGAAGAAGAGATACAGGGGTATAAAATATAAAATATTTAGAGAAATAAGTTATAACATTCTTAAAGTGAATAATTAGTGAAAGACTGCTCTCATAGTGGACAATGTAGCATGGTACAGAGCATATATTCTAAAGCCAAAATCCCTGGGTTCAACTTCGACATGGCCACTTCCTAGCTGAGTTACCTTGTGCAACTTATATAACCCCTCTGAGTCTCGGTTTCCTCATTGATAAAATGAGAATAATAATAGCATCTATCTCACAGTATAGTTCTGTGGACTAAAGGAATAAATACATGTAAGAGGCTTAGTAAACAGACAAACACACACTGATCACTATTTGAATGTTAACTATTATTATTACTCTTATAATAAGTAAAAAAAACCCCTCAAAATAGTGGTTTTTTACTCCAGAATTTTTAAACAGAGCATATAACAATTCAAAATGAAAAAAATGCCTGTCTTTATAAACTGCATTGTCCAAAACATTGAGAAGTTTTAAATTGTTTCAATAATTAGCACACTCATTTCAGATTTGTAGATATCACAAAGTAATATTGATTAATATAGAATATGAAATAATGTCAGTAATAAATAACAATTATTGCCAACATTTAATGAAAGCTTCCCACGAAGAGGCATTACTTTATTTCTAAGGAAAGAAAGAGAGAATATAAAAAATTGAAAATAGAAAGAAAAAACAAATAAATGTGCAGCAACAAATATCCCTGCAAAAAGGCACAGCTGAATTGAGAAGCGGCATGTTGGGAACAAGGTTGCACCTATTGTTAATGAAACTTGACTTCCAAAAACAGATTCTATCAACACGTGTTTGTATTTAAATATTTTAATTTTCAGAAATTTCCTTGTTTGGGAAGAAGAGACCAACCACTCGGTCACGAATCTGCTTGGTCTTGACACCATACACCAGGGGATTGACTGTGGGAGGCACCAGAAGGTAAAAACTTGCAAAAATTATATGGATGCTTGGAGGTACCTTCTTGCCAATGCGGTGAGTTAGGAAGCTAAACAGTGCAGGTGTGTAGGAGACAAGTATAGTGCAGACATGGGCAGCACAGGTGCTCAGTGCTTTAGAGCGGGCATTCTGGGAGGAGAGCCGGAAGACTGACTGGAGGATTTTGATATAGGATGTGGCTATGAGCCCTAGGTCCAATACCATCACCGAAAGGGCTACAGAGATTCCATATGCTCTGTTAATGAGGGTGTTGGCACTGGCTAACTTCACAACAGCCATGTGCTCACAATAGGCATGATTAATGACATGTTTGGTGTAATATGGTAGCCTCTTAATGAGAAGAGGACAGGGCAGAACCATAAGTATAGCTCGGATCGTGCCAGCTAGACCCATTTTAATGACCATTGTTGTTGTCAGGACGGTGGTATAACGCAGTGGAATGCAAATAGCTACATAGCGGTCAAAGGCCATGGCAACTAGGAGGGCTGATTCAATTATGCAAAATGTGTGGATGAAATACATTTGTGCTAGGCAGATATTAAAGTCAAACCTGTGAGCATCCAACCAGAAGATGCCAAGCATCTTGGGGGCTGTGGAAGAGGCAAGAGCCATGTCATTCATTGCCAGCATGCAAAGGAAGAAATACATAGGCTGGTGTAGGCTTGGCTCTAATTTGATGGTAATGATGATTACACTGTTCCCCAGCAGGGTCAGGACAAACAGGAGGCACACAGGCAAGCCAATCCAGCAGTGAAAATCTTGCAAACCAGGAATACCAACCAGGAAGAAAGATGAAATGTAGTGATGCGTAGAATTGTCTGCCATGTTAAAACCAGTAAGTTGCACGCTCAGAGACAAAGTAGCCAGTCAAATCCCCTATGGGCAAAAGCAGGATGACAGAGTGATTTTTCTGTGGCCCTGCATGTGGGGATTCAGACAATTTAATAGCCCACTTGAAGGGCCGGCTCCTTCTAAACCTCTGTCAATCATCAGGTAAGCCGCTTCAACATTCTTAGTTTCAGCATCTTCACCTGCAAATGAGAAGACTGAGTTCATTTATTTAAGATTTTTTTTCTGAGTTTTGAAATTTTGTGAAATTCTGCTCTGTAATATTTATTTCCTAGTAGAGGATCAGTTAATAGTATAATAACCTCATCATTGTGTTAAAGCCAGTGTTGAATTTGTGCTAAAAATAGTTTTAGAAAAATAGTCAAGTTGTCTTTTCAAGGAAACTGGGATCAAGTAAGGATATACATGCATCAATACACTCACAATAATTAACAAGTATTTCAAAACACTATCATTATTTTAATAATACTCATATCCATAGACAGCATAACAAAGTCATCAGGAACTCAGAATAAGATCTCCTAATCCTAAAACACAAGTACAAAGCTCCTAAAAATTAAAAACAAATGCCTTATCATTAACAAATGTCAAATTTGTACTTATTTTAGATTGGCTCCTTAAGAAAATCTAAAGATGGACAGCATAACACAACCATACAAACAGAAAAAGATATGGAAGATTTTATTTCTTCAAGCTATCAAATGATTTAAAGTTGTTGCAAATAAGCACATCAGTTGCTAACAAGCTCAGTCTATTTTCTGCAAAGCCATGACTCCCTGCTGCAGACAGCCCTACCTCTGGTTCTGGCATCCATCTTGGCTAATGATGGTGAAGAGCAAAGTAAGTACAATTCAGTTCTTTTGTTTTTAAGAGCAAGAGTAGTTTCTCATGACTCTTGTTGTGAGCACCACCTTTAACTTTGATAACTGACTTCTATCCTTCCTAGCATTCTGTTTACATTTAGCATCACAATTCTGGAATAAGCATTCCACTCTTCTTACCATGCTTTTTAATTTATAATTGCTTTCTGCAACTCAACTTCTTCTCCAGAACGCCACTTATGTGAAAGCTCAAGATACATTGATAAGTATTCTTAATGGCAATGATTCCTTATGTGGATGTGTAAATAATATCTGTGTGGGGAAAAAACTGTCTGGTTGTGGTATCTGCATTCTACTATTAAATATATGCTACTCTGGACTTGTGTGAGTAAGTTTGTGAGGTGTTTCCTTGTAAAGAATTCAAAAATATCAAATCAGTCATAAAATATTTCAGAAAAAATCAGATAAATTTTAGCCACAGCATAGAACCTGAGTTGTGGAAATCACTACATGAGGAATGAAGCCTATAACCCCAGACAGATAAGAACTTAAGACAAAAATCTACAAATAATGAGCATTCAAAGTATGAAAGATTTTTAAGTATTTGTTCAAGTTTTGTTCTTCACAAATACTCAAATGATTGTTTTCCACTTGGAAATTTGGTTTGCCAGGTTCCATTCTTATATCTGCTTCTGGGAGAATCAAACAAACAAAAGGCTCACCCACCAGGAAATACAGATAGAAATTTTAGCTGGGAAACATTACTTATGATTACAAATAAGCATAACTGCTCATGGTAAATATATGTAATATTTAAAAATCATCTTATAGTTTTTAACAAATTTACTTATAAGATGGTAACATGTCTAATCTATACCGAAGGAGGAGAAGTAAAGTGATTTCCCTTTAAATGAGGAAAGCTTCCTGTCAGAGCCCTAGACTGTGACACATTCTAGGGGAGGAAGCGACAGAAAACTCTCTCCAAATCGTGGTCGGCTTGTACAGTCATGTTTCTCACCTGCAGAGTCTTCTCTGAGGCTCATTTTGAAAGAAATTTGGAGAAATCCATTTGTTTAAATAAGGTCATTCTTTATATTACCTTCAGCAGACAGTTTGCCAGGGCACTTGGAATACCTGCACAGACCTCTCCAATTTTCTGTTGGCACTATCATTCTATCTATTTCTGAACCATATAATTGCCTTCTTCCTTCAGACACCTTCGGGCTTTGATATTTTGCCTGGTTCTGAGTCAGTCAGCAAGGTCCCTTGCCTGGAATTTGCCACTTCAGAGTAGAGGATTCTATTGGGATACCATGGCATTTTCTATGTGGCTTTTCTGGAAGGCATTGCATATTTTATATTAAGATATCATAATAATAACACATAAAGTTACCCCCGAATAAATTCAGTTAAGTTCTCTCATTTTCTTCCATCCGATTGTGTCTTATTTGCTGGCAACAACAGCCTCCTAGCCATGAATTAGGAAATCTCAGAATTAGCCTTGCTTCCTCTATCTATTTATCTCTTCATTTAGTCAAGGAATCACTCAGTCTTTATTTCTATTTAAGCTCCTCTTCTGTCAGTTTCTTTCTCTGGACTGTGAAAACTCGAAAGAAGGTACTTAATCTCAGTAGATTCTGAGGGAAGATCAGATGTTTCTCCACATCCAGTACAATCTCTGAAGAATTTCACAGATTTTTATCTTACTCCCAAGGCTTCTGATCTTCTTGAGATGGTCAGTCTTTTCATCGTTATTGTCCACCCTTCATTTATTTCAACTGCTTACTTAGACTATGTTCTTTCGAAATTATTTCTGGTTATGAGTTACATAACAAGAAAGTCCTCTGTCATAGAAATTTCCAAGATGTTCTTCCATAAACAGTAAGATAGTGACTAGGAAAAATATATATATACTTGTATATATATTTAGGATTTTATTTGGTTCCTCTTCTCCATTACTGAATCAAATTACTCAAACACCCATCATCATGTCTCTTACAACATTATATATTTACAAATCTTCCTCTCCTACATCTGCTTTATCTTGAATTCTATCTCGCAAGTCATGATACATTGTAGACGATAATAAAACATAACTATTGTTCTCTGCAAATCCGCAAATGATCATTTTCTACTGCAGCATCTGGACCAATATGCATTTGTGGAAATGGTTAAAAAGTATGACAGTTGTTGCCATTGGAGCAGTAAGGACTGTGTTGGTAGTTGTGCTTGCTTTGTACTGGCCTATTGCAATGCTCAGGAGGCCCGTCTGTTTTGAAGGCTGATGGGTCTCTCAAGAGACAAGATTGAAGGTAAAAAAGGACTGAGCCAGGACTAAGCACAAAACAGTTAACATCGTCTTTCTAGAACAGTTATGTTAACATTGTAAACTCCTCAGATCTTGTATCTGGAAAGTACTCAAGTGTTTCTCCTTTGGAGAATACAGTCTTGAAAGACTGTTCCATGATGCCCAGGAAAAGGAGATGCCTGAGAAGACAATTGAAGATATAGTTCACTGTGGGGCCAGCCCAGTGGCACAGTGGTTAAGTGTGCACATTCCTCTTTGGCAGCCCGGGGTTTGTCAGCTTGGATCCTGGGTCCAGACATGGCACTGCTTGGCAGGCCATGCTGTGGTAGGCATCCCACATATAAAGTGGAGGAAGATAGGAACAAATGTGAGCTCAGGGCTGGTCTTCCTCAGCAAAAAGAGGAGGATTGGCAGCAGATGTTAGCTCAGGGCTAATTTTCCTAAAAAAAAAAAAAAAGAAGAGAACTTTAAAACAATTTTATTCATTTGGATCACTTCTATGTCTGTTAATCAAATTAAACTAAAAAATTATCTGTACAGATATTTAATGTTTTTTGGCTGATTTCTAGATACTTTATAACATTTGTTTCTGTTAAAATAGAATCTTATTTTTTTAATTATAATTTAAAATTATATATTTCTTAAATATATATATTTTTTAAGTTGTCTCCTCAAAAATAATTGTTAAACTCTCACATTAGTTACAACATTTTGACTATGCATGAATTGGTTTTGCTAAACAAGTTAACATATTACACATAAATGGCAGCTTAATTTCTTCTCATCCAATTCTTACATGTGCTATTTCTTTTATCTCTTTATAAGACTACCAAGTAGACTATTTCGGTATTTGAATACTAAACTTAAAACAAATGTATTTTACATATTGTTTATTATTGTGCTCTCTCAATCTCCAATATGTTAAGTTGATAGAAAGTTTTGTTCAAAATTCTGTATCGTTGCTAATTTTCTTGTTCTATCAATTACTGAGAGAAGAATGTTAAAATCTCCACTGATAATTGTTACCTTTTCTATTTCTCCCTTTATTTCTGTCTGTCTTAGTCCCATGAGTTATTGATTTTCCATTTGGATGATCCATCCATTGGTGTAATTGGAGTGTGAAGTCCCCCACTATTATTGTGCTATTGCCAATTTTCCCTTTTATGTATGTTAATAATTGCTTTATATACTTAGGTGCTCTTATGTTGGTGCATATATATGTGCAAGAGTTATATCTTCTTGCTGGATTATTCTCTGCACCATTATGTAGTGCCCTTCTTGGTCTCTTGTTACAGTTTTTGTTTTAAAGTCTATTTTTTCTGATACAAGTATTGCTCACCCAGCTTTCTTTTATTTGACATTTGCATGGCGTATCTTTTTCTGTCCCTTCACTTTCAGTTTGTGAGTGTCTTTAGTTCTAAAGTGTGTCTCTTGTATGCAGCATAAATATGGGTTTTGTTTTTATATCTAATCAGACACCCTATTCCTTTTGATTGGACCATTTAGTCCTTTGTCATTTAAAGTAGCTATTGATATGTATGTACTTACTGCCATTTTGTTATTTTTGTTTCTGGGCATTTTCTTCTTTCTTCTCTGTTCTTTTCTTCTCTTGCTCTCTCTTGTGGATTGATGGCTTTCTTTAGTATTATGTTTGGGTTCTTTTCTCATAGTTGTGTATTTATTATAGGTTTCTGGTTTGCAATTACCATGAGGTTCATACATAATAATCTATGCATATAGCAATCTATATTGAGTTGATAGTCTCTTTAGTTTGACTTCTTTCTAAAAGCTCCACTCTTTTACTCCCCTCTTCTCACATTTTATGTTTTTGATATCATATCTCACCTCTTATTTTTGTGTGTGTGTGTATCCATTACCTTCTTATCATTGAAATAGGTAATTTTAGTACTTTTGTCTTTTAACCTTCATATTATCTTCATAGGTGGTTGATCTGCTACCTTTATTGTACTTTTGCTTTTACCAGTGATTTTATTGTCCTTTTTTTTTTTTTGATAATTTTCTTGTTCCTATATGTGGTCTTCTCTTTCCCACTTAAATAAGTCCCTTCAGCATTTCTTGTAGAACTGGTTTCTTGGTGATAAGCCCCTTTAATTTTTGCTCATCTAGCAAACTCTCTATCTCTCTTTCCATCCTGAATGATAACCTTGCTGGGTAGAGTATTCTTGGCTGTAGGTTTTTTCCTTTCAACACTTTAAATATAACGTGGCACTCTCTCTTAGCCTGTAGGGTTCCCCTGAAAAGTCAGCTGATAGCTTTTGGGGTTTCCTTTGTATGTCACTTCTTGCCTTTCTCTTTCAGCTTTTAGGATTCATTCTTTATCTTTAATTTTAGACATTTTAATTATATTATTTCTTGGTGTGGGCCACTTTGGGTTTACCTCGTTTGATGCTCTCTGTGTTTCACGTAATTGCATGTTTGTTTCCTTCCTTAGATTAGGAATTTTTCAGCTATTACTTCTTCAAATAGATTCTCTGGCCCTTTGCCTCTCTCTTCTTCTGGGACATCTATGATATGAATGTTAGTGCTCTTGATATTGTCCCAAAGTTACCTTAAACTGTTCTTGTTCTGTTTAATTCTTTTTTCTTTTATCTTTTCAGCTGGGATGTTTTCCTCTAGTCTGCCATCCAGTTTGCTGATCCCTCTTCTGTATCATGTACTCTGCTATTGAGTCACTGTAGTGAATTTTTCATTTCCAGTATTGTATTCCTCATTTCTGATTGGTTCTTTTTTATATTTTCCAATTCTTTGTTGATGTTCTCACTGTTTTCACTCAGTCTTCTCCCAAGGTCATTGAGCATCCTTATGACCTTCTGTTTGAATTCTTTGTCAGGTAGATAGTTTATTTCAGTTTCATTTAGTTCTTTTTCTTGGATTTTGTCTTGTTCTCTTACTTAGAACACATTTCTTTGTCTCCTCATTTTGCCTCTTTTCCTGTGCTTCTACTTATGTATAATGTGGGTCAGCTATGTCTCCTGATCTTGGAGAAGTGGCCTTATGTAAGTGATGCATTTTGAGGCTTAACAGTATGATTCCCTCTCATCACCAGTCCAAATGTTCCAGGAGTGACCCCTGTGTGGGCTCCATGTGTCCTTCTGCTGAAGCAGGATTGCTTTTGCTGCAGGTACCCAGGGAGTCTAGGCTTCCCTCTGGCTGGCTGTTTGTAAATCAGGTTTGATAAGCCCCAGCAGAGTTGGCTTCAAGGTCTAATAACACACTACTACTGCAGTTTTTCTGTTAAGTGAGTAGGTACTCAGTGTGGCTGGTTCTTAGGCTGTGGGGCTGACAATTGCTGTAGGCCTTAGTCCTGCAAGGCTGTTATCATCTCTCTTAGGATCACAGCTGAGTGGAGCTGGCCCCAGGCACAGGAGCACCTAATGGTTACAGGCTTTGGGAAGTGTGGCCAATCCCTTTTGTGACTGTTTGAGAAGCACAAGTCTGCTGCCAATGATAAGCCCCACCCTCCAAAAGTCCATAGACACCATCAACACACTCCTGGCCCATGCACACCCCCTGACCCCTGGAGCATACCCAGTCACCCCACTGCAGAGGCCCCCACACTCTCCACCAACGCCCACTACACTCCACCTACTCTTCATGCTGGTCCTGCCCCACCAAAGCAGACACATCTGTCTGCCTGGAGAGGATCAAGGCACCCTATCTATGTAGGCCAACAAGTAGCCTGAGGGCTTATTGTTGGCTAGGGCCAGTCCCTAGAGAGGGCTGCCCACGCTGGCTGAACTGGATTAAATTGATGCACTAGTGGCTGTGGCAGATCCCTGGGCTAACAGGCCAGGAGAATAACTCCAATGGCATCTGCCAGAATCTGTGTCATCATGCCTGTACTAGGTCACAATGCTGGTTTCTGCCAATGTCTCAGGCCCCAGAGAGGTCTCACCCCTCACTGAGATACACCCAGAGCCTACTAGGTGAATCTCTTTTCACCAAAGGACTGTGCATCTTTCTTTCTGTTGATTTTAGGTTGCTTTCTGAGACAGGTGAATTTATATGTGGGCCCTTTAACAGCTGGGTTTTTCTGCTCATGTCTGGTAACTGTTCTGGGGTTATTCCTTGTTGTAGCTAGTAGCCAGTGAAGGAAGATATAATGACACTCATCTTAGTTGTGCTGAACCCAAAGTATGCTTTTAGTGGCATTGCGCCCCTGCTCAGGTCCCCCTCTCCTCCAGGGAAAGCTATATACCTTAGAGTTGTCCCCGCTGGCTGGCTGTGAAGCCCCATGGCTTGCAAAGGTGGCTTTTTTCTCTTCAGAAAGCAATTTCTTCCTGTTCCACCTCAATCAGGACTGTCCCTTGTTTTGGGGATACTTTATCTAGTTGTCAGTTCTCTCTCAGGGGTAATTTTTCCAAAAATAGCTGTAATCTAGTTGTGTTCATGGGAGGAGGTGAATTTAGAGGCTGCCTATGCTGACATCTTGATGAGATCTCACTATTTTCTTATTTCTCTATATGTCTATAACCAACATTAAATTGTAAAAAAATGGTAGGATAGTCTAGAAGGAAAAAGATGATCTGTTTAAGAAACATTTCTGAGTCTATTAAATCTCTGCTTGAAAAAAGTCTGAACTCCTCTCTCACAATATGTGCTAAATTAGTTCCAGACGCACTGCAAAGATAAATATAACAGGTGAAATAGATAAATAAAATTTTTAGAGGAAAATATAAGAAATCTTGTAGGATACCATATTTCTATCATAGGATACAGACAACATTAACCACAAAAGAAAAAAACAATAATTGGAACCATATCAAAATTAAATTTCTGTCATCAAGACATAATGAACAGAGTGATAGGCAATTCATGGTTTGTAAAAATATTTCTAATATGTATATCCAAAAAAGACACATATCCTGAATATAATAAGGAGAGAAAAATTTTAAATCAATAAAGAAAATGGATAATATAATTGAAAAGTCAGCCCAAGTTGTAAATGCGGGACAATATAGGTACTCAATAATGATGAAGAGAGACAAACTAAATTTTGTATTTGATTTCAACTTAGCTAGGATATTGAGTGTGAACATTTGGCAATAAAAAATGAGGAAAATTTCATCTAAAATATCCATGTGTCTTAAATAAGCACTATTCATGTGCAAAACTTCAGCAGAAATTTATTTTCTTCTGTACGAACATCAATTCCCTCCACCCTAATAGTAAATACAACTACTACTAACTACTACTACTGCTACTACTGCCACTGCTACTGCTACTACACACTCATCTTCAGTCTAAAACACATGCATACCATAGAGATGTTGCGGGTTCAGTTCCAGCCCACCGCAGTAAAGCGAGTATCACAATAAAGTTATCGCTCAAAGTTTTTGTTTTCCTAGTGCATATAAAAATTATGTTTAGGGGCCAGCCCCATGGTGTAGTGTTTAAGTTTGGTGCTCTCTGCCTCAGTGGCCCAAGTTTTTGGGTTTGGATCTTGGGCGCAGACCTATATCACTTATCAACCATGCTGTGGCAGTGATCCACATAGAAAGTGGAGGAAGATTGGCACAGATGTTAGCTCAGGACTAGTCTTCTTCAGCATAAAAAAACCCACATATGTTTACACTATTCTGTTGTTTATTGTGTACAATAGCATTATGTCTAAAAAAAGCAATGCACATAACAGTTAAAAAAGTACTTTATTGCTAAAAAATGCTAAGCATCCTCTGAGCCTTCAATGAGTCATAATCTTGCTGGGAAGTCTTATAAAAAATGCAATGTCTGCACAGCACAATAAAGTGATGCACAATAAAATGAGATATGCTTGTGGTCTCCCTCAAAGTCCCTTTCCTCACTCAAAAATCACTACATGTCTGAATATCTTTTGTATATTTTTCTTTAATCTGGATGTTCCTAATGTTTGTCGTGTGCTATTATTCCTATAAATATTCTTTCTTGTGCTTTTTCTTATTACATTCCCATATCATTTTCCTAACTTTAATTCTCTTTAACATTGTCATGTCAAATTCAAAGGATCTCAATTCCAAGTTTGTTAAAGGTTTTGTCCCGTGACTCACATTCTATAATTCCATTTGAATTCCTGTTATTCTTTGAATGACTTCAAAATTTGCACACATTAAATTGTTTTCATCATGTTAACCTGTCTATTTTACTACTCACTTGTTCCAGTTACAATTCCCACTACATTTTTGTGATCACACTGACTTCCCTGTCATCTGACAACCTCATCTCATCCTCTTTCCTCATCTAGCATTCATTCCTTGGCCCACTTAGTCAATCACACCCATTTTTTGCAAGAACTGCAAAACTGCTCTTGCAAAGGTAACAATGGCTGCTAAATTGGAAAGGCATTTTCTTACTTTTTTTAATACTTCTTACTTAATGTTTCTTTGTAATTATTTATTTATTCACATATCAGTTTATAGTTACTTTACAACATGAGCTTGTAAGTAAATAAATTGAATTATGAAATATATCAATAAATTTTGAATGACTGATAGCTCTCTTTAGTCCTCATGAGCAGAACATCACAGATTCTCATTCTATTCTTCAAGCTACATTATCTTCACAAACAGTAGGTTTACCTTCATATGACACTTACCAAAGTACTGATTTCTTCAAATGTTAGAATAGGTCCTTTTAAAATTATTTTTATGCTAAATTAAATAATATGATCTCTAACAAGTATTCTACTCTTGAATTTATTTGCTGCCTTCTCTCTGGTTTCAATATTCTCCTTTCTTCTAAATATATAGTAGAGTTTGTTTATTTACAAGTCTACCTAGAGAAGAAATTAGTAGCTATACTATTAAAATGTGTATTTTGCACTGAAAAGTGAATCCGCATTTATGAAAAATATTTCCCAGTCACACTCCATTAATTCAGCCGTGACCATGACTAGTTATTTCACCAATGGAATGAGTAGAAATAATGTATGTTTCTTTCAGGTAATACTTTTTAAAAGAGGCTAAGATTTCTCCACATATTTTTCTCTTATCGGCATGCTGAAAACTGATTATTTTAATTTCTGTTAGCATGGCAGGTCCACATGAAAGAAGGAGCGTTTTCCCAAGTTAAAACATGTAGGAATACCTACATTCTATTACGTTTGTGATAAATTATTCAAAGCCAATGTAATAAGTGTTTATTATTAATAGTAGCTAATACTAGCTTAAACAAGAGATTTTTTCCAATATTATTTCATCAGTTTTTATTAATCTCTTAGCTGAGACATTTCAGATCACAATAAAGTGCAACAGAGTGTCCACAAATTCATCATTCACTTTACCTTAGCCAGTGTCTGATTTCAGACACTTATTGTTAGCATATGAGAGTGTTGATTATAAGGTGTAAATTGTGCATGGATAAAAATGATGTGGAAGAATGCTTTCCAAAGGGGTTTTCTAATGTATAGAAAAAATCAAAGCCCATAGCTTACTTTTGGAAGACAAAGGAGACATGAAGCAAGCCTGCGGGAAGGACATGTCCAGAGTGGCATCAGTGACTCATGGAACACCTGCACTATTGATACCGGCTCAACACAAGGGTGACATAAGGGAAGCCATATTGTAGAAAGAAACCGTATCATAACTTTAAATGATCTCTGATTAAGTATCCCAGGCAGGCTCTGTAGATTTTATGGCCCCTCCCAGCTGCAATAAAATGATAACTTTGTTCTTTTGAGTTCTCTTGGAATGTGATGACCTCCGGGCCTATGCTGATAGCTATCACCAATGATAACTGAAGGATCAGGGTGTAGGGCAGCTGCTCTGATCTCTGATGTATATCCAGTAAAACAAAGTACTTTCAGGAACTGGGACCAGATGTCTGCCCCCACCCAGAGACCAGCTGCCTCCCCTACCTGGAGACCAACCTCTTATATAACTGGCCTATAGTCTTTGTTCTGTAAGATGATTCTTTTGGGCATTAGTTAACCATTTTCCCTCTTGCTAGAAAGCTGTAATAAAGAAACACTTTCTCTCCTACCACCTTGCCTCTTGACTATTGACATGTCTTGCAGTGAGCAGAGGACCCCCCACGGACAGTAACACTGTGATACACTTCCCAAGACCCTTGTAGTGAACAGAGATCATCTGTTTCTCTTCTGGAGAATGCAGCCTTTCAAGGCAATTCCATGGTGCCCACTGATACTGAGATACCAAGGAAATGTGTGCAAACAGAAAACGATTTGTGAGAAATCCAAAAGGGAATGGTTAATATGCCAACTGAAATTAAATACCAAAACTGAATGCTTACAATCTTTGAATTTCTACTTAGGGCCCTGGACAAGAATAAAGGAATAGACTGCAAAACATAAAGATGTATTTCAAACACCCTATCGTCTTCATTGATCTATGCCCTTAGTTTACTCTATTGGACCCACTATTTTGTTTTCAGCCTTTTTGTGTTTTTATCTCCATTTTTTTTACCTGTGTTTAACTGTTTTTCAGCTAAACACGAGCAAATTGATGTGTGTTAGTGGTTTCTTCATATTTACTGGTTGATTACTATGTCTGAAAAAAAACTCTTACCTTCAGGAGTTAAAACATTAATACTTAACTCATATATTGCATACCAAGTTCCAAAATCAGTTCTAAGCACATTTTGTGCTGAATCATTTAATTCTTGTATTAATCTTCAGAATTACATCTTTATAATGTCTTACTTTTAGATGAGAGAACTGAGGCACATACTAGTTTAAGAACAGGTCTAAAGAGATACAATTAGGAAATAGTGGTGCCAGATTTTAAACCCAAGCATTCTGTCGAAACAGACTGCACTCTGAGCCACAATGCAATGTTGCTTTACCCACATGAAGTATTGCTCCTGGGAATAATTGTGGATGTTCTGTTCAATGGATGATATGGATCACGGGCCTTGTTAAAGTCATGCGTATAAAATGAATGCAATCTTTACTTCTTAAGTCCATTATGGTAACATTAAGTTGGGTAAATTGTATGGACATGTTAGGAATTGATTGGAATCACAGTGTTTTGGTCAATTAGTGTTTTTCTGGAAAGAAATTTCTCTTGGTTATGATTCAATCTTTTTGGTTTTGCCATAAGTCACCATGTAATTTTTCCAGATTATGTTGTGAGCTACAGAAAGATATTATTGGCCTTACTCGAAGTCTAACTGAAGCCAGTTTCCTGAAGTTATGGCTCATGAACACATACTTTAAGCAATGAAAACTAGGATTAAAGTTTGATTAAAGCATAGTAGTTCATAGAAATAAAAGCTTGTGGGTACAGTGAAATGGCAAAAATTATTGTCAAAATTCCACCTGACCAAATGAAGTGAGCATTTTTATATTATTATAATACTTGTTTAGTTATTTCACATTTGGAGATATGATGTAAAATAATACTAAGTAATTGAAGATTATATTACATTTAAAATAAAATAAAAATAATTGGTGAAACATATTAAACGTTGTCTGCGTAGCACTCTTTGATAATGTTCTGATTTGGTTTTATTTCAAACAGAAGTGAACTGAAAACATACATTTTTTAAGAAGTAAATGTGGAGCATCAAATATTCCTGCTATGAGGAATAAAAGAATGCAGGATGAACAGCTGGAGACTAGAATTATTTGTCAACGCAGTCATGACTTTAAGAAACATACTGATTTGCACTGGTGTTTACATATTTTAACTTTCAGAAATTTTCTTATTTGGGAAGAAAAGATCCACCACTCTGTCACGAATTTGCTTGGTCTTGACACCATATACCAGAGGATTGACTGTGGGAGGCACCAAAAGGTACAAACTTGCAAAAATTATGTGGATGCTTGGAGGTACCTTCTTGCCAATGCGGTGAGTTAGGAAGCTGAACAGTGCAGGTGTGTAGGAGACAAGTATAGTGCAGACATGGGCAGCACAGGTGCTCAGTGCCTTAGAGCGGGCATTCTGGGAGGAGAGCCGGAAGACTGCCTGGAGGATTTTGATATAAGATATGGCTATAAGCCCTAGGTCCAAAACCATCACTGATAGGGCCACAGAGATTCCATAAACTCTGTTAACATGTGTGTTGGCACTGGCTAACTTCACAACAGC
Source organism: Equus przewalskii (assembly GCF_037783145.1). Classification (NCBI taxonomy): domain Eukaryota; kingdom Metazoa; phylum Chordata; class Mammalia; order Perissodactyla; family Equidae; genus Equus; species Equus przewalskii. Next base: position 73,850,205 of record NC_091836.1, read on the forward strand.
CATGTGCTCACAATAGGCATGATTGATAACATACTTGGTATAATATGGTAGCCTTTTAATAAGAAGAGGACCTGGGAAAACCAGAAGGGTAGCTCGGGTCAGACCAGCTAGACTCATTTTAATGCCCATTGATGTTGTCAGGATGGTGGGATAACGCAGTGGAATGCAAATAGCTACATAGTGGTCAAAAGCCATGGCAACTAGGAGGGCTGACTCAATTATGCAAAATGTGTGGATGAAATACAACTGTACTAGGCAGATATTAAAGTTAATCCAATGTGCATCCAACCAGAAGATGTCAAGCATCTTGGGGGCTGAGGAAGAAGCAAGAGCCAAGTCATTCATTGCCAGCATGCAAAGGAAGAAATACATAGGCTTGCGTAGGCTTGGCTCTAGTTTGATGATAATGATGATTACGCTGTTCCCCAGCAGGGTCAGGGCAAACAGGAGTCACACAGGCAAGCCAATCCAGCAGTGAAAATCTTGCAAACCAGGAATACCCACTAGGAAGAACGATGAGATGGAGTGATGTGTAGCATTTTCTGTCATGTTAAAACTGGAGAATTCGCATGCTCAGATACACTGTAGCCAGGCTAATCCCCTTTGGGCAGAAAGCAGGATGACAGATTCTTCCATGGTCCTCTATGTGTAGATTTCAGACACTCTACAGTAGCCTCTCTGAAGAGTTGCCTTTTCTCTAAAATTTCTGTAATACCTTGGCTAAATCACTTCACCATTTTGAATCCATTATCTTCATCTGTAAATAAAACGATTGAATTAAATTCTTTTAAAATTTTACCCTCTCTGCGCAGTTTTATTCTACTCTACTCTTTCATTTTTTATTATCTACTAAGTAAGCAGGTGGTGATAAAATTTCCACTTCTTTGTGCCTAAGATTTTTCAGGGTTGTGTGATTTAGACAGGCTTAAGGCAAAGGCCATTGTTCTCAGGGAATTTTTGATCAAGTGTGGACATGTATACAGAAATACACACACACACACACACACATTACAGGTACACACACAATAACTAGCAGGTTATACAAAAGGCAATTGGTGGGACCACCCCATGACCAAGTAGTCAAGTTCTCATGCTCTGATTCAGCGACCCAGGATTTTGCTGGTTCTGATTCTGGGCATGGACCTAGCACCACTCATCAAGCCGTGCTGAGGCGGTGTCCCACATAGCAGAGCCAGAAGGACCGACAGCTAGAACATACAGCTGTGTACTGAGGGGCTTTCTAGAGAAGAAGTAAATAAAAAAAAACAAGATTGGCGACAGATGTTAGCTCAGGTGCCAATCTTTAAAAAAGAAAAAAAAAAGGCAATTGTAACTTTAACAATATGCTAGTGCATAGACGACAAATAATCAGGGATGCAGAATATGAAATCCAAGGAGCTTTAATGTAAGCAAAATTCTTGTGAACACTAAAAGTAATAAACTTCTACCCTCACCCCTTATTAATGTATTCTTATTTCGGAAGAGGTCTTAAAAGATAATCAGAAGATGAAGAGGATATTAGAAGCTTGTCTTTAAAGGGACAAACATCACTTGAAAACCGTAGAACAATGCAAATCAGCCTTTAGAATTTTAAATGCATATTCTCTAGATATAGGTGTTTTGCAGTGATTATATCTTCACAACTTGGGCTTTCTATGTAATTCAAAGACAAGTACTACCTATGTGACTACATTTGTCAACCCATCCAATTTTATTAAGTATATACTATATTTCAAGTAATAAGGATGAACTGGATTTTCTGAGCCATTCAAGAAACATTAACTTTATTCAACAGCCTGTGAAGTTACTATACATAATTTGTTTTTAAAAGATTTACATTTAAACTAATTTAGCATTTTAAGTAATGAAAACAAAAATTAGCAAGTGAGTTAGCTACCCCGCCAAAAAATGTTTTTGAAAATTTTACCACCTCATTCTTTGAGATAATTCAAACGTTGCTGTAAATGAACACATTTGCAGCTAATGGGATAATGTAAGCCCGATTGGTGTTCTGCATACTCCTGAGTCCTCACCTCGCTTCTGGCTTTAGTATTCATCCTGCCTAACGGCAGTGGAGAGCAGAGCAACTACAGTCCGGTCCTCTAGGTCTCAGTACCACAAGTATCTTCCTAGGAGTCTTGCTCTGACCTTGTCCTTTTGTTCTCATAATTGCTTTCTAACCTTCCTAGTATCCCATTTCCTCCTAGTATCATAATTTTAGAATGTGCAATCCATTTTTCATAACACATCTTTTTAAAAAAATTCTAGTTGCTCCCAATATCTAGATTCCTGCTCCTGAACTCCACTGATATAAAAGCCCAATAAATAATAATAAATACTCCTATTGACAACGTCTCTGTTTGAATTTCCAAATAGTATCTGTGTAGATAAAAACTTTCTGGTTATGACATGTACATTCTCCTATTAAAATATGCTACTCTGGGCCTAAGAGACTAAGTGTCGGAGATATTTCCTTGCTGAAAACTGAGAATTCAAATTTGAATTACTTATTAAAAATATTTCAGTAGACTTCAGATTTTAAAGCTTATCCAATATACTGAAACTCTGAGTTAGGGAATGGCTGCATCACAGGTGAGCCCTATAACCCCAGACAGATAAGAACTTGAAGAAAGAAACTAGGAGTTCTAAATATTTAAAATATGAAAGATTTTTAGTTTAATGAAAAGACTGCTTGATGTCTTTCTAGGTTTGTCCATGTTCCACGATTTTTCCTCTTTTTGGAAGAACCAAAAATTTAAGAGACTGGCAGAGAACAAGGTGTGCAGCAGGCAAAACAATACACTTGGAGCTATAAATACGACTTCTGTCTAAGACAACTACCTAGGATAGGATACATCCACATACTGATTAACAAATGCACGTCTTTAATTTTAGATAATACCAAGAGAAAGATGTTAAGTAGCTTTGACTTAAAGAGGGACCAGGCTCCCTTCAGTGTACTAGAATGTGGAACACAAGGAATTGCAGAGAACAATTCCAAGAGCATGGCCTTCTAAAGAGTCTTCTCAATCTCCTCTTAGTCTGTTTTGAACAAAATCTATTAGATTGTTCATTACTTTATTCAGCAGAAAGATTGCCAAGGAAGTCAGAACACCTGCCTACACTCCTACACTCTCCAAGCTTCCTGTTGGTCTGTCATTGTATCTGCTTCTGAAACATACAGATCCAGTGCTCCTTCTGCCACCAGGGCTTTGGCATTTAAGCTGCATTTGCGTCAGTTAGCAGAGTCCTTTGCCTGGAATTTACTACTTCAGAGAGCATGATGCTAACAGAACATGTGATGCTTTCCATACTCTCTGTTATGAATTAAATATATATGTTTATACAATGTCTTAATCTCACTTCAAGATATCCCAAACAATACTCACTACTCTTCTTCAAAGCTCCCCTACCATCTGATTGTATCTTATTTGCTGGCAACAACAGTCAGTCATTTAGATCAAAAATCTCAGAGTTATCCTTGACTTTTCCATCTCTGCAACTTTAATAGCGCAAGCAAGCAGCCATTAAATCTTGATAAATTGAATTATTTGATATCCATCAAATATAGCATATCTTATCCATCTCCATCTGCTTTAGCTATGATATTCTGTAACCTTTACATAGGCTATGCCATAGGCTCCTATTTTTCCTCTTTCTTGTTTTTCCTTATAAAGTCTCATCTTCTCACAATATCAGTTATCCTTCAAAAGGCAAATATGATTAGTTTGCTTAAAATCTTACCAGTAAAGCCATCCTTTTATTCAAAAAAAAAGCTAGTTCACTCTATAACCTTTGCCAACTTCTCTCCAGCCCTCAATCTTGCCATGACTTCCCTTTCGTGTGTTCCAGAGCTTCTACCAGCTTTGGGATCATAATACATGGTTTACTTTTCTATGACGTTAAACTTACTTTTCCCTTGAACTTGATTCTACTTTCTTTTCATCTCTGTGATAAACTACTTATCTTTTGTGCCTGTGTGTGTGAGGAAAATTGGCCTGGAGCTAACATCTCTGCCAATCTTCCTCTATTTTATGTGGGATGCTGCTACAGCATGGCTTGAGTAGTGGTGCTAGGCCTGCCCCTGGGATCCAAACCTGTGCACCCTGGACAACGGAAGAGGAATGCAGGAACTTAACCACTATGACACTTGGCTGGCCTCTCTACTTATCTTTTTAATCCCTAGTGAACATCTTCTCTCTAAAGTCTTGACTGTCCACTTCAAACAGTCAGTGACTTTTCCTTTGCAATACTCATATTTCTCTTACCCATGTTGATGGGCACAAATATTACATCTTTTGGTAACTATTTGTTTACTTGCTCTAAGTACTCTACTATTATGTAAAACATGAAATAAAAGGACCATATCTTAAAGACATTATGTCTCCATATTTCACCCACTTCTTGATGCAATGGAAGCTACTAAACTGTCAGTGATTTGAGGTTAACTGAGGCATTCTTTATGCCTGATAATATCACACATTGCAATAGTGTAAAGGTTGCTTTGAATCATGAGAACACCTTATGTTCTATGTCAGCAAATGGGGAAAGTGGTGGTTCCAGGATTCCTAAATATCCCTTCATCAGCAAATTCACTCATCCTCTATTCAAATCAAAGACAGCCTATTCTCTTAATTCTCAACAAGAGGGTGCTTCCTTCTAGAAAGCAGCACAATGTGGAGGCATAAGGTTACCGCCAAAGGATCCCTGTGTGCTGAATCCTACATGGGTACAGAGGGGATTATTTGAGACGAGGAGAATAGCATTCTACAACTACGTTTTTGAGTGGCAGACATAAGTCCAAAAGGTCCTTTCTTCTGTTCACAAATGAATGCGCTAATATGTATGCTATCTTGTACTTTGTTTTAGCTCTTTTAAGAAGCTATTATTTTTCCAAATTTTGCTACTGTACAAGGAATAAGTATATTAAAATAGAAAAGAACAATAATTTATGTATGCAAAATTTATATTTCCAATCTCTTAAATTGTTTTTGGGCTTGAAGAAAAATTTATAGTTCAAAAAATAATTATTACCAATTTATTTTTCCCACCAACATAAAAGACACAGAAAAGAAAGAAAACTTAACTCTACAGCTTTCAGCTTCATCCCACAAAATTCTATCCAGTTCTCCTATCTTAAAAAAAAGAGAGAAAGAAAGAAGAGAAGAGGAGGCAAAGGAAAATAAAAAGCTATGTTCCTTTAATATATCCTTCTCTTAAATTGCGGTAATCTGGAGATTGTTCATGAACCTCACCACTGGCACTGTTATTTTTCATTTCATTATACTTTCATACCACCCACTCATCATTTTTGATGTCTAGAAATAATTAGATCTCACTCCCGTCTTCAATGAAGACTTTGCCATATGGCTTTTATTTTATAATTCCACTTACATTATTGTTACATTAATAGATGGCTTCAAACTATATATGGATGAACACATTTTACCCCATTCAGTATTCCCATTTTCCTTCCTCTAACCATGAATTTCACTGCACTATACATCATCACACTGTAGGGGAGAAAGACATTTCCTCTCCCCAAATGGGGGTTCGTCTGGCCAGAGAACGAATTAAATTCACATGAGACAGAATAGCAAGAGAAAATTAAACAAAGCTTTATGAGGAACCACGGCCTGGGGCCTTTCTTCCCGAAGGAAGAAAGGGCACCGAAGAAGTGGGGTGCACATAGTGGTTATATACCCCCAAACGGGGTGTTTCACATGTGATTGAAATGTCCCTCCCACAATAGTCACAAGATTGCCCTGTCAGCACAGTGCTTGATGGACACAGCAGGTAATGGTCTGCTATCTCGGTGGGCGTGGCAGGAGGCAAGTCTATGTCTGGAGCTGGGAGGTCACAGGTGAGCGCAGCAGCAATCGGTTCCTAGCCTAAGGAAAGATGCTTAATCCTTAAGGAATGCCAAAGTTGGGAGGGGGAGGGAAGTCAGTTACAGGAGGTTACCAGACTAGCACAATAAAATGCAGATTTTAAGTCCTTGCCTTTGGTATTGATTAAGAGTTTTTAGAGAGAAGGTCATCTCCTTTCTTCTTCCTGGTACAGAGAGGGAGACACTTTTTACAGATAGAGATTTACCTTACAAATGTAAGCGTGTCCTAACAAAGGGCAAGTTCCATTCCTCAGAGCCTCCTTCCCTGTCCCAGTTTATCAAAAGCAATCAGCCTCAAATAATCCTGATGCCAAAGAGACATATCTTGGGGTGGCCAATTCCAGGTCCCCACAACACATACGTTGATCGTCATCTATAACTGTGCCGACTCTGAACCTAAATTCCAGAAGACTGCAGCGTGAGTACAGCCTCCTGTTCTCCCACACTCTCACACCAGCACGGGGTCCTTCTCTCTAGGTAAGCACGCTGTGAAACATCGTTTCAACTATTCCCTCACCAGCCTACTCAAATATCTTATACTATTTTCTTTCTTAGCTATTTTGCAACTCACTGACATTGTTATTGAATTATTTTGCTCCGAGTCTGGGCTGTTGAACACTACCGGAGATTAGTATCACTTAAATTACATCTCAATTTTCCTAACTCTAAAATGTGATTAATAAAAATATATTTTCCTTTATTGTGTTGTTCTGAGGATTATATAACCCAGTATATGTGTTTAGTTAGCCTCCCAGCACATCCTGAGCACCTAATAAGTGTTAGCTGTTATTGTGAGAAACCAGACTCAAAGAACAGCATTCTGGTTGTGCTACTTAGTGGGTGTTTCATTTCCACTTCCTAAAAGTCAAGTAACCTCTCAGTGCCTTTGTTTCTTTATAAGTATCATGGAAATAACAATAATGAGTACTCATTCAAATGGTTTCTATAAAAATTAAATAAGAATATTCATGTAAATAAGAACATATTAATGTAAATAAGAGTTTACACTTAGGAAAGTAGCTGGGACTTAGTGAACGCCCAACAAATGTTAGCTATTAACAAATTCAATTAACCTACACTTACTACCTTGTCTTTATGTAAGATTAGATATTGTTGCTTAATAGGGAAAAGTAAGAATTATAAATTCCCTAAAAATTCCTATTCTTAAATGTATGCTCTCTTTACCACCCCCATCCAAAGACGAAAGGGAAGGGATCTTTCTCCCTCTCCACAGTTCGTCATCTACCATGTGTACTCTAAACCAGTCATCTGCTTTCAGACAGATTCACAATATCAATAATCTGTGTCCTCTTAAATTTAAATCTCTCACCACTGCATCCTTTCTCTTAGTTAACTTCACTGACTTTAAAACAAACTCACTAATGTTTTGCTGCTCTCCACTTAGCCCATATCTCGCATATTTCCTGAAAGAACATTCCCTGTTTCCTAACGTTAATTTATTGCCCCTACAGATGACTGAAACTGCTTTTGTAAAGTACGTCACTGATTGCCTAAAAACTAAGGAGAATATCTACTGAATTTTTTATTTATTTTCATGTTCATCTCCTTCATGAGACTGTGAGCATCATAAAAAAGAAGATACTGGGACCCAGTAAGTTCTTAATAAATTCTAAGTGAAAACTGAATGTTCTGTACATCCTCTACAGTCTAAATATTTCACAGATTTTTATTCTGCCACTCAACCTTCTGACTCTCCAGAGATAGCCAGTATCTCCGTAAATGCTTTCTACTCTCAATTTTGTTCAACTGCTTTCTTAGAATATATTCCTTCACCATGTAACTACCGTGAGTTATATAACCAGAAGACGCTCTGTAACAGGAACTTCTTAGATTCTTGCATAAAAAGAAAGATACTGAATCAGTGAGTTTTTTCAATCTTTGAGAATATTCTCTTCTTATTCTCTAGAACCAAATCTCATCACTCAAACACTACTTAAGTCTCCTATAAACATGTATTCTTATTTCTCTATCTAGAAATCTTTCCCACTTACCTTCCATCTGCTTCACCTGAAATAATATCTCACAGGATAATAAGAATTGATGCCTTCTGTAAATCCTCAAAATGATTGTTTCCATTGCAGTGTCTAGACAAAGCTACTTACTGGGAATGGTTAAAAGATATGACAGTGATGGCTTTTGCTGCATTGAGGTCTCTGTGGACAGCTTGGTATCTCTGGTGCTTTGTAATGGGACATTATGATGCTCAGGAGTCTCTTCAGTTTTCAGAAGGCCCAGAAGTCCCCTCATTATACACATAGGGGACATAAACATGGAGGGAAACAAGACTGGGACAGGACTATGCACAGACATATTAACACCAGGGCTGACGTATAACACTGTGACTCCCCAGAGCTTGTGTGTGGATAGAACTCATCTGTTTCTATCTTGGAGAATGCAGTCTCTAGAGGTAGACCTATAGCGTCCAGTGTTACTTGACTGTTAATCAAATGTTTAGCCTACGGAGAATCCTGTAAGAAGACCAAGAAGTGCAAATGAGTTTAGTATGGATATACAGTCTAAAAATTAATATAGGGCTCAGAAAATGATAACGTCACCAAGATCTGAAAATTCAGGCTATTTCCAAATCTCCATTTTATTATTCCTTTGCCCTTGTGCCGTCTTACTGTGGCACAATTTTCACACATCTACTTACTTCATAATTCTTCTTACCATAGTCACTCGTACTCACAGTCTCAGACATATTCTCCTATCTATTCTTTTATCATCGGTTCATAAGTCATATTTTTTATATCACTGGATCTTAAGCTTCTGATATTTTCTCGTTTAACATAGCAATTCAATGGTACTTTAAATATTCATACATTTCAAATATTGCATTTCTCTTATTACTAATGCATTTGAGCATCCTTTCATATGCTGTACAAGTCACCTTTATGTAATTTGTGATTTTTTCCTCATGTAAAGTAGGTGATTTAGGTCATTGATTATTTTTATTGTTGATTTTGAGTTTTTCTCATTGATTTGCAGATGCTTCTTAGGTATTCCAATTAAAACTTGGCAGTGGGAAACCTTGCCAATAACTTCTAATTGGGCATCTGTTAACTTTGTCTATGATGCCCTTATTTGAAAAAAAATCCTCCATTTTCATATAAAGTCATCCAAATTTTGCCTACATTTTTTAATACTCTGAATTTTTGACCTTGCTTTGAACATTTGTCCCACCTTTTCCCTTCACTTAAACCCCTCAGATCTATATTTTGGACTCACTTCCAGCCTAATCTCTTAGAATCTAGATTACTGACCCCTGGACTGTGTCTTGGACACTATCCCTCTTTCCTTTCTCCCTTTGATTCTGAGTGGTCCTGGATTTTTCTAGCCTGACCCACTCTAAACACCAGTTATATTGTCTTCCTTAAAAATACATACAGCTCACTTTTTTTCCCTTTCTTGTTCTTTTCTATTTGTAAGACAAAGCTATTAACTTCAAACAACTTTGAAAGTGCCTAAAAATAATTCTCTTTCATATTCTCCACATTTAGTTCCATATCACCTTATCTGCCTATCCAGGTGTAGTACTCCTTCTGGGAACAATGTGAATGCTCCCTGAAATGAAAGTTACGGGTCTCTGGCCCCATTAATAATTTGATTATAAAATAAATGTTGTTACATTTTGTCATCAGGGAAATATAGCATAAATTTAGAGCAAGGAAAAAGTGAATTTAAGAGTTATCTTATTTACACACCTTGTAAAAATTTTTCGAAATAATGTTAAATGTTTTATTTTGACACAACTTTTAAAATGAAGAGTACATCTTAACAATGTTATTGTTGTAAAATTACTAAATATTAGATAACAACACCTAAGGGTACATTAGTATACATTTTAACAATTCCTCATGTAAATTAAGTAAGAAATTTTAGTTTTTTAACATGTGTGATGATTTAATATTTGGATAGCATTAACATATTTACCTCCAAAAATATTTTGGTAACTTACATCCTTATTAAAAGCACATATTAAAGTCTCTTTAGTATCTTATATCTCCAGCAACACTGGATCTGACAATCATATTGTATTTTTCCAATTGTATACAAAATAAGAAATTATATTTAACAGGTTATTTTAAATTTTGTGGCTACTTCATTTTAAATTATATTGAGCAATTTTTAATATTTATTGATGATTTCAATTTATTTTCTAAGTACTAACAATTTAAATTCTATGCTTTGTTTCTATTGGTTTATTTTGTCTTTTGTCATATTGATTTATATGAATGCTTTGCCTAAGTAAACTAATTCATGTCATGTGTTGAATAGCAAATATTTTAAGACTTTGATATTTCTTATTATTTTTATGGGTCTTTATATGCATGTGCGTACGTCTGTCAATGTACTGTTTCTTAGGTTATGCCCTTATTTGGAAGGTAGAAATTATTCAAAAATACTTTTTTAAGGAAGAGCTTTTTCTTAATTTTATAGTTCCATTTTTACGTATATAATGTTGATCTAGCTACACATTGTTTTAGAATATTGTAATATTTATATTTGGGTTAAGAAATTAGGTATATATTTAGCTTTAAATTTCCCAATTGGCTATTAAATAATCCACATTTTTCAAATGATTTAAGTGTCACAACATTCATTAAATTTATTCCTTATTTTTCCTATGTATATAATGTTTTTTCTGTACCTAATATTCTGTTATAATGAGATATGTGGATATTCTTTGTACATATATCCTATTGTATAAAATATTATGTCTTTAAAATATATTTTATTTATTTTAAAAACTACTCCCAAGCATTACTTGAAATATGAGTTTTTATTAATTTTCCTATTTCTCTGACTTTAAGCTTCCGTAAGAAGATATAAAAATTTTAAGTTAACGATGTCATTTGTTTAGTCACAGTGAAACTGTGGGATTGTTTTAGTAGGACAGATCTAGTTAAATAGTATGAAGTAAGTGTTTCTGTTTCCTCAAGTGAATGCTCTTACAACTCCCTGTCAGAGTGTTCAATGATTTCTATGTGTGTTTATGCACAGCTATGTCCATGAGTGCTGCATCTGTGAATAGGATCTGTCATTCTATTTTACTCTCTAATAGTATTTTTGAATGTAAATAAAGGTTTATTTTTAGAATGTGCTACTTGCTGACTGCTTATAATTTTAACAAATTGTTAGGGAAAAATTCTTGTTTTACATTTATAGTAAGTTTGAAGTAAGAATGAAGAATATTACCTTCTTCCAAAAGGTATGAATATCTTAATTTTTAATTCATTTCATTGACTAATAAATAAAGAAATAATATTAAATTATCATGCTATGGTGGAAATTCCTGACTTTTTCTATACATTAAAGGGAATTATGACAACGACCTATGAAAAATCTATTTTTATATGCAATCACTGCTGTTTTAAGCTCCATGGCTTTGATTATAAGTTGGATGGAGCAAAAATTTCTTCCCTAATTAGATTCAGGTTAGTGATTTTATTCAGTTCTCAAAGAGGAATTAATTATTAATTTTATGTTTTAAGTCAACTTCCTTTACAATGTATCTTCATTTACATTATGCAAATAATTTCCAAGTTTTGAATCAACTGACTGCAGCTTTGATTTTCAAGTTGTTGTAAACTCTTAACTTTGATATACATTTAAATGTATTTTTTAAAGGAAGCTGGAAAAAAGGTCAATATGATGTCGTCAACTGGATGCCATATTACCTTTGAAGATTGAAAGTTATTTTTATTATCACTCCAGTATATCATTTATAATTTTTCACTTCCTTAATTTCAAATATAAGTAAGAACTCCAAAGGAATCTAATAGCAAACCCACATTTTCCCTAGATATAGTTCTTCACCAAGTCCTCTCTCTCTGTGTTACACATTTGCTGATTAAGATTGGAATTTAAGAGCCATTAATTTACATATTTATATATTTGCTACCAGTCAACTTGTCTCATATATATCCATGTATCTTAATATATTTTACATTTAACTTTTACTTTCAAGTTGTTTACAACAACCTGAAATTTATGTCAAACAATTTATTTCAAAATAGTACTGCCTCTTAGGAATACATGCTAAAAAGACTGAGTCATGAGATTGATGATTCAGAATTTCCAGTATCGAAGAGGAGAGATGACTGTGAGTTGGAATATTTGGAGTAATCCTTTAAGGAGATGTAATGCTTGCCAAGTTTGCTCTCAGTAATTTATAGGCAGAGTTCCACAAAGTAATCAACTTTAGCTTTATCTAGTAGCATACGTGTCTGTATTTTTCCCTAATTCGATGATGAGAAAGAGGATAATGAAAATGATTTGTTGCTAGAGATAAAAAAGATAACAATATCTTCTCCCTTTGAAGATCTTCATGAATGGCAATTCCACACGGTCTGCAGTATAGAGTAGGTTTTATCGCTTCCCCAAATGAGTAGTCATCTGGTCTCATGTTAGTGATTAAGTAACACACGTTTTCTCCATTCCTTTGAAATTACCCCACAAAAAAGTTTTGCTTTGCTGATATTTGTTAAGTTCAGAAAAGATAAGAAAAGATCTAATAAAGCAGATAAGTGAGACATTTATTCTGCACAGTAAAGCATATCAATTTCTGTAAGTCTAGAATTAAAATTGTGAAATTGGTAGTAAGTTAGAGATATGTAAAAGATAGTGACAAAAGTTTCTCTGAGAATCAAGAAACAGAGTTGTCTGTTGATAGATTAGTGAGAAGAGAAGAGTGATAATACTTTGGAATAGCTCATGAGTGAACTATTAAGAAGTCTGCAAACATCATTTTAAGGTTAGAGACCAATTGTAACTTCTATGTTGATCAAGTTAACTGCACCAAGTGCATTGATAAATATAAACTATGTGTTTGGGTGACTTCTTTGTAGATATTTCTTGCAAGGTGAATTTTTCTGGACAATTGTAAATATTATCTTTTGTTAGACAGAAAAGATAGGGTCATGTGCTGAACGATTCTGTTATCAGAACTTCCAACATCACACTTGAATTGAAAAACGTGGATTTTATTACCATTCTTGATACTTATAAATCTTTCAACTAATGGCGTACCATAAAAAGTCTTAATGTTCAATTGCCTTATTTTTAACTTCCTTAAATAAATGTATTCCTTCTCACCCCTTGACTAAAGTTTTCTGCATCTAAATCTCATGTTTATTTAATCTAAAGATTTTCACTCCTTCTTCATGGAAAACCACCTCTGAATCCTGCCACGGATCTGTTGGGTCTTCACGCTATAGATGATGGGGTTCATCAAAGGTGGGAATATGATGTAAATGTTGCCCATAAGCACATGGACCACAGGAGATCAGGATATAGAAAACCAGAACAGCACAGATATGGGAGATGCAAGTCTGCAAGGACTTGAGGCGCCCCTCCCGGGATGCAATAGCCAAGACAGAATGCAGGATCAGAATGTAGGACACAAGAATTAACATGGAATCAAACAAAAGAGTACAAATCACCAGAGCCAAGGCATAGAAACTGTTGAAGTGGATGTCAGAACATGCTAGTCTCAGCAGGTCTTGGTGAAGGCAGAAAGAGTGAGAGAGGACATGGGAATGGCAGTAGTGGAAAAACTTTAGGCGAATTATGGGAGCAATGATGAACATAAAACTCCTTACAAAAACCCCCAGCCCGATTTTGATGATTCTGGCATGGGTTAGTATGGATGTATACCTAAGAGGATTACAGATCACTGTAAAACGATCAAAAGCCATGGCGAGAAGGACACCAGACTCTGTGAGGGATAGACCATGGATAAAGTAAGTTTGAGCAATGCAGGCATCCAGGCTGACTTCCTGGCTGAGGCCCCACAGAATCCCCAGGACCGTGTGCACTGTGGACAGCTCCATGCACAGGTCAGTGAGGGCCAGCATGGCCAGGAAATAGAACATGGGCTCATGCAGGCTTGGCTCGGTAGGGATCACATGGAGCACCAGGCAGTTCCCTGAGAGTACCACAGAGTAGATACAAGAGAAGGGGATGGAGAGCCAGGGATATTCCTGTTCCAGGCCAGGAAAGCCTGTTAGGAGAAAGTTGGAGGAATTGGTGTCATGAGCAGCAAAAGCAGGCATGATAATTTCAGGTGCTTTCTCTATGAGCCAGAAATTACGTCCACTTGGTAGACAACTTTCACACAAGTTGTTTTCTCATACAGGACCACTTTTGTGGGTTATCACGTAACACAGAATTCTTTACATTAGATTAAAAATAATATTTACTATTTTTCACATTCATTATCCAAGTACATTTCCACACTTAAGAATCTTGTTCTAGAGGGGAGAGCCAAGATGGCACCGTGAGTAGTCCTCTTTGTCTCTCGCCCTTCGAGTCTACAATTATTTGGACACTTATCGCTTGACAAAGGATAGCCAGACAGCATCTCAGGACGTCTGAGACACCCACGCGACTATACATCGGAAGGCGGATGGACTTTCCTCCGGGAGGATGTGGAAATAGGTGAAAACTCTCCGACCCCGACGGGCAGCCTAGTACCCGCAAGCGGCTTTCTTCCAACGGACGCCCCCAGAGGATCCACACACATCTAGGGCAGGAGCGAGAACACAACAGAGGAGCGACGGTGGAAACAGGTGACCAGAACCCTACCTAAACCCCCCGCAATTACTCCTAAACGCAGAGGGAAACTTTGGAGTTGCACACCTGAGCCCGCGGGGAGAGTCTCTCCCCGCCATTGGCGGGGAGACCCAGCCTGGTGCTCGGGGCGCCCGGAGGGTCCCAGAGAGAGACACGGAGGGCACGGAGGTCTCCCAGCTGCCGTTGCCCGCCCCGTGGGACTAGGGATTGCCGGAGATCTCGGAGAGGACCGGGGCTGGGGGAACTTTCAAAGGCCGGTTCGGCGACCCGGAGGGGAAGCGCCGGAGCTCCTCCTGGGCAGCAGACAAAACTCTCCGTCTGACGTTAGCAGAGGGGCCACGCTGAGCATTCACGGCTCCGGGAGAGGCCCGGAGAGAATCCCAGAGGGCGGGGCGACCCCCAGCTGCCGTTGCCCACCCCGTGGGGCTAGGGATTGCCAGAGATCTCGGAGAGGACCGGGGCGGGGGAACTTTCAAAGGCCGGTTCGGCGACCCGGAGGGGAAGCGCCGGAGCTCCGCCAGGCAGCAGACAAAACTCTCTGTGTGCCGTTAGCAGAGGGGCCACGCTGAGCATTCACGGCTCCGGGAGAGGCCCAGAGAGAATCCCAGAGGGCGGGGCGACCCCCAGCTGCCATTGCCCACCCCGTGAGGCTAGGGATTGCCGGAGATCTCGGAGAGGACTGGGGCTGGAGAGAGTTCCAGAGACCCAGCTTAGTAGCCTAGGGGGAAACGCTACAGGCTCACAGCAGCCTTAGGGAAAGCCTCTGCACAGCACCAGTAGAAGGCACCCAGCCACCAGCCACAAGGCTGGAAGACCCCAGGGCAAAAGCAGCATAGCTAGGTGTACTAACCACAGACTGTAGAAGATGCCAATAGCTCTCCTGCGACCCATAGAGGACAAGTGAGATTTGGTGGGTGCCGACAGCAACGGAGCGAAAAATATAAGTGATCCCACCCCTGGCCGCTGGAAAAGCCCATAACACCGTTGCAGACCCCAAGGAGAGAGCGCATCTAGGTGGGCAACAACAGTAGGCACCTGCAGCCTGAAGCCCCCCTGTGACGGCCCCCACGGCAGAGGAGGGAATCCAAAGGGCCACTGTGGCTACAAAGAGGGGCCCAGGCCCAGTTAGCAACTACGGACAGGGTTCCTGGTTGGTGAAGTATAAACAGCTGCTCCCCCCACCGCAGCAGCTGAAACAAGTGAAAGGAGCAACTAAACTCTATCTCCATGAGGAGGCACAAATCAACATCATCAAGCAATATGAAAAAATACATTAAATCTCCAGAACAGAAAGAAAGTAACAAATACACAGAAAACAATCCCAAAGAAAATGAGATATATAACCTAAATGATGATGACTTCAAAACAGCCATCATTAGGATTCTCAATGAGTTAAGAGAGAATTCTGACCGACAACTCAACGAGTTCAGGAGCTATGTCACAAAAGAGTTTGATACGATAAAGAAGAACGAAACAGAAATATTGGAAATGAAGAACACAATAGAGGAGATTAAGAAAAATCTAGATGCTCTGAACAGTAGGGCCGATAATATGGAGCAAAGAATTAGCAATTTGGAAGATGGCAATATAGAATTGTTGCAGGCAGAGGAGGAGAGAGAAGCAAGACTTAAAAGAAATGAAGAAACTCTCCGAGAATTATCAGACACAATTAGGAGATGCAACGTAAGGATTATAGGTATACCAGAGGGAGAAGAGAAGGAGAAAGGGGCAGAAAACCTATTCAAAGAAATAATGGCTGAGAACTTCCCAAATCTGGTGAGGGAGATGGATCTTCAGGTGACAGAAGCCAATAGATCTCCAAACTTTATCAATGCAAGAAGACCAACTCCACGGCATATAGTAGTGAAGCTAGCAAAAGTCAACGACAAGGAGAAAATATTAAGGACAGCCAGGCAAAAGAAACTAACCTACAAAGGAACCCCCATCAGGCTATCAGCAGATTTCTCAGCAGAAACTTTACAGGCTAGAAGAGAGTGGAATGATATATTCAAAAATCTGAAGGACAAAAATCTACAGCCGAGAATTCTCTACCCAGCGAAAATATCCTTCAAATACGATGGAGAAATAAAAACTTTCCCAGATAAACAAAAATTAAGGGAGTTCATTGCCACAAAACCTCCTCTTCAGGAAATCCTCAGGAAAACCCTCATTCCTGAAAAATCCAAAAAAGGAAAGGGGCTACAAAACCAAGAGCAGAGGAGATAAGTAGAAGGACAACAACAGAGAGTAGCAGCTCTTCATCAGAACAGATTAAACCATGGGACGAGAAACAAAGGAAACTGAAGAAAACCAGAAAACAAGACACAAAATGGTAGTGGTAGGCCCCCACGTCTCAATAATCACTCTAAATGTAAATGGATTGAACTCCCCAATCAAAAGACACAGAGTGGCAGGATGGATCAAAGAACAAGATCCCACAATATGCTGCCTCCAGGAAACACACCTCAGCACCAAAGACAAACACAGACTCAGAGTGAAGGGATGGAGAACAATACTCCAAGCTAATAATGAACAAAAGAAAGCAGGTGTCGCTATACTAATATCAGACAAGGTAGATTTCAAAACAAAACAGATAAAGAAAGATAAAGAGGGACAGTATATAATGATAAAAGGGACTCTCCACCAAGAAGACATAACACTTATAAATATATACGCACCCAACACAGGAGCACCAAAATTTGTAAAGCAACTCTTAATAGAACTAAAAGAAGACATGAACAACAATACAATAATAGTAGGGGACCTCAACACACCATTAACACCAATGGACAGAACATCCAGACAGAAAATCAACAAGGAAATAATAGAATTAAATGAAAAATTAGACCAGATGGACTTAATAGATATATATAGAACACTTCATCCAAAAACAGCAGGTTACACATTCTTCTCAAGTGCACATGGAACATTCTCAAGGATTGACCATATTTTGGGAACCAAAGCAAACATCAATAAATACAAGAGAGTTGAAATAATATCAAGCATCTTTTCTGATCATAACACTATTAAACTAGAAATCAACTACAAGAAAAAAGCAGAGAAAGGTGCAAAAATGTGGAGACTAAACAACACGCTTCTCAACAAACAATGGATCATTGAAGAAATTAAAGAAGAAATCAAATATTATCTGGAGACAAATGAAAATGAGAACACGACATACCAAATCATTTGGGATGCAGCAAAAGCAGTCCTAAGAGGGAAATTCATCGCAATACAGGCTCACCTCACTAAACAAGAAAAAGCTCACGTAAACAACCTCAAACGACACCTAACAGAACTAGAAAAAGAAGAACAAACAAAGCCCAGAGTCAGTAGAAGGAGGGAAATAATAAAAATAAGAGCAGAAATAAACGATATTGAAACAAAAAAAACAATAGAAAGGATCAATGAAACAAAGAGTTGGTTCTTCGAAAGAATTAACAAAATTGACAAACCCCTAGCCAGACTCACCAAGAAAAGAAGAGAGAAATCGCAAATTAATAAAATCAGGAATGACAGAGGAGAAATCACAACAGATACCAATGAAATACAAGAGATCATAAGAGAATACTATGAAAAACTATATGCCAACAAATTGAACAACCTGGAAGAAATGGACAAATTCCTAGACTCCTACAATCTCCCCAAACTGAATCAGGAAGAAATGGAGAATCTGAATAGACCAATCACAAGTAAGGAAATAGAAACGGTAATCAAAAACCTCCCCAAAAACAAGAGTCCAGGACCAGACGGCTTCTCTGGAGAATTCTACCAAACATTCAAAGAAGACTTAATACCTATTCTCCTCAAACTGTTCCAGAAAATTGAGAAAGATGGAGAACTCCCTAACACATTCTATGAAGCCAACATCACTCTGATCCCCAAACCTGACAAGGACAACACAAAGAAGGAGAACTACAGGCCGATATCACTGATGAACATAGATGCAAAAATCCTCAACAAAATTTTGGCAAACCGATTACAGCAATACATCAAAAAGATTATACACCATGATCAAGTGGGATATATACCAGGGACACAGGGATGGTTCAACATCCGCAAGTCAATCAACGTGATACACTACATCAACAAAATGAAAAACAAAAACCACATGATCATCTCAATAGATGCAGAGAAAGCATTCGACAAGATCCAACACCCATTTATGATAAAAACCCTCAGTAAAATGGGTATAGAAGGAAAGTACCTCAACATAATAAAGGCCATATATGATAGACCCACAGCCAACATCATACTCAATGGACAAAAGCTGAAAGCCATCCCTCTGAGGACAGGAACAAGACAAGGGTGCCCACTTTCACCACTCCTATTCAACATAGTACTGGAGGTGCTGGCCAGAGCAATTCGGCAGGAAAAAGAAATAAAAGGAATCCAAATAGGTAACGAAGAAGTAAAACTCTCGTTGTTTGCAGACGACATGATCTTATACATAGAAAACCCCAAAGAATCCACAGAAAAACTATTAGAAATAATCAACAACTACAGCAAAGTAGCAGGGTATAAAATTAACGTGCATAAATCAGTAGCATTTCTATACACTAACAATAAACTAACAGAAAAAGAACTCAAGAACTCTATCCCATTCACAATCGCAACAAAAAGAATAAAATACCTTGGGATAAACTTAACCAAGGAAGTGAAGGATCTATACAATGAAAACTACAAGACTTTCTTGAAAGAAATAGGCGATGACATAAAGAGATGGAAAAACATTCCTTGTACATGGATTGGAAGAATAAACATAGTTAAAATGTCCATACTACCTAAAGCAATATACAGATTCAATGCTATCCCAATCAGAATCCCAAGAACATTCTTCACAGAAATTGAACAAACAATCCTAAAATTCATATGGGGGAACAAAAGACCGCGAATTGCTAAAGCAATCCTGAGCAAGAAAAACAAAGCTGGCGGAATCACAATCCCCGGTTTCAAAACATACTACAAAGCTACAGTGATCAAAACAGCATGGTACTGGTACAAAAACAGGTCCCCAGATCAATGGAACAGAATTGAAAGCCCAGAGATAAAACCACACATCTATGGACAGCTAATCTTCGACAAAGGATCAGAGGGCCTACAATGGAGAAAAGAAAGTCTCTTCAACAAATGGTGCTGGGAAAACTGGACAGCCACATGCAAAAGATTGAAAATTGACCATTCTTTTTCACCACACACCAAAATAAACTCAAAATGGATCAAAGACCTAAAGATTAGGCCTGAGACAATAAGTCTTTTGGAAGAGAATATAGGCAGTACACTCTTTGACATCAGTTTCAAAAGAATCTTTTCGGACACTGTAACTCCTCAGTTGAGGGAAACAATAGAAAGAATAAACAAATGGGACTTCATCAGACTAAAGAGCTTCTTCAAGGCAAGGGAAAACAGAATTGAAACAAAAAAACAGCTCACTAATTGGGAAAAAATATTTACAAGCCACTTATCCGACAAAGGGTTAATCTCCATAATATACAAAGAACTCACACTGCTTAACAACAAAAAAACAAACAACCCGATCAAAAAATGGGCAGAGGACATGAACAGACAATTCTCAAAAGAAGATATGAATATGGCCAATAGACACATGAAAAGATGTTCATCATCGCTAATCATCAGGGAAATGCAAATCAAAACTACACTAAGATATCACCTTACCCCCGTTAGATTGGCAAAAACATCCAAAACCAAGAACGACAAATGTTGGAGAGGTTGTGGAGAAAGAGGAACCCTCATACACTGTTGGTGGGAATGCAAACTGGTACAGCCTCTATGGAAAACAGTATGGAGATTTCTCAAAAAGTTAAAAATAGAAATACCCTATGACCCAGCCATCCCATTACTGGGTATCTATCCTAAGAACCTGATAACAGATATCTCAAGAGTCCGTTGCACCCCTATGTTCATCGCAGCATTATTTACAATAGCCAAGACGTGGAACCAGCCTACATGCCCAGAAACTGATGACTGGATAAAGAAGATGTGGTATATATACACAATGGAATACTACTCAGCCATAAAAAAAGACGAAATTGGCCCATTCACAACAACGTGGATGGACCTCGAGGGCATTATGTTAAGCGAAATAAGTCAGTCAGAGAAAGACAATCTCTATATGACTCCACTCATAGGTGGAAATTAGTATATTGAGAAGGAGATCTGATCGGTGGTTACCAGGGAAAAGGGGGGGTGGGGGGAGGGTACGAAGGGGGAAGTGGTGTACCCACAACATGACTAACAAAAATGTACAACTGAAATCTCACAAGCTTGTAATCTATCATAACATTAATAAAAAAAAATAAAAATAAATAAAAATAAAAAGAATCTTGTTCTATTTCTACCTAGTAAAACATCGAAAGTAGAGAAAGGTACAAGTGATCTAAATAGATTTTCTGTTTTCTCCAGTAATTAAAGATTATGATAGGATTTGATTCCCAAATTGTATATTAATCTTTCAAAGTCAATGCAAAAAGTAGTTACCCTTCACCTTCAGAGGACCTTTCATGCATCCTGTGATGCAGTCTGGCTCTTCAATCCAGCAATCCCTGCTCAAATCTCAACTCAACTGCAAAAACTCAAAGATACGTTTGTTTCTCTGCTCCCAAGAAAGTAAATTGTACCTTTTTAAGTTCTTGCTTTAAGAGAGAGCTAGAGGGCTGTAATTTACAATATCGGGAAGCTGGCCCAAGGGTATAAATTAACCTCATGTCACCAGGGATATTCTGTTCATATTTTTAAAAGAATGATGAAAGCAACTGTTATCTCATTGGAATCTGGGATTTTCCATGTGCAGTGCACTTGTTTTATTTAACGCACACATAGTCCATTTGATGTTCTGGACTGTTGAAGCACTGTTCTAGGCATTTGAAAAATATTTGGTAATTTAAGCAACTTCAAGAAATGGGTGCTATTACGAGCCTTGCTTTCCAGATGAGTAAACCGACTTCAACAGAGGTGAAGTAGCTTGCTAACATCATCCAGCGAGTAAATGGTGAAGATTTGAACCCAGCCAGTCTGACTCCAGTGCTCATGCTCTTAACCACTCAGCTCTGTCTTAAATTTCATCTTCACTGGGACTCCCTCAGCACACATTTATCCTCACGTGTGAACTGAAGTAAACTTTCCTTTGATTTTTCCAATATTCATTTGGAAGTGATGTTTTCCTTTCCTGCACATCAAACACATTCTATCACTTGTATGTCAGGTATAACAGTTGCGGATATTGGAATGTTGTTAAAGAACCCCTATAGATTAAAGAACTCCATAAACAGATTAAGTTCACTTTCTACAGAGAACTTTTGCTAGATTTGTATGTCTTATTCTACCTACCAGAACTGATATTTTTCCAACCATGAAAAAGATTAGAATAACGTTTTCCCTGCTTGATTATTATCTAGACTTATATCACCCCAAAATCTATCCATACCACCGAAGGCACTGAATATAATCTTGTTCGGAAAAAAATTACCTGTGCACATTCATAGCTCAAATTCAATTATAATCTCTCAGCCCCCTTATCCTATGCTCATTAAAACACTAAATAAACATTAACAAGTATAATTATACATCATCACTTTTATTATCATTAAAGGATAATATAATTTTTATAAAATATCAGATTCAAAATTTTGCTGTTGGGGCTGGCCTCGTGGCCGAGTGGTTAAGTTTCCGCGCTCTCTGCTGCAGGCGGCCCAGTGTTTCGTTGGTTCGAATCCTGAGCACAGACATAGCACTGCTCCTCAAACCACGCTGAGGCAGCGTCCCACATGCCACAACTAGAGGGACCCACAATGAAGAATATACAACTATGTACTGGGGAGCTTGAGGGAGAAAAAAGAAAAAATAAAATCTTAAAAAAAAATTTTGCTGTTAACAAAGTTTAGAATTTTTGCTGGACAACATTCTTTTCAGAATATAAGGATAAGAATGATAATAGTCATAAGAAAATAGCATTTATACTTCATTAAATTATAAATTCCACTGTCTACTAAGTTTGCATTGTATAACACTTCATATTTAATAAAAGGTTACCCCAATGTTTAGTGGCCAGTACGATTAGGAAATACCATAAATCAATCCAAGTATGAATTTATTTTAGATATAAATGAGTAAAAAAATAGCAATTGATTTTTACAATTTGTAGTATTTCTAATAATAAAAACAGATGTTATTGATTTCTTTTTCTTTACTAGGAAAAATTCTAAGCACTTAAATACATGAACTAATTTTATTATGAAACTTGTAAGAGATCATTTTTATCCCATATTACCAATGAGAAATCTGAAGTACGGAAAAGTTGAGCAACTTGCTCAGGTCAAACAGCCAGGCAGCGGATGACCGGGTTAGAGGAAAGACTTGGGAAGGCTTTCAGAGGACGTTCCCTTTAAATGGCCTCCCTGTCTCATTTCCCAACTATTCCCAGCTTTTATCTCCATTTCAACTCCTTTCAAATTTTTAACGTAAATATAATAAATATCAAATAATCTATCTCAGATTATTTTACACTAAAGTATAATAGTATATAAATGATGCATTTTATACAAGCCCGTGTGAATCTATATGTAAGTAAATACAATTTTTATTACCTTTTGTGATTTAATATTTAAAATTGTTCACTATTTCAATATTAGCCATGATACCTATGTTTTTAATTTAATGTTTTCCTATAGCTTCTTTTGATATAAGAATGAGAAAATAATATTTTGTAAAATATTCTGAAACTCTTAATGATAACAAAAGAGATGATATTTAGTAGCTATAATAGCTAACATTATTTGGGATTTTCAAATGAGTGGGATAGAAAAATGACGATTACAATTAAATTTGAGATTTAAATGTATGCTAGGGCCATTTTTGCTAAACTAAATATATTAAACTACAGAATTGAATAATAGAATATCACTAATTTAATAATTTATAAATATTAATAAATTCTAATATTTTGAAGGACCTTTATGAGGCAGGCAGCTCATATTTGTGTGGTCAGAAATTCATCACAATGTGTAAATTACTTATTACTGTCCTTATTTTATAGAAGAAACCAATACTCTGAAAATATAATAGACGTTAAAAATAATATGATTTTATAGAAGAGATCTCTAATTCATACTCAGTTTTATCTGAAGTAAAGTATATATGCTTTCCCTTTTGCTACTCTGTAAATTATCTTTAAACAACTTAATTTTTCCCCCTATTAATTCATTCTTAATGGAAAAAAACGTTCAAGGTAATAAAATCAGAAAATAATTGCATCTATTCATCTTCCTATTTGTCTCCTCCATTTTATTTCATTTTATTTTTTAGCTAGGAATATCCTTTACAAATCAATGTCACATAAAAAACAAACAAACAGCTTAACAAGCAAAGATTTAGGAGTTCACTTAATGAACAATGTGAGACTTCTATACTGAAAACTGCACACTACTGTTAAGAGAAATTAAAGAAGACGAGTAAAATGTAGAATATGCCAACTCATGATTGGCCATGGCCAAAGAAGGGGCCATTCCTGAAAGAAATATGGCACTCCAAATTGCTAATCTTACCTTGTGACAGTCAACTAGAAATGAACCTACTCCTCTCCCTCCTGCAGAGGACTACAACTAAAATTTCTTGTCCTCTGCCATAGCACTGGGTGAGGAGAAAAGAGCACAAATATTAATATGGAAAATTTTCAAACACATATTTTTAGTGTGAATAACTGTCAAAAAAAAGTTAAAATAATTACAAACTGATTAACTCTCTGAGCACTTACATCTTCTCTTGAGAAACTCCCTTTAATTTTAATATCAGAGCTTAAAAACTTGAGAAGTCCAAAGTTAAATTCACAAGACAAATAAGGAAAGAGGTAGTAAGTGTAGAAACCAGTGGAAACTACATTCAGCAGAAATGAACTTGCAATATCTTTAAATTATCAGATGCAGAGCAATGTTGAGGTATATATATATGTATATGAGGTATATATATATATAAGCAATGTTTATATGTGAAAAATGAAAGAAACATATAAAAATATATTAGATGATATTAAATAGTACAGAACATGTGTCAGGCACATTTCTGCATGTGTTCATTCATTTCTTTCTGTTCCCTATCAGATAGGTGCTATTGTTATCTCATTTTATATGTAGGGAAAATATGACACCTGGAGACTATTTTGCCAAATACCACTCATATAGTAAATAGAAGAGCTGGTATTTCAACTTTACCAATCTGGCTTAGAGCCCTAGGTATTAACACAGATGAATATTATAAAAGAACAAGAAAATGAAATAATAAACACATAGATTTTTTAATATTCATATAGAACTCCAAAGAATAAAAAAGTACATTTTGAAAATAAAGACAAAATGAATAAATGAAAAAATTAGACATTGCTGAAGAAAAAATTAGGAAAGAGAAATTAGAACTGAAGAAATATAGGAGTTAATACAGAAAAACAGAAGGGAAAAAATTTTAAAGTTTCAGATGCATTGAGATAACAATGACAAGTTCTAACAACTAAATAAAGGTCCTTAAGGGGAGTTGTATTTGGTTTTCATCAATGTTATTATGATGAAAAAAAGTATGTTTTTCTTTGTATTTATCTTTATTGGGATAAATGCAATTTCCTGAACCTGTGGTTGAATTTATCTTCAATTTCAGAAAACAAAATGATTGAGTTTTTTTTCATATAGAGCTTCTGTTCCCTCTTCTGTTCTCCGGTGAATTCACTTACATGCATTTTAAGAATTTTCATGTTGTCCTACGTGTCTTCCATGTTCTTGTGTGCATTTTACATTCTTATTTTATCTTGCTTCAGTTTGGATATTTTCTATTGTCTCTTTTCTACTTTCTTCAATCTTTTATTGTCTTTACTTTGCTGTTAAAAATTGATGTCTACTTTGTGCTCTTTATTTTAGATAACGTATATTTAATTTCTATAATTTTAATTTTAATAGTTTCATGTCTTAAAATTAGTTTTAATATATTGAGAGAGAATTTTCAGGTAAGTTTCTCTATCTTTTCAGCTATTTTATCATTCTGGGATCATTTAGAAAAACAGAAACACTAAAAGTGTTACAAAAAAAGAGATTTAATAAAAGGATTGCTGTTTAGATGAATGTGTGAATAAGCTACAATTTAGAGAGAATTCTGAGACCTGATGTTTCTGGCCACTGTGACAACAAAATAGGAAGTCACAGAAAACTCAGAAAAAATATCCTGTTTGGCCTCCTTACTTCAAATTTTGAGTTCATGGAGAGAACTGAGAAGACAGCAATCGCAAAGAACTCTGCGTTTTTGCCACCTCTGGCCCCATGACCTCTTGTCCAAATTTTGTACAAATTCTTCTCATGGTAAGACTTTAACAGGGAACTAAACAGGTGGGGGGAATCTAAGAAATGCTATTTCCGGGTTTTGTCTTTTTGTGTGTATTTCTCTTCTCTGCAATGCTGAGAAGTAGGTAGAATCAGACAATCTGCAGAATCAAAAATTCAAGAATGTGGAAATGGAAAATAAGAACTTTACAGTGGTGAAACCTGAAAAACATCAGCTTACAAAGTGATTAATGTTAACATTATCCTAATTTAGTCATGTTGATATCAAGTACCCTATGATATGATGTTATAAGAAGGGTATGCTTCCTCTTTGGCATTTTTTACCCCAAATAGACAACCTCAGGGTAATCATGAATCTAATCATGAAAACAGAAATCTGATCATGGAAAAACATTAGACAAACAAAAGATAGACAGACAGACTGTAGAGAGAGTGTCTACTAACATAGAGTCATAAAATGTAAAGGTAAAGAAAGATGAGGGGGAAAAAAGAAAGAGGAGATGAAGGAGATATGATCACTAAATGCAATGTGGTATTCTGGATTGACTGTTGGATCAGAAAAAGGATGCTAGTGGAACAACTAGGGAACTCCAAATAAAGCCTGTAGTTCTGTCAGTAATATTGTACCAATGTTAATTTTGATAAATGTATCATGGTTATATAACATTTTACATTAGAGGAAGCTGAGTGAAAGGTATTAGGGAACACTACTATTTTTCCAATTTTTCTTGTAAATTTAAAATTATCTTAAAACAAACTATTTAAAAATGTCTAAATTGTAAGAAAAAAACAACAAATCAGATCAGTCCAGTCACACATTTTAACTCTAATTTATGAATGAAATTACCTACTACATTATGCTTATTTTATGGAAATATCCATTGTACTGAATTGATTGAACTGAAAAGTACTCATTCTTTCAAGAAAAGGGAAGCACAAAGACTCATTTGTCTTCATTCACTTCTCTTTCAGCTTACTACAGTTTCTCCTTGATGGTCAACAACTTAAATATTGTGATAATAGGTTAACAACTATTATAATATCTTGCCTCTTATAATAGATGCAAGATGAAAGAAGAAAAATAGTTAGTTTATATATACAAATATATATGTGTCAACAACTACTATCAAGTTCCAGTTTCTGCTCCAATATACAAACACATGAAAGTCACCACTCACTCCTGTTCTTACAAGGAATAATTGGACAAACTGAAAATCAACTACTTTGCTCAGGCCTATCAGAGAACTGAGGTCACAAGGAAAACCACAAACTAAAACTCTGTAGAGAAAGCATCCAGAGAGACATTGCTGATGTCTGCTTGCCTAGAGCAAGAGATTCTGGAACCATAAACAAGTAGAAACAATTAAATGGTAAATTTGAAGAATTGTTGGAAGCTGAGTGAGACTCTTCTATAGGCCACATCTTGGGGTGGGGGGCACACTTTTTGTATCATATATTTCCGGGAAACCTATTGGGTTCTCTTAGGGAAGATCTGAGAAAGATCTTATTTTGGGCTCTACAAGGGGGAGGGGAAGAATAATCATTGTTCAGAGTCTTTTCCATAACAAAGGTCTACTCTTCCTATGAAAGACTTGGTCAGAACCTCATCTCAAATGCCAGAAGGAAATCCTTCCAACTTAAGCCATCTCCAGCATTCCCATGTCACCTAATAGGGAAAAAAAAAATACTTTAGGATTTGGAACAGGAAGAAAAAGGAAAAAAACTGCTCCTTAGTAAAGTGACCACGTTACTCCCACTGCAATTTGCACAACGGATCCTAAAGCTTGATGCCCAAGACTCTAAACAGGTGTCACAGCTTCAAGGAAATAGATTGGGAACGCTGAAGTCAGGGAAAAGCTATACAACTGGAGAAACTCTTGTGAAATTAAAGCCCTGAACCAAAAGACAGATTTTTTTTCTTTCAATTTTTATTTTTTTCAGATATGCATCACATTTCGAATTGAAAGTCAAATACCATATGATCTCACTCACAAGTAGAAGATAAAAGCGACAAAAGACTGAGATTTAATTGGAAGATTTTAGAGAGCTTTCCTTCCCCACACCCTACCACTGCCCCAACAGGGTTCCAGTATAACCATGGATTACAGCTGAAAAAGTTTAAAAACAAATATTCTTTTTAGGATGAGTACATAGAAAAGCCCAACAGAAAGAGTAAATTTTAATATATGCAAAATTTAACAAATTTTTTTAAGGAGTTGAAGGATCTCAGGAAGGAATGCAGACTATGACAAAAAAATCTAACTGTAATATGAATATATGAAACCACCTCACTGAAGGAGGTGGGGGAAAAAGTGCTGACTGGAGTAACTTTGGAAATGAGTGAGTCCAAGACTAAAGGCAAAAGACCTACACATAAGCACAGTATACATGTTTCCAATGGGGATAAGAGTTAACAATTTCAAAACCGTATACATTTATGGTGGAATTGAACAATTACGTAAATGGATCATGTATGGTGGGAACCAGATTTCTCACTGTTGTAGTGCAAGGTTATAGACAAGCAAAGGAGAAGCCTGAATGATGCATGTGGTAATGGATTAGTTTCACAGACATTAAGTATGAACTCACGTGTAGCATAATATAAGGACAGATGGATATATATGGAAATATTTATGGATATTTCTGTGTACAGTGGTTAGGATACATACATATATTTCCTTGCTCTCTCATTTGAGAGGGCTTAAAAGCCTAAATACCATAGTAACAATAAGCCTACCTAGCACCCAGATTTTGGTTTCTAAAAACATTAGAATAATAACATTAGAATAATAAGATGAACCAGGGCTCCTTAGAGAAACATCTGATTTTAGGACTTGAATTCCAGGTCAAGAAATATTCAAGATTAACTTAGAGCATTTTTACTCCTAGAAAGTAACAAGTGCTAAAACAAACGAACAGACCACACACACATTATGATGGAAGTATAACAAAGGGATATTGGAGTCAGCTAAAGGAGATGCCAGTCGCCAAACTGTAGCAACATGAACAATAAAATTAAGTAGCAGTATAACTCAGAATATAAGTAAATATACATGGGCTCACAATAATATAAAAATGATCGATGGGGCCAGGCCAGTGGCGCAGCGGTTAAGTTCACACATTTCGCTTCTCAGTGGCCTGGGGTTTGCAGGTTCAGATCCCGGGTGTGGACATGGCACTGCTTGGCAAAAGCCATGCTGTGGTGGGCATCCCATATATAAAGCAGAGGAAGATGGGCATGGATGTTAGCTCAGGGCCAGTCTTCCTCAGCAAAAAGAGGAGAATTGGCAGCAGTTAGCTTAGGGATAATCTTCCTCAAAAAAAGAACAAAGATCGAATCAGTGACTTTCTTTCAGAGTACAGTATGGAAAGAGGGATTAAAAAAAAGGAATAATTTTAGAATACAGAAAACTAACAAAGAATGTTTGCCAGTTGATCAAGATTAACGTGAACAGTATTGAGTCACACTGATGGTAAGTACCATTGATATGATATCATGAGAATGGCCATTTACATCTGGGTCTTCCTTGTAGAAACCCATAACCACAGACTAATCATAAGAAACACATGAGACAAACCAAAATTGAGGGGCATTCTATAAAATACTACACCACTATTTCCGAAAACTGTCAAGGTCATTCAAAACAAATCAGGTCTAAGAAAATGTTACAATCACAAGGAGCCTAAGGAGACATGACGATTAAACGTAATGCAGCATCCTGGATGGGATCTTGGAATAGTAAAAGGACATCAGGTAAAATCTAACTAAATCTAAATAAAACATAGACTTTAGTTAATAATAATATATCACTGTTATTAACTGTTTGAAATATACTATATTCATGTTAAAGCTTAATAATGAGCAAAACTAGATGAAATTTATGGGAGCTGTCTGTACTATCTTCACAACATTTCTGTAAATTTAAATTTATTATTCAATTAAAAGTTAATTTAAAAAGTAAAACTACTACTACCCTGTTTTGCAAGGGGTCCGTGGCTCTAATTATTATTTTAATTTCTTTCTTCAACTGCTCATTCAAATTCCTTTTCCACTTAGCAAATATTTAGTTAGTTGTTACCTCCTGAAGAGATGAGTCAAGCATTATTTTCAGACTCTGAATAGCATCTTGCCAATATTGGGCTGGTGTTGCTTTCCATTAACATTTACTCCCAGACATGCAAATTCTGAGACTTGTCCTAGAAAATCTCTGAGTTTCAGGCCTGCTCCTTCTAATCTCATTGTGCAATAGCATCACCATTTTCCACTGACCTTTAGGATTGATCACTGTAATCAATATAGTAGTCACCTTTCTGTGCTCGTTGCTTCTATGGCATGAAGTTTAAAGGTTTCAGAAGTTCTCTGTAGTCTTTAAAAAGTCATTGCCAAGACCACTGTCAAAGATCTTTTTCCCTGTGTTTTCTTCTAGGAGTTTATGGTTTCAGGTCTTGTGTTTAAATCTTTAATCCACTTCAAGTTCATTTTTGTGAGTAATGTAAAATAGGGGACCAATTTCATGCTTCTGAATGTGATTACACAGTTTTCCCAACACAATTTATTGAAGAGACTCTCCATTCCCCATTGAGTGTTCTTGGCTCCTTTGGCAAATCTTAGTTGATCATATATGTGAAGATTTATTTCTGAGTTCTCTATTCTGTTCCATTGGTCTATATGCTTGTTTTATGCCAGTACTACACTTTTTTGATTACTATACTTTGTAGTATAGTTTAAAATCAAAAGAAGTGTGATAGCTGTGCCTTTGTATTTCTTTCTCAAGATTGTTTTGGCTTTTTGGGGTATTTTGGGGCTCCTTACAAATGTTTTCTCTATTTATGTGAAAAATGCCATTGTAATTTTGATAGGGTTTGCATTGAATCTATAGATATCTTTGAGTAATATGGATATTTTAACAATAACTTTTCTGATCCCTGAACATAGCATAGCATTGTGTCTTCTTCAATTTCTTTCATCAGATTCTTATAGTTTTCAGTGTATAGAGATTTCCCATCCTTAGTTAAATTTATTCCCTAGTATTTTATTGTTTTTGATGCTGTTGTGAATGAGATTATTTTCTTTATTTCTTTTTCAGATGTTTTGTTGTTAGTGTATGAAAAAACTACTATTTTCTGTATGTTGATTTTGCATCCTGTAACCTACTGCATTTGTTGATTAATGCTAGCAGGTTTTTGGTGGAGTCTTTAGAACTGTCTCTACGTAAAATCATATCACATACAAACAAAGACAATTTTACTTCTTCCTTTCCTGTTTGGATGACTTTTTTTCTTTTTTTTGCCTGATTGCTGTGGTTAGGACTTCCAGGACTGGGTCAATAGGAGATGAGAGTGGGCACCCTTATTTTGTTCCTGATCTTAGAAGAAAAACATTCAACCTCTCACCTTTGAGTATGATGTTGGCTGTCACTTTGTCATATATGGCTTTTATTGTGATGAGCTATGCTCCTTCAATACTCAATTTCTTGAGGGTTTTTATCATGAAAGGATATTGTACTTTGTCAAATGCTTTTTCTGCATCTACTGAGAGGATATGATTTATATCTTTTATTTTATTATTGTGGTGCATCATATTGATTGATTTGCATATGATGAGCAATTCTTGCATTGCAGGGATAAATCCCATTTGATCATTTAATGTGCTGTTGAATTCAGAATGCTGATATTTTGTTGAGAATTTTTACATCTATAGTCATCAGGAATATTGGTTTGTAATTTTTCTTTTGTATTACTACCCTTATCTGTCTTTGGTATCAGGGTAATGCTGGCCTCAAAAAATGAAGACTTTGAGAAAGATTGACATTAAATCTTCTTTAATACATGCTGGGTACAATTCACCAGTGAAATCAGGTGGTTCTGAGCTTTTCTGTGTTGGCAGGTTTTGTATTGCTGATTCAGTCCCTTTACTTGTTATTGGTCTGCACAGATTATCTGTTTGTTTCAGACAGTTTTGGTTGGCTGTGTGATTCTAAGAATTTATTTTAAGAATTTATTGATTTCTTTATTGATTTCTTCTAGGTCACCCATTTTGCTGGTGTATAATTATTCATAGTAGTCTCTCATAATTCTTTGTACTTCTATGGTATGAGTTGTAATGTCTCCTCTTTCCTTTCTGATTTTATTTATTTAAGTCTTCTCTCTTTTTTCTTAGTCTAACTAAAGGTTTGTCAATTTTCTTTATTTTTTTAAAAACACCTCTTAGTTTTATTGATCTTTTCTATTGTTTTTATCATCTCTATTTAATTTATTTCTGCTCTGATCTTTTACTAACTTTGTGCTAAATTTTTCGTCTTTTTTCCAGTTCCTTGAAATGAAAAGTAAGGCTCTTTATTTGAGATCTTTCTTGTTTCTTAATGTAGGCATTTATGGCTATAAAATTCCCACTTGGAACTCCTTTTGGGTCATCCTGTAGGTTTTGATTAAGTATGTTTCATTACCAA
Organism: Equus przewalskii; assembly: GCF_037783145.1. Classification (NCBI taxonomy): domain Eukaryota; kingdom Metazoa; phylum Chordata; class Mammalia; order Perissodactyla; family Equidae; genus Equus; species Equus przewalskii. Next base: position 73,882,475 of record NC_091836.1, read on the forward strand.
ATATAAACAGAATTTGACTCTGATTCCAAAACTTCTAAATGTGTGTGGGAAAACCTCTCAATAGTCAATGTTTGAAGTTTTACTTACTTTTCCCCTGTGGATCACTCTTTCTTTGACATGTTAGGCATTATTTCAAAACTATCAGGAGAAGGAAGAAACAGAGATGAAAGAGGGAGAAAAAAAAAATCAAGAGTCATTGCCCATGTATATTAGTATCAAAACTCTGGTCATTTTTTCCTATGAAAGAAATCATTTTTCTTGCCCTTCATTTTTCTGAATTGCGTCTATTCAATATTTTGGTTTTATATGGGGGTTCAGTTCAAATTTCTCCAACATCTTGCCTCTCTTTCCTAAATTGATGTGAGAACACTAGTACAGAATTGACAAGATCAATCAACAACTCTAGTGCATGCAAACTTAATGTCAATTCTGGTATGTAGTCCTGTGGGTTTCATTTATTTTTTAAATCTTGGATCCTGGCAATTAAAAAAAGTTTAAATCTATAAAGTTTAAAATTATAAATCTATCCAGTATTCCTGAATATTATAACAGAAGAACTTTCAAGTTTTCATGTCCACAATATCAAAGGAAATCAAAGTCTCTCCATAGTGTTTCTAAAATATAGTATTGCCATACATTGAAAATGATCAAATTGGAAGACTTGAATATTCTCAATAATAAATATCTTGAAGTTGTTTTCTAAGGTAGAGAGATTATGCAGTTAGGTACAAAAGACTCATAAAATTATCTGGAATAATATTAATGCCCTTTTAGCTGTGTAATCTCAGGAAATTTTCCAAGTACATACCTGTAGATATTGTTATCACATAGAAATACAGTGTGAACCACATACATAGTTTTCGATGTTCTAATTAAATATAATCATGTGAAATTAATTTTAATATTGTGTTTAACCTAACATATCTAAGATGTTACGTCAACATGTGGTTCATATAAATATCATTAAAAAGATATTTTAAATCATTTTTTTCATGCTAAGTCTTTAATCCAGTATGTATTTATACTTATATAACATCTCAATCTGGACTTGCCACATTTCAAGCACTCAACAGCCCCTTGTGTCTCACATATACCTTACCAAATAGCTCACTTCTAATTTTAGTTTCTTCATCTCTAAAATGGAAATGTTAGCAATTTACTTTTGTTAAGTGTTTTCTCTGTGTCTTTATCTATTCTGAATGCTTTACAGATTCATGTAACATAATTGTCAGAACAATCTTATGAAATAGGTAATGTTATTATACTCATTTTGGAATAAAAAAATAGATACAGTGGCTTGCCCAAGTATGCAGTCCTCAAAAGTGTTGGAGAAGGGTTTCCAACCTAAAAAGTCAGACTTTATAAGCACATTATTTATCTCTATGCTCTATTGCCTATTAAAATAAAAGATACGATCCTCAAATAATTTTAGCAATTAACTTAGATAAAACTACTCCAATTATGAGAATTAAATAATGCTAAGATTCATAGCACAGAATAAATGCTAAAAGAATGCTCAATAATATTATTGTTATAAAAATAGAAGTTCTAATTTCAAGCAGCTTATAACGATTATCAACCTTATCAACAAAAATATGTGAAATAAACAACGCTTATATTTGTCAGTATATAAATTCTTTTGAATCCTGAAGCCACAAGTTCAAAAAAGAGAGAGAACTTATGACTGAAATGAGGGAAAATAAATGACATGCTATGTTAATAACGATAACCTGTTTTATATAAGATATATCTGCTGCCCTTCAAATAAATTGTAAAACCAGTCAGAGGTTTCCAGGTGTCTCTATCCAGTGATCATTTCCAAATCTCCCGGGATGAAGAAATTAATTTTATAAAATTGCACTTTCTGAGAGTATTAAAACTTAGTGGAGTAGAAAGTCTGCTATGCAGACACTGCCCTTCAGTTTTTGCTCATTCTCCCAAAGGAGCACAGGCCTATATATTGCATCACTCTCTCTCAGCATCTCCCAGGATCCAGGATTTGTCCCAATGACCCCTATAATCCTTGCACTTGCATAAATCTTGCTTGTCCTAGAATTTCAATGCGACTGTGACAAAAGAAAGAAAAGCAAGATCCATTTTCAAGATTGGTAAGATATTCTTCTCTGATCTGAGTGACAATTATTCTTAATGTCTCTGAAATATGGATATTAGAATGGATAACATGACTGATAAATCACTTCAAACAGATTCAGTGTATCATGTAATAGGTGGAGGTTTATCTTACACCCCACAGCAGTGATTTGCAAGTTAGTTCATCAGACTTTAAATGCAAACAACATGAATGTGTTTTCCTTTTCCAGTTTGGATGGTTAAACTTCATTATTGTACCTTCACATGCCTTAAAATATTTTTCTCTGTTACCTGTAATATGAAGCATTGAGGTAGAAAGCGATGGTGACATTGTGAATGTCGACACTGATTCCCTCGAGGAAGCCAATAATCTAACAACAAGGAGGTTTTTTTTTTTTAAGATTTTAACTTTTTCCTTTTTCTCCCCAAAGTCCCCCCCGGTACATAGTTGTATATTCTTAGTTGTGGGTCCTTCTAGTTGTGGCATGTGGGACGCCGCCTCAGTGTCGCTTGATGAGCGGTACCATGTCCGCACCCAGGATTATGAATCCATGAAACACTGGGCCGCCTGCACTGGAGCGCGCGAACTTAACCACTCGGCCACGGGGCCGGCCCCAACAAGGAGGTTTTATATGTAGTTATTTATAAGTAAAATTAATTTAGTCTCTGTTTCAGAGAAAATTCAGCTTCTGAAAAAATACAAACACTGGTCTCATGTCTAAGGAGCTATTTCACTAATCCAATCATTCTCCTGACAGCTGTTATTTCAGACTTTATGGTAAGTCAGTGGAAAATACATATGAATCTTAATCAGCTGTTACATGTGTTTTTCCTTTAGAGGTTTCCTCCTATAGATCCATGTCTGTGCTACCCGATTCCAAAATCAGTAACTCCACCTTTCTCCTTACGGGTTTCCCTGGCTTGGAAGGGAAATATCCCTGGCTCTCCATCCCTTTTTCTTGTGTCTATGCTATGGTACTCTCAGGGAACTGCCTGGTGCTGCATGTGATCCGTACTGAGCCAAGCCTGCATGAGCCCATGTTCTATTTTCTGGCCATGCTGGCCCTCACTGACCTGTGCATGGGGCTGTCCACAGTGCACACAGTACTGGGGGTTCTGTGGGGGCTCAGTCAAGAGATTGGTCTGGATGCCTGTATTGCTCAAACCTTCTTTGTTCATGGTCTATCATGCATGGAGTCTGGAGTCCTTCTTGCCATGGCCTTTGATCGCTTTACTGCAATCTGCAATCCTCTGAGATATACATCCATTCTCACCAATACCAGAATCATCAACATTGGTGTGGCAATTTTAGGGAGGAGTTTCCTGTTCATTACTGCTCCCATCGTCCGCCTAAAGTTCTTCCATTACTGCCGTCCCCACATCCTCTCCCACTCTTTCTGCCTGCACCAGGACTTACTCCGGCTGTCCTGCTCTGACATCCACTTCAACAGCTTCTATGCCTTAGCCCTGGTGATCTGCACACTGTTGGCGGATTCAGTGCTTATTCTCATCTCCTACATCTTGATCTTGCACTCAGTTTTGACTATTGCATCCCAGGAGGAGAGGCTCAAGTCCTTGCAGACCTGTGTCTCTCACATCTGTGCAGTCTTAGTTTTCTATATCCCAATCATCGGTCTAACTATGGTGCATCGCTTTGGAAAGCATCTCTCTCCTGTGGTCCATGTTCTCATGGGCAACATCTATATCCTTTTCCCACCTTTGATGAACCCCATCATCTACAGTGTCAAGACCCAACAAATCCGTAGGAGGATCCAGAGATGGTTCACTAAACAAAACTGAGTACTAGAGGTTGATGTGTTTTAGAGAAGGGAGGGGAGTATTTGCAAGAAGAGTGACTAGTAATGATTTGTAGCAGTAATAATATGTGTATATGTAATACTTAACAGATTAAAGGCATAAGTGTAGTCATTTTCTGATTTTGTTTTCCAAACACAGAAAAATAGGCAGAGAAAGTGTTACTGATCTTTTTTCATGATTTTAACATTAAGTATAATGTTAACTCAAGTGAATTGTGTTCCATAGAGTGCCAATGAGCATTTACCTGGATAATTACTAAATTTGTAGTACCATCCATACTTTTTGAATTCTGGTTCAGAATGTGATTTTATTTTTGTATGTTACTGTTATACCTGGACATTTGCTATATATGGGACAAGCAGCTTTCACATATTATTATCTTATGTGACAAGTTGACTGTGTTGATTTCATGCATATATGGGGGACTGGAATTGGCCAGCCCAAGATATGCCTCTTTGGCCTGAGGATTATTTTTGGCTGTTACTTTTAAAAACTGCAGACAGGAAAGAAACTCTGAGAAGTAGAATTTACTTACCATTTGTTAAGAGACATTTACATTGTAAAGGAAATCTCCATCTGCAAAGGTGTCTCCCTCTCTGTTCCAGGAAGAAGGGGTGATGACCTTATCTCTAGAAACTCTTATCAACGCAGAAGGGAAGGACTTAAATCTGCATAATAACCTGACTCTTGTTTACTATACTTGTCTGGTAATCTCCTGGAACTGACTCTCCATACTCCCAACATTCTCCTTTGTCTTTAGCTGAAGATGACATTTAAGGTGTTGTCTTTAGCCATTTTGGTGAGTTGCTCAGTTTGCCTGAGCCTCTCCCATGTATACATGTTATAAAGCTTTGTTTAACTTTCTCCTGTTATTCTGTCTCATGTGAATTTAATTCACTTTCTGGCCAGAAGGACCCAGAGCGGGTAAAGGAATTGTCTTCTTCCCATACATGTACATCTTCTACGTATAATTGAACAAAAAAGTCTGGACACTTGATTCTGTCACATGGAATAGAATGTATGATATTGGTAGATTAGATTTCATAGCTTAATGCAAAAAATTTGATGAACAAAGACACTGAATCAACTGTCAAATCTCTACATGTCTTACCCCATACTCTCAAATATATACATTTGTACATTATAATGAATACAAAATAGTTTAGGTTGCTCATGAGACTTGTCAGTTCGCTCTCATCTTGGTGGCAGCATACATGGAAATTTAAGACAGTTTGACCAACCCTTTCATTTTTAGGAGAGGATGCTGAGACAAATAAATATTAAGTAAAACATTAATAGTTAAACTGAAAATAGAATTGTGGTTTTGAGAAACTTTTCAAGATATGTTCCATTTCTAAGTCCCATCCTCTTCATAGGTAAAATTAGGGGATGTGACTCAATCATCAAATGCAGAAGTAAATTTTTTTGACCTCTCTTCAAATTAAAAAAATAAGTAAGTAAAGTTAAAAAAAACACTATAAGTCTCAAGATTTTTTTCTGTCTTTGAATACTGTGGCTTAATTATGGCTAAGTACTAGCCACAACTCAGGCAGCAGAGTTATCAACACAGCCTTACTGCAGTTAAGTTATGTAGATTGGAGGAAGCAAACTGTCACACACTCACCTTCAAATATATAAATTTCCATCAGCAATATTCTAAAGAATATTAAAATATTCAATTTTGGAAATTAATGTTTGAGTTGTTACGTTTTAGTTGTTTTTTTTTTTTGTCTTTTATTGTTTTGTTATTAGAAAACTAATATGATTTTTTATTTTGAATTAAAAGACCCTGAGTTTATGTTTCTGCCTCTTGCCTTTCAGAACTGTCACTATTCATCCCCCATGCACATCCCTACAGTTCAGTCTGCCTAAACAGCTCTGCCCTGTGGGATGATTTTCCCTTGATTGCTTCCTTCCTTTTGAGCTCCCTGTAATGTTACTTTTTTAAAGAATACCTGTCTCTCCCATCAGTTCTATTCTCCTTATAGCCCATTTCCTCAGGATCCTCTCTGCAAATCACTGGTAGTTAATCTGTTCTAGTTACAGTGAAGAATTACACAATGTAATCCTCCTCTTGTTAGGGGAATTTGAGAAATAAGAATGGGAAGGAGCCTTGACATTCAACTACGATATTGATTAATGATGATAATATAAATGGTCCCTATCATATATACATTAAGGTTTACATTAAGAAAAATATTTTATGGATAATATAAGTCAGATTTTGAAGTATCAATAACTATCTGAGTTAGCCAAGAGATAGTACTGTCTCCATTTTATACAGGAGTAAAATAGTTTGGGGGAACTTTAAATTTTGTGTAAGTTGAGCTTTTTTCCCATCCATAAGTATTTCTAAGAAAAGAAGTATTCCAATATTCAAGCTTCTATAACATCTCATACTATGAGTTGTCCTTTTAATTTCTTTACTCTAAAAACTGATGGTAAGACACATCAGATTGAAAAGAGACCAAGTAAATGATAGCAAAAATGAAAAAGTTTGAATAAAAGTGATTCATGAAATGTCAGAGTCAAAATGCTGTGTTTATACATTCATAGTTTCTTTTAATTACGTTATAACTCAATTGAAAACTTAGAATTTAGCTACTAATGCATTATGTCTGTATGTTTGAATATATATCTATATATGTATTCTTGTATTTATATATAAATATATATGTTTATATAGTTGATCCTTATTATTCACAGATTCTGGATTTGTGAATTCACCTACTTGTTAAAATTTTTTGAAATCCCAAATCAATACCCACAGTGGACATGCACAGAGCAGCAAAAAAGTTGAAATGCACAATACACATGTTCTCAGCTGAGGTTGGACAAGGTGACTTTCTGCTTTCTTGTTTCAGCTTTTTTATTGTAGATGAGTATCCTCTTTTGTGATCTATTTAATGGCAGCTTTTCTCATTTTTGTGCTTCTTGTTGGTGATTTCAATGTTTAAAATGGCCCCCAAGCATAGTGTTGGTGTGCTATCTAGTGTTCCTAAACACAAGGCTGTGATGTGTCTTATGGAGAAAATACGTGTCTTAGATAAGTTTCCTTTAGGCGGGAATTGTAGTTTTGTTGTCTGTGAGCTCAGTGTTAATGTGTCAAAACTGCTGTGCATCCACAAAAAGGAAGAGGAAATTTACCAACCTGGGTATGAGGCTGTTCCAAGTGCTAAAGTAACATCTATAGTGTGTGATCACGCATGGGAAAAACGGAAAAGTGGCTAAATTTTTGGATTTATGAGATGATGATCCATTAAATAGTGTAGTGGATAGTACTGTTGGAGGGTGAAATTTGAAGAAATTTACAGATACGTCACTGAGGGTCAGGAAAATGTTAAACTCTTCTCAGCTAGTGTTTTATTAATGTGTATTTTATTAATATGTAATTTATTAATATGTAGACTATATGTAATTCATTATTTTTAGGAAATATATATTAAATGTGTTTAATATATATCAAAATGTGTCTTTAAAAAGAAACACACTCACAAAGTTTAGGTATTAATTGATTGTTGAAAATGTGACCAGAGGCTCAAAGAAACTTAATGTTGTATTTGTCCAGAGGACAAATGGTTCAGAATTTACTAATACAGTGTTTACAGTGACTTCCCACACATAACTGAAGCAAATAACGAACATAGAATGTATATATATGCATAGAGCACAACTATGAAAAAATATATATATACACACAAACACATTTTTATTATATCATTGATATATTTGAAGAAATGTTTATTTAGAGAAAAAGTTAATTGAATTATGGCAATTCTACAATAGTCAATGTCATGAGTATTTTAAAAATGGAAAAACATCCAGAAGTTGTCATTTAGAGAGTAGTCTGTATTATTATGTCAGTAGCTGAAAAACTGATACAGAATAATATTCATGATATAATCTATTTATTATTTAAAATAATTCTACATAAACTCAGGTATAAAAAACCCTGAATATCACACTCATCAATTAAACTCTAGTAAAAGAGTGGCAAGAGAGGACAGAAGAAGGAGTAGTCTACATTGATTGAGTTTTATACAATAAACAGTAGTTTTAATTTAAATACTTTCATACTTATTCAAAGGAGAGTATTCTATGGACTTTTAATGAAATGTAGCATAATTTTCACTTGTATTAATTGTGTTTTCAGATACACAGGCATCACAAACAATTTCATACATATTAAAGAAAATATATAAATTTTGTGATTGAGAGTTTTCTAAGAAGAAATGTATTAAAAACAGAAAAATAAGGCAAATGCAAAATATTTTGTGTATAAAATCCAAATTATAATTTTTGTCAAGAGGAACAGAAAGGAGAAACTAGAGGCAAAGTTTCACCAATGAACAAGTAAATAAAGTACATCAAGCAGAAGTTAAAAGTGTTAGAGATATTCTGAAAAAATAAGACTCCAGAGAGGTGGATTTTGGAGGACAGAGAAAGCTGACTTTCTTTCATTTGCTAACAGCCATCTGCTATTCATGAGGATAAGGCAAGAAGTCAAGAAAAATAATTTTCCTGGCAGAAAGCCAATTCAAAGGGCCAGAAAAACAGAGACTTGAAATTCTGGCAGGGCATGAAAGGAAAAATAAGGATCTCATTCCAAATTCGAAAGGAGGAAGAGACCTGTGACTGACAATGGGCTAGACAAGACATTTGCTAAACTCTGAACCACAGGGAAGGGGATGCCAAAAAAGTAAGTAGAGAACGTTGCAAAGATAAAGAGGGAGTTTTTGGCAGTCTCGCCTCTCTTGACACACAAGAATCATAGTCCACAGTGTGGATTGTGCACCTAGGTCACTGTTGAAAGCCTCAGCAGGCAAAGCTTTAGAAGAAAGACTGCCACTGGCCAATAAAGTGGCAGAATAAGCTCCAACACAGCCAAATCCTTGATTCGATTAAGTTGAAAAACCCTGCTGGGGCCTATCACAGAGCAAGAGGTGAACTATCGCTGGAGGAAAATATAACTTCATGTGGCCTTCACAATTTTTTATATATAATGTCCGACACCCAATCAGAAATTACTAGGTTTGACAAGATACAGGAGCATGAGTTCAAAAATGAGGAGAAAAACAATTAACAGAAACAGACTTATCCACAGTTCTTGCACTTATTGTAATCATAAGTCAAGGATTTTCAAATAATTAAGTTTAATATGTTCAAGAAAATAAAGGAACAGATGAGAAATAAATACATACATACATACATACATAAAATTGAAGAGATTAGGGATTTCACCAAAGAAATAGAATATATTAAAAGTTGAATTTAAAATAAAAGTAAAGAGGATCTTGGCAAGATGGAGGCATAAGTAGACTCTGAGCTCATCTCCTCCCAGGAACACAACAAGGTTACAACTAGTTTTGGAAAAATTACCCTGGATAGAAAACTGAAAACTGGATAAAAAGAACACCCCACCACAAGGGACAGTGTTGACTAAGGTAAAGAGGCAGAAATTCCTGCTGGAGAGGAAAAAAAGCCACCTTCAGGAGCAGTGGAGTTTCTCAGCTGGCCAGGTGGGGGCCACCCTCACAGCCCTCCCTGGAGGAGTGAGTTGTGGAGCAGGGCCTGATACTGCTATAAGCATCCTTCAGATTCAGCACAACTGAGACAAGGGTCTTACTATCTGGCTTTGCTGGCTATTAACTGAAGTGGGATACCCTCAGAAAAGCTATTGGACGAAAGTCAAAAAGACCTGGTTCTTAAAGGACCCAAGCACAAACTCACCTGTCTCAGAAACCTAAAGTAACGGAGAGAAGGCTGACAGCCCTTTGATGAAAAGAGACTCACCTGGTGGGCTCAGGGTGCATCTCAGTGAGAAGAGAGACCTCTCTGGAGACTGAGACATTGGTGGTGGCCAGTGCAACCTAGTCCAGGCATGCTGACACAGACCCTGTAGATGCCACTGAAATTCTTCCCCTGGCCTGCTCACCCAGGGGTCTGTCACACTCACTAAAATGTAGATTTACTCCAGTTAACTCATTGTAGGCAGCCCACCCTAGGGACTAGCCCTGCTCAACAGTAAGCCCTTAGGTTGTCAGCCTGCATTGACTGGGTGCCTTGATCCTCTACAGGCAGGTGAGTGTGTCTGCCTCTGTGGGGCAGGGCCTATGTAAGGACCAGGTGAAATGTGGGAGGCATTGGTGGAGAGGTGGGGGCCTCTGCAGTGGGGTGTTGGGGTATGATCCAAGGGTTTTGGAAGGGTTCATGGACCAGGACTGTGTTGAAGGTGTGTGTGGTCCTGTGGGGGGTGAGGCTTATCAGCAGCAGAAGACCTGTACTTCACAAATAGCCATAAAAATGATCAGCCCCACCTTCCAAAACCTGAAATAATTGAGTGCTCCCATGTCTAGGACCAGCCCTAATCAACTGCACTCTTAAGAGAACTGATAACAGCCTTGTAGGCCTGAGGCCTATAGCAGTTGTAAGCCCCTGAGCCTAGCAACCAGCTACACTGGGTGCTTACCCAATTAACAGGAAAACTGCAACAGGAGTATGCTATTAGACCTTGTAGATAATGGTGCTGAAGCTCCCCAAACTGGGTTTACAGACAGCTGGCCAGGGAAGGAAAAACTAGACTCCCTGGGCACCTGCATTAAGAGCAACCCTGCCACAGCAGAAGGACACAAGAAGCCTACAAAGGGGTCACTCCTGGATCATTTGGACTGGTGATCAGATGGAAGCACACTGCTGGGCTTCAAATGGCATCTCTTACAAAATGCCATTTCTCCAAGATCAGGAGACATAGCCAACTCACCTAATAAGTAGAAATAAGCACAGAGAAAGAGGCATAATGAGGAGACAAAAGAATATATTCCAAGCAAAGGAACAAGACAAAACCCTAGAAAAAGGACTAAATGGAACAGAAATAAGCAGCTTACCCAAAAAAGAATTCAAACAAAAACTCATAAGGTTGCTCACAGATATTGGAAGAAGACTAGATGAACACAGTGATTTTGTCAACAAAAAACTGGAAAATATAAAAAGAACCAGTCAGAAATGAAGAATACAATACTGGGAATGAAAAATTCCCTAGAGGGACTCAATAGCAGAGTAGAGGATACAGGAGAATGGATCAGCATGCTAGATGAAAGACTAGAAGAAATCACCCAAATTGAACAGAAAAAGAAAAACGAATTAGACAGAATGAGAACAGTCTAAGGGAACTCTGGGACAATATCAAGTGCACTAACTTTTGTATTTTAGTTGCCTCAGAAGGAGAAGTGAGAGACAAAGGGGCAGAAAATTTATTTGAAGAAATAATAACTGAAAATTTTCCTAACTTAAGGAAGGAAACAGACATCCAAGTGCAGGAAACACAGAAAGCTCCAAACAAGATAAGCCCAAAGAGGCCCACACCAAGACACATTATAATTAAAATCTCCAAAATTAAAGATAAAGAGAGAATCCAATAAGCAGCAAGAGAGAGGCATAAAGTGATATACAAAGGAAAGCCCATAAGGTGGTCAGCAGACATCTCTGCCAAGCCCTACAGGCAAGAAGAGAATGGCATGACATATTTAAAGTGCTAAAAGGAGAAAACCTACAGCCAAGGATACTCTATACATCAAGGTTTTCAACAGAATGTAAAGAGAGATAAAGAGCTTCCCAGACAAGCAAAAATTAAACGAGTTTATCACAAAGAAACCAGTTCTATGAGAAATGCTGAAGGAACTCATTTAAGTGGGAAAGCAATGACCACAAATAAGGATAAAAAATATTTTAAAAAACCAGGCAATAAAATCACCAATAAAGGTACAAATATAGTAAAGGTAGTGGATCAATCACCTGTGAAGATAATATGAAGGTTAAAAGGTAAAAGTACTAAGATTACCTATTTCAATGATAAGAGGGTAATGGATAGACACACACGAAACAAGACATTAGATATTATTTCAAAAACATAAAATGTGGGCAGAAGGGAGTGAAAAAGCAGAGCTTTTATAAAGAGGTCAAGCTAAACAGTCTATCAACTCAATATAGACTTATATACATAGAATATTATATAGGATCCTCATGGTAATCACAAATCAGAAACCTATAATAAGCAAGCAAATAATTAAGACAAAAGAAACCAAACATACTATTAAAGAAATCCATCCATACTTATATCAGACAAAATATACTTTAAAACAAAAACTGTAACAAGAGGCAAAGAAGGGCACTAGATAATGATAAAGGGAACAATTCAACAAGAAGATACAGCACTTGTAAATATCTATGCACCCATCATAGGAGCACCTAATTATATAAAGCAATTATTAACAGACATAAAAGGAGAAATAGACAGTAACACAATAATAGTAGTGGACTTTAACACTCCACTTACACCAACGGGCAGATCATCCAAACAGAAGATCAATAAGGAAATACTAGCCTTAAATGACACATTTGACCAGATGGACTTAGTAGATATATAGAGAACATTCCACCCAAAAACCACAGAATACACATTCTTTTCAAATGCACAAGGAACATTCTACAGGATTGATCTATTAGGCCACAAAACAAGTCTCAATAAATTCAAGAGGATCGAAATAATACCATGAATCTTTTCTGACCACAAAGGCATGAAACTAGAAAACAACTACAAGAAGAAAGCCAGAAAGTCACAAAAATGTGGAGATTAAACCAAGTGCTGCTGAACAACAAGTGGGTCAATAAAGAAATCAAAGAAGAAATAAAAAAATTCCTGGAGACAAATAAAAACGAAAATACGACATGCCAAAATCTATGGGATACAGCAAAAGCGATTCTAAGAGGGAATTTTATAGTAATTCAGGCCTACCTCAACAATCAAGAAAAATCTCAAATATATAATCTAACAGTGCATCTAAGAGGACTGGAAAAAGAAGAACAAACAAAGCCCAAAATCAGCAGAAGGAAGACAATAACAAATATAAGAGCAGAAATAAACAAAATAGAGACTAAAAAATCAATAGAAAGAATAAATGAAAAAAGAGCTGGTCCTTTGAAAAGATAAACAACATTGACAAACCTTTAGCTAGACTCACCAGGTAAAAAAGAGAGAATGCTCAAATAAATAAAATCAGAAATGAAAGAGGAGAGATTACAACGGACACCTCAGAAATACAAAAGAAAGATGCTCAACATCTTTAGCTATCAGGGAAATGCAAATCAAAACTACAATGAGGTATCACTTCACTCCAGTCAGAATGGCTATAATTAACAAGACAGAAAATAACAAGTGTTGGAAAGGACATGGAGAGAAGGGAACCCTCATACACTGCTGGTGGGAGTGCAAACTGGTGCAGCCACTATGGAAAAGAGTATGGAGTATCCTCAGAAAATTAGGAATAGATCTACCATATGATCCAGCTATTCCCCTGCTGGGTATTTATCCAAAGAACTTCAAAACACAAATGCATAAAGATACATGCACCTCTATGTTCATTGCAGAATTATTCACAATAGGCAAGACTTGGAAGCAACCAAGGTGCCCATCAAGGGACGAATGGATAAAGAAGATGTGGTATATATACAAAATGGAATACTACTCAGCCATAAGAAATGATGAAATATGGCCATTTATGACAACATGGATGGACCTTGAGGGTATTATGCTGAGTGAAATACGTCAGAGGGACAAAGTCGAATACCTTATAATCTAACTCATAAGTAGAAGATAAAAACAACGACAAACAAACACAAAGCAATGGAGATTGGATTGGTGGTTACCAGAGGGGAAGGGGGCAGGAGGAGGGCAAAAAGGGTGCTTAGACTCACATGTGAGCTGATGGACTATAATTGATTTTCGAATGGTGAACATGATGTAATCTACACAGAATTCCAAATACATTACAATGTACATCTGAAAGCTATATAATGTTATAATCCAATGTTACTGCAATAAAGAAAATAATAAAATAAAAAAATCAATAAAAATATAAGTAAAGAGAGAGAGAATAAATCAGATGAATATTATAAAACTACAAGAGCTAAACCTAATAATGCAGGAAAGAAGAATTATAGAGGAGAAGACAGAATTAGTGAAGTGGAAGAAAGGTTACTCGAAAATAACAAAAGTGAGACTTTAAGACAAGATGGACTATTAGAGAAAGAGAAATATTTCACAGTGATAAAGGAGTCAAGCAACCAGGAAGGTACACTAACTTTACGTCTTTATACATTCAATGAGTGGAAGTGTCTAACTACCCATAGATTAAAAATAGACAAATCAAAAAATCAGCAGCTCTAAGAGAAGACATACACTAATCCACATTCATAGTGAGGCATATTAACACACTTGTAGCAAAAGCTAAAAAGACAAGCAAGTAAATGTAAGATTATAAATGATAAAATCAAATAAAATGAACTTGACTCTATGCAAACAAATATACATGTATCTGTATATAGATGCAGCTATATAAATAACACTTCATTCAACAAGTGCAGGTCTACAAAAAGTGATCATAAGCTAGGTCATGAAAAAACCTTAAATTTGCATTTTTAAATCACGTTTTAGAATGATATTAATAAACTATTTAAAAAACAGTGGCACAATATTTCTACTTAAGCACAACAGCAGTGATGAGGATTTTCATGATGACCACGATGACCATGATAATCTCTATTGAGTCTTTACCAGTTACCAAGTCCCTTGTGAAGGGAATTACATAAATATATTGATTATATTATGTACACTATGAGAACCACCATCTATAGTTCCCAATGAGACATAAGTTATTCTTCCATATTTATAGATTAGGCAGCTAAATTTGTGAAAATAAATTTTTTCCAATCAATATAGTTAGGAAGTGGAAAAATAAAGTTTTGAACTGAGCTCATTTTGCCTCTAGAACTTGAATATTTAACCAATTTCCTCAATGATTATTTTCCTACGATGTTGGAATCTGATTTTTCTATCAAATATTCTTGGCAGATATTTGACCATTTTCCCTCATTTGTGGTGGCCTTGCATAATGAGGTTGCTCTATGAAATATTTCTGTTAGTGCATATGCCTCTTAATGCAGAACAAAATGAATTTTACTTTATATTAAAAAAATTAAAAACCTTGGGAAACAAATACCTTGAGGATTCTAGCCTCCAGAATTTCTGTTCAGTTTCATAGACCTCCATCTTTCTTAGGTCAAAGCATTACTGTTTGTTGAATCAGGAAAATGATTGAACAAAGCTTTAGAAAAATATGATCTACCATAAGTCTAAAACTTGCCTTCACATTCATAAAAATACTCCAAATACCAGACCTTTCTCAAACTGCTCTCTATACAAC
The DNA here is from genome assembly GCF_037783145.1 of Equus przewalskii. NCBI lineage: Eukaryota > Metazoa > Chordata > Mammalia > Perissodactyla > Equidae > Equus > Equus przewalskii. The sequence goes on from NC_091836.1 coordinate 73,897,642, forward strand.
GGAAGAAATTAAATGAACACCTAAGAACGTAAAAAAATAAACATAGTATTGTATGCCCTACTCCTAGATTTGTTGGAGCAAACATATTACACGTCATGAAAATCACTAATTTGATCATAGCATGAATTACTTAATAGGGATAGGTGTAAATCCCAAGGCATAACGGTGATCATAGTCTCTTCTGGCTGTCTGAAATGGCTCTTCTCATCTTGGACATAGATATTCACTTAGAGTTCTTTACCTGAAGCCATTCAAGAAGAAGGAGTTATTTATAGATATTTATTTCAGACAAAGTTCAAATAAAATTTGACAAAAAGCCATATTCAAGGGATAGATTTTGATGGGACAAATTTAACAAAGAATATTTTAGAATTATTGAAGAAAGAATGTAGAGGGACATATATATTAGATAAGAAGTTGATCTTGGTGTTCTGAGTACAAAAGAATCAATGTGAGTATTATGTTCCACTATGATGTGCCAGACGATCTCTACATTTGTCTATTCCATCCAGACTTGGTCTCAGGTGATGAGGAGAGTTGTGTGATCTGACTATTCCTTTAGCCGATCATTTAGTGTTTCAGCAGCTTATCTGCTCTTCTATCTCCCTCAATTTCCTCTAACTGCCTTCTGACTTAAGGTCAATAGCCTGCGGAATTTTTTAACACAATCATTTATATGTTTATTAATTTATTCATCAAGCATGGGGATACTCCAAACCATTCACTGGATTTTCAGATTACATATGTCCAACAGATGAGCCATTAAATCCATAGGGGGTACTACCTCTGTCCAATGTCAAGCCTGATCTTTGGAAAAGAATACTTTTACTACCTTATCTCGGATGTGCTTGGTCTTCACCCCATAGACAAAGGGGTTGAGGAAAGGTGGAACCAGAAGGTAAAGGTTGGACAAGGTGATATGTATGTATGCTGGGATATAAGATCCAGATCTGTGAGTAAAGAAGGAGAAAAAAGCCAGGAGATAGAATTGGAAGAAGACACTTATATGGGGAACACATGTATTAAATGCCTTAAGACGTGCCTCTTTCTGGGGCAGGTGGAAAACAGTGACAAATATTTGTATATAGGAGAGGGTGATCAAAATGAAGTCAAGGCCACCAACAATAAAAGCTCCAAGGAGACCATAGAATTTATTGACGTAAACATCTTCGGTGGCCAGCTTCACAAGGGCCATGTGTTCACAGTAAGTGTGGGATATTAACCTTGTTCGGTAAAGTTTCAGACGACACTTAATGAGCAATAGACACGGGATTACCAGAACGGCAGGCGGCAATGTTACCCCGACTCCAATATGAGTAACTAGTTGTCGAGTGAATATGGTAGCATGCCTCAGAGGATAACAGATTGCTACATAGCGGTCCAGAGCCATGGCCAGCAGGACTCCTGATTCAATACCCTGAAACGTGTGGATGAGCCACATCGGAAAGAGGCAAGCATCAAAATAGATCTCTGGCAAGTGCAACCAGAAAATTCCAAGCATCATGGGGACAATACTGGTGCTAAGGGTGATGGCTGTGGCTCCCAACATGGCCAGGAAGATATACATAGGCTCATGGAGACTGGGTTCAGATTTGATGATGATCACAAGTAGAGAATTTCCTATCAAAGCCATGACATACATAGCACAGAATGGAATCCCAATCCAACACTGTACGGTTTCCAGGCCGGGGATCCCAATAAAGGTCAGCATGGAGGGCATGAACACGGTGCCATTTGTAACAAACATGGCAGTTCTGGGGCCTTGTTAGCAGGCTGGTAAAGCTTCCAAACTGTGGTTCTCTGTGCTCTTTTATATCGTATTCTCATTCAGTCATACAATTATTGAATGACAGAAATAGGAGATTCAATTTCATCAGCTTAGTTATCATTCTTTAAATGAATGAGAAAATGTTAATATGGAGACCCATGGAAAGGTTCACCAGTATACACTTTAGCAAAATCACCCACCCACACTCAGTGATATCCACAGTGTGAAAGCTGAGTATTTGGACAGTGTGCCTGTGAAGAGATCAACACGTTCAGACTGCTTAGTGGTGTTCTCCTTCCTTGCACACTCTATCTTCTCTTCCTTCTTCTAATCTGTTCATGGAAATAAGAAAAAACAAATTGAAAGAAAGAAAGAAAGAAAACTTTGGAAAATTCTTTAGACAGAGAAACACTAAAAAACACTGTGCACACTTTTTTCTCCTCCCCACTTTCTCTCTCCTCTTTACCCACCATTCACTTTAGACTAACAGGACTGGGTATTTCTACAGAATACATCAACACTTCTTTGATAAAATAGTTAAAGTCCCCTTTCTATGGTTATGACTCCACTACTAGAATGACCTCTCTTAACCTTGAGCTTGCTTCTCACCAAGGAATATTTAAACATGACATTGCTTCAGGACACAGACTTTATCCAGATAGACAAGTACAGTTGCATACTTTTGTATATTATCATTCTGACTCAGGAAAAAATTCTTATATGTAAGTTCCTCAGTCAGATAAGCACCCATTGCTCAGGTGGTCTCTTTTCCACTCAGTAGAAAATAAGGACAGTTTGAAAACATAGCAAAACTAAGAGGATAAAGAATACCTGGCGTAGAAGAAGAGAGACCTTGGGTGTTTCACCAGGAGAGCACTGAGGAAGATGCTCAAGTGGCTAGAGGTAAGATTAAGTGAATGAGTTTGGAAGCCTAGGTCTCCATATGGAGGCAGTGTTGGCAGACATAATCCTTATACAGAAATCAGGGCTACTTACTGATGGAGAGAAGCAAAAATTCTAATTTTTGTCTTTCGCAAAAGCTGACACAAGACAAATATGAGGGAGTGGACCTTTTCGAGAATTGTCCAAGAGATTCCATGGAGAATAACGGACAAACATACAGGTACATTCAGGTGGAGGTGCCTTGAGAGGCAGCTGAGACAGAAGAAGAAGTTTCCAAAACAAAATTCTCATTGCAACACAAAGGCTGTTGCTGGGAACACTTCACACTTTCCAGTAACTAATAGAGCAACAAACTATAGTCCAGTTTTAGGGTTGACAAAAGTGTGCATCAGTGAATAATTCTTTTTTAAAGTGACAGCATAGAGGTTGCCTGATTAAGTCTAAATCAAATTTATCTACCAGTCTTTTTGTGGTGTTGTGCTAAGCATTCCAAAACATTTCTCCATAAGTCAAATGACCACCTGCAAATATTATTTGGAGTATTTTCGTGGCCCCAAAAACTCTAATTTCTGCACAAAAAAAATTAAATTTGGAACTTTTGGAGATTATTCTCCAAATTGCACCCCCACCCACTAACGCAGGATTCTTTAGTACAGCTTTCTGGCGGCTGACTATATGCATGTTGATGTCTTTTCACTCCTATCTGTCTAATTACAGCACAACTCTCATTTTCAGAAAGGCCTCCTCCTATTGAGGCAACACGTTCCCTGTAACCACTATCCCCACTTGTGAATTATCTATCTTCAGATAGATTAGCACAAAGACTCAAGTCTCTCATGATCCTCTCTCCTTCAAGTAAAACATCTGCAGGTCTCCCAACTTCTCCAACAGCATGTTGCTGACTACCCTCAACCTCTCAGTGTACCAAAACAGATCCCCAATTTATCATGACTCTTCTTGAATCATAGTTCTAGAATTTAAAAGTCAGACACTCTCAAAAATATATTTATATTCTTTCCTTATGATTTGGAATTTTGTTTCTGGAGTCTACATGTTTTGGCTGTGCTTATCTTTGTACGTCAAGATATATCTTTTCATCTCCACTTGACCTGGTACACATTTCTAACTACCAACTTACTCAGTATCCAGAAACAGCAGTGGAAGTGACTGGCACAGGAGAAGGTTGCTCTTTGCTGGCCCCAGCTGTGAAAGATTGTCTTTTCTACGATAATCGTCCCCAGTGGCCAAACATCTTCAGCCTCTTGCAAATCCTGAGAGATATTTTTTACTCTCTAGAGCAAAAAAGGAGATTTAGGGGCAGAGGACAACCACCATTTCTTAGGACTGGCCTCTTTCTTCATTCTCAGGGACCTGATATATCTAGTCTGGCCAGGAGATGGCAGTGGTAAACTTATCTCAGTCAGCAGTGCAATTGTGTCACTCACAGCATCATAGATTGAAATTCCTCTTGTTCTCAAGCACATGACAGAGAAATGGAACCTAAAATGCGGAACGCATAGCATGGGACTCCATTCCTTGCCTGAGCAAATTGGCCAACTTTATCCCATGCTTTTCCAAGAAAAGAAATTGGAAAACCATACAAATAATAGCCTGTTCTTATTTTACTTATTTACTCTTGGCCATCCCATGGAGATTCAAAGAATTCCCTAATGCAGTTCAGTGGTCCCAGGGAGGAGTGTGTTTGGACGTGGGAAGGAGGACAGGGCTTATTGTACAGTAAGCTCTTTAAGCAGGAAAGTTTGCTAAGAAAAAGAGGAAAAAATCAGCAAGGCACAGATGATATATTTCCTATATAGAAAATATACAAAGACAGAGGATGAAGAAAGACAGTTCTTCCTAGAGAAGGAGATCGTAGGCTTTTTCAGCAATTTCTTGGTCATAGGAATGTCTATACTTTCAAATATTTTTGATATATGGTTTAGTTTAAAATACACATACATTTCAGCTTTTACTTTCTCATTGTAAAAAAATTCGTTAATGCAGAAAAGTGGGAAAAATACACCCATAATCTTACCCAAAGTCAAATATTATTAATCTTTTGGTGCACTACTCTTTAGTAGTTTTCATGGGTTATTTTTTAATAGTTACATTAGCTATATTGTTTTAATTTTATAATATACCTACAGTAACAGTTTATAAAAAATATTCAAAATATCTTTATCAATGACATAATGTTTTGTCAAGGAGAAATACTTTAATTAATGTAATACATATGAATGTTAGACATAGTGTTATTTTAATTTAAGTTAAAAAAATTCAAGAAAGATGATATTTATGCATAGAATGTACTCTTGAATGTCAGAAATAGGGCTGTATGTTTTTGTTATTGCCTTATCCCAAATTCCAGTCAAAGTTCTCAAAATATAGAATCATATTAATAAATGTTTGTTAATTAAATAACAACATATTAGAAGATAGTTTTAGTCTGAGTATGAAAGCACTGCATATACTGTGTTTACCTTGTTGGGTGAATACTACACCAGGAAGTTGTTAATATTTCTTTTTTCCAAAGTATTATATAGTAAAAGATACACATCAAGGAAATTAACATAATAACTGACAACCCATACTACACTTTAGTTGTTTACTGAAAGAAGTATCAATATAACCAAAACACATCTTTTTTTAAAAAATAAACTTTTTTATCACAGTAACATTGGATTATAACATTATATAACTTTAAGGTGTACATCGTAATGTATTTTGAATTCTGTGCAGATTACATCATGTTCACCACCCAAAGACTAATAACAATGCATCGCCACATATGTGAACCTAATCACCCCTTTCACCCTCCACTCACCCCACTTCCCCTTCAGTAACCACCAATCCAATCTCTGTTGCTGTGTGTTTGTTTGTCATTGTTTTTATCTTCTTCTTATGAGTGAGATCATAAGGTATTTGACTATCTCCTTCTGACTTATTTCACTTAGCATAATACCCTCAAGGTCCATTCATGTTGTCACAAATGGCCGGATTTCATCATTTCTTATGACTGAGTAGTATTCCATTTTGTAGATATACCACATCTTCTTTATCTATTCATCCTTTGATGGGCACCTTGGTTGCTTCCAAGTCTTTGCTATTGTGAATAATGCTGGAATGAACACAGGGGTGCATGTATCTTTACACTTTTGTGTTTTCAATTTCTTTGGATAAATACCCAACAGTGGAATAGCAGGATCATATGGTAGATCTATTCTTAATTTTCTGAGGAAACTACATATGATTTTCCATAGTGGCTGCACCAGTTTGCACTCCCACCAGAGGTGTATGAGGGTTCCCTTCTCTCCACATCCTCTCCAACATTTGTTGTTTCCTGACTTGTTAATTATAGCCATTCTGACTGGATTGAGGCAATATCTCATTGTAGTTTTGATTTGTTGATTCCCTGACAGTTAATCACGTTGAACATCTTTTCACATGCCTCTTGGCCATCCATATATCTTTGCTGGAGAAATCTCTGTTCAAATCCTTTGCCCATTTTTTAACTGGGTTGTTGGTTTTTTTGGTGTTGAGATGTACGAGTTCTTTGGATATTAACCCCTCATCTGATATATGTTTGCAAATATCTTCTCCCAATTGTTAGGTTGTCTTTTCATTTTGTTGATTGTTTCCTTTGCTGTGCGGAAGATTTTTAGTTTGATGTAGTCCCATTTGTTCATTTTTTCTTTTATTTCCCTTGCTAGGTCAGACATGGTACTTGAAAATATGCTGCTAAGACCAATGTCAAAGAGTGTACTGCCTCTATTTTCTTCTAGAAGTTTCATGATTTCAGGTCTTACATTCAAGTCTTTAATCCATTTTGAGTTGATTTTTGTGCCTGGTATAAGGTAATGGTCTACTTTCATTCTTTTGCATGTGGCTGTCCTGTTTTCCCAACACTACTTATTGAAGAGACTCTCATTTCTTCATTGTATGTTCTTGACTCTCTTGTCAAAAATTAGCTGTCTGTATGTGTGTGGGTTTATTTCTGGATTCTCGATTCTGTTCCATTGATCTGTGTGTCTGTTTTTGTGCCAGTACCATGCTGTTTTGGTTTCTGTAGCTTTGTAGTGTATCTTGAAATCAGGGAGTGTGCGAATCACACTTCTACCCGAACTCAACAGCATGTCCCACCCTCCTTCCAGAGGCAATAGATGTTCTATAGCTGGTGATGATTAGTTCCAATGTGTTTCACCAGATCATTTCCTCTCATTTTGGTTTCAACAATACTTGAACACAATAAGGTACATCCAACCAGCTCATCTTACTTTATTTCTATGTCCTTCATCCCTGTCATATTTCATATTCCATCTTACTGTGATTACCTGCTATATACCCAAATCTTTACCCCTCTCTGGTCTCAACTATCTCATCTGATGCCTAACCGAATCAAAATATCCCCTTTATGCATTCCTTCTCCCTTGCAAATGATATGAGTGAAGAAAAGTGTATAAGAATGCTGCCTAGACTTCTTATAAATTGATGATAAATAAGCTCAAGTGGGCCCTTTAGTGATGCTTTTTTAATGATGGCTAATGATAGCCAAAAAGTAGAAACAATCCAAATGTCCCTCAACTGATAGACAGATAAACAAAAGTATCCATACAATGGACTATTATTCAACCATGCAAAGGAATGCAGCGCTGGCACCAGGTAGAGGGATGAACCTTGAAACTATTATGTTAAGCATAAGAAGGCAGACACAAAAAGCCACATACCACGTTTCTTTCACATAAAACATCTAGAAAGGCAAACCCATAGAGACAGAAAGAGATTAGTGGTTGCCAACACTGGGGTGAGATGATGGAGGTAATGGGGAGTGACTGTTAATGAGGGTGGGTTACTTTTTAAGATGACGAAAATATTCTGGAATTTCATAGTGGTGATGATTGTACAGTCTCTACAATACATTAAAAACCACTATATTGTACACTTTAGAATGACAAATTTTATACTATCTGAATTATGACTCAATGAAAATAAATGATTAAATAAATAAAATACCTCCCGGGCATTCTGTTATCCCACCTAGCATGCTTCCCATCACCGAAACTTGCCCAGACATTGACCTTGTTCAGCTAGAGGAACCAGTTGTGCAGCAATTCCAGCCTCCTGCTCCATTCATTTCTGCTTCTTAGCATTTGGTCCTGTACTCATTTTTCTCTGGATCTTAATTTCAGGGGTGTTCACGCCTGGCCATGATTATGTAAGATGCATTTGGGCCAGGACCTGTGCTATGTGCTTGGGGAGCATTTTCTCACTTATTCTTCACAACCGGTCTCTGAGGTGATGCTGGGAGCCCCATTTAAGCAAAGAAGAAATGAAATGCCCAGGCGTATACAGGAGTTAATGGAAGGGCAGTGCAGAAACTCAGATCTGTCTGATTCCTGGATTATGAACTTTGTCCAACTTTAACTAAGGCGATCCCTTCAAGCTCTCATTTCAAGCCTCTTGGAGTAAGTCTTTCATTTGGAAAAGCTCATTGCATCACCGATAGCAGATATATCTGTGTGACATGTATCTCAACCCTCTAGCTACTACAGGTGGTTGCCTGTTACCCTGGACTCTGGGTCTAATTAGCTAGAGCCCCCAGTTGAAGGGGATCTCAAACCTAGGAGTGGAGCAGACCCTCACTGAGTGTGTATGCACCATTACTTTAGGGCCAGGCCTTCTTCAGACATTAAAAAGTTTATATGAACCTGTATCTGCAGCTTGGAACAAATTTTTCCTGGAAAGGAGACAAAAAGGCAACCAAAATGACAAATCGATCTGTGGGCTGACTGGAAGCCAACCTGAAATCAGCTGGAGAAGGTTCTCACACTCATTATTTCAGTAGGCTGGCTGGGGTTTGCTCAGCAGAGAGGACAGGAGGGATAACACAATGTTGTGCAAAAACATCTCTAGGGCAAATGAAGGTAGATTTAGATATAACTAAGAACATAAGACTCTCTAGTCCTGACAGGATCAAATAAATACCAATAGATAATGGTTCATCCCTGTTATTTGAATCACGTGCTGGCTGGTGTAGACATTCCACTGGTTATCTGAGATAAAACAAAGGCTGGAGGTATATGCATTATATAAAACAATGACTCATGAGAGCAGCATGCTGTGGTCAAGAGCCAACTTTTGGAATGAAATAACTCTGCCCCTTCTTAGCCAGAGCTCAAACTTGGGCTCTTTGTGCTCCCAGATACTTACATTAACTCTTCTGAGCCTCAATTCCATCATCTGTAAAATAAGAATAAGGCAACAGAAGCTCTTAATTGACTTCTGGACTGACCTACAGAGCTTACTGCCACTCTCCACTTGCCAGACGTACCAACCGATGCTCCAGGGAAGTGAGCTGGTGCCCTTGCAGTCTCCTCACTTCTCTCCTCACCAGCTGAATTTTGAGCTTGGTCAGCAGTCAGCTGCTTGTCTCTAAGTCTAAATATATGTGTGTTATGTTTGTTGTTATAATTATACGTGTCAACTAAATATTATGTAAGCAAGAAAAAGAAAGTCAATTGATGAAATTAACCATGTACACAGAATAAAGGACAGAAGTCATGTGACTAATTCAATAATTGCAGAGAAAGCATATGAAAATATTTAACATCCATGAGAAATAAAACCATCTGAAAACTAGGAATAACAGAGAACTTACTTAAACTGATAAAATTTATTTGTAAAAAAACTATGGTTAAATTATACTTAATAATGAACTAAAATTTTTCCATTAGATTGAGAATAACTCAAGGATGCCGTATGTCAATACTTCTATTCAATATTGTATGGAAGTCCAAATCATAGCAATATGGAAAGAAAAATAAATAAAAGCCATCAAAATGAGAATAGAAGAAATCAAACTATCCTATTTTTGCATGACTTGTCTATTTATGTAGAAAAACTCAAGGGAAAATGCAAATGACTTAGTAGAACTATTAAGTAAATCCAGTGAGTCACAGGATAAAAAAGTTAATACAGAAATAAACTGACATTATAGAGTAGCAGCAAACACTTAAAAATAAAATTTTAAATTACAATTAAAGTAGCAACAAAACAGAAAATAATTAGGAATAATTTTTAAAGAATACTTTTGGGGCAGGACTGGTGGTATAGTAGTTAAGTTCTCATCCTCTGCTTCAGCAGCTGAGGGTTTGCGAGCTCTGATCCCTGGCATGGACCTACACACTACTCATCAGGCCGTGCTGTGGCAGTGTCTCACACATAAAATAGAGGAAGATTGGCACAGATGCTAGCTCAGGGACCATCTTCCTCAGCCAAAAAAAACACTTTCAAGATTTCTAAAATGAAAATTTGGAAATTTTGAACAGAAACTAAAGACCTAAAAAGAGAGGTACACTATGTCCATATTTAAAAGAATCAATGTTGTTAAGATGACATTCTCCCTTAATTACTCTTAAGTGCAGTCTCAATCAAAATCCTTGCAGCCTTTTGGGAATAGTGACAAGCTGTTTCTAAAAATTATACGGAAATGCAAAAGACTCAACAAAAATACTTTTTAAATAAAAGGATAGAGAGGGAGGCCTGACCTAACCCAATTTGGGAGATTTACCATAAAACTATAGTGATTACGGTAATTAAGCGTTGTTGTTCATGGTGCCCTTGAGCTGATTCTTAGCAACTCTGTGTGCAGCAGAGCAGAACCTTACCCAGTCTTTTTTGCAGCTTCCTCTTACCTTTCTGGTCTTGTATCAGACAATGCTCCATAGCTCTTCCTAAGTGGGTGGCCAGGTCCTTTTTCCACCATGCTGGTATTTGAAATAAATATCAGCACACTAGCTTTCAGCATCACAGCAACATGCAGCTGCCACAGTATGATAACTGACAGACGGGTGGTGGGCTGGTGTGGTTCCCTTACCAGAAATGAACCTGGGCCTTGATGGTGAGAGTGTCAAATCTTAACCATTAACCACCAGGGCTGGGTAATTAGGTATTGATCCACCCATATATAGGCAAAGGATTTTCAACAAAGGTGCCAAGGAAATATGATAGATAAATAATATTTCCTCAACAAATAATGATCTATCAACTGTGTGTCTGTATGAAAAATGAAAATGACTGCCAAGCTTATATTACACAAAAAATATACTCAAAATGTTTCATTGATCTAAATTGAAAATACAATACTTCAAAAATTTTAGATAAAAAACATAGCAATAAATCTTTGTGAATTTGGGGTAGATATTTTAGAAAAACACAAATGGAAAATAAGAAGGGATAAAATCGCACTTTATTAAAAAATAACTTTCGTTCTTTGAAAGATACCAATAAGAAAATAAAAACACAAGTCATAAACAGGTAGAACATATTCACAATACATATATCAGCAAGAGGACTAGGGTCCAGAACATATATATACAAGAAAATTTAATAGTAAGAAGATAAGCAACCCAATGGAGAAATGGGCAAAAGACTTGAACAGATGTTTAACAAACTAGGATATAAATATATCAATAATCACAAGAAAAAGTGCTCAACACTATCAGTCATGAGGGAAGTGCAAATTAAAACCAGAAAAATATACTACTATGCAATCATCAAAAGAGTTAAAATTTAAAACAAAAGCTTACCAAATACTGGCAAGTTCTGAAATTCTCATAAAATGTAGGGGGGATGTTAAGTGTTACAATTTTTGGAAAACAGC